>NW_027314795.1:0-323219 GCF_023375885.2 Dermacentor andersoni | reverse complement strand
GAAAACTTCATCCGCGTCTACCAAAAGATGCATCTGCATGCTTAAAACGCGTTTTCGCACAATCCGTGATCGGGTGCTAAAAAGAGCAGCATCGGCATGCTTAGCACGTCGTTTGGTAGAAATCTACGTGCGCGTTCTGCCAAAAGCACCATTTGCATGCACATCTTGTGATTTTGCAGAAAACTTCATCCGCGTCTACCAAAAGATGCATGTGCATGCTTAAAACGCGTTTTCGCACAAATCCGTGCGCGGGTGCTAAAAAAGAGCAGCATCAGCATGCTTAGCACGTCGTTTGGTAGAAATCCACGTGCGCGTTCTGCCAAAAAGCACCATTTGCATGCACATCTTGTGGTTTTGCAGAAAACTTCATCCGCGTCTACCAAAAGAGGCATGTGCATGCTTAAAACGCGTTTTCGCACAAATCCGTGCGCGGGTGCTAAAAAGAGCAGCATCGGCATGCTTAGCACGTCGTTTGGTAGAAATCCACGTGCGCGTTCTGCCAAAAGCACCATTTGCATGCACATCTTGTGGTTTTGCAGAAAACTTCATCCGCGTCTACCAAAAGATGCATGTGCATGCTTAAAACGCGTTTTCGCACAAATCCGTGGGCGGGTGCTAAAAAGAGCAGCATCGGCATGCTTAGCACGTCGTTTGGTAGAAATCCACGCCGCGCGTTCTGCCAAAAAGCACCATTTGCATGCACATCTTGTGGTTTTGCAGAAAACTTCATCCGCGTCTACCAAAAGATGCATGTGCATGCTTAAAACGCGTTTTTCCGCACAAATCCGTGCGCGGGTGCTAAAAAGAGCAGCATCGGCATGCTTAGCACGTCGTTTGGTAGAAATCCACGTGCGCGTTTCTGCCAAAAGCACCATTTGCATGCACATCTTGTGGTTTTGCAGAAAACCTTCATCCGCGTCTACCAAAAGATGCATGTGCATGCTTAAAATCGCGTTTTCGCACAAATCCGTGCGCGGGGTGCTAAAAAGAGCAGCATCGGCATGCTTAGCACGTCGTTTGGTAGAAATTCCACGTGCGCGTTCTGCAAAAAGCACCATTTGCATGCACATCTTGTGGTTTTGCAGAAAACTTCATCCGCGTCTACCAAAAGATGCATGTGCATGCTTAAAACGCATTTTCGCACAAATGCGTGCGCGGGGTGCTAAAAAGAGCAGCATCGGCATGCTTAGCACGTCGTTTTGGTAGAAATCCACGTGCGCGTTCTGCCAAAAGCACCATTTGCATGCACATCTTGTGGTTTTTGCAGAAAACTTCATCCGCGTCTACCAAAAGATGCATGTGCATGCTTAAAACGCGTTTTCGCACAAATCCGTGCGCGGGTGCTAAAAAGGGCAGCATCGGCAAGCTTAGCACGTCGTTTGGTAGAAATCCACGTGCCCGTTCTGCAAAAAGCACCATTTGCATGCACTCTTGTGGTTTTGCAGAAAACTTCATCCGCGTCTACCAAAAGATGCATGTGCATGCTTAAAACGCGTTTTCGCACAAATGCGTGCGCGGGTGCTAAAAAGAGCAGCATCGGCATGCTTAGCACGTCGTTTTGGTAGAAATCCACGTGCGCGTTCTGCAAAAAGCACCATTTGCATGCACATGTTGTGGTTTTGCAGAAAACTTCATCCGCGTCTACCAAAAGAAGCATGTACATGCTTAAAACGCGTTTTCGCACAAATGCGTGCGCGGGTGCTAAAAAGAGCAGCATCGGCATGCTTAGCACGTCGTTTGGTAGAAATCCACGTGCGCGTTCTGCCAAAAGCACCATTTGCATGCACATCTTGTGGTTTTGCAGAAAACTTCATCCGCGTCTACCAAAAGATGCATGTGCATGCTTAAAACGCGTTTTCGCACAAATGCGTGCGCGGGTGCTAAAAAGAGCAGCATCGGCATGCTTAGCACGTCGTTTGGTAGAAATCCACGTGCGCGTTCTGCCAAAGACACCATTTGCATGCACATCTTGTGGTTTTGGCAGAAAACTTCCTCCGCGTCTACCAAAAGATGCATGTGCATGCTTAAAACGCGTTTTCGCCACAAATCCGTGCGCGGGTGCTAAAAAGAGCAGCATCGGCATGCTTAGCACGTCGTTTGGTAGAAATCCACGTGCGCGTTCTGCCAAAAGCACCATTTGCATGAACATCTTGTGGTTTTGCAGAAAACTTCATCCGCGTCTACCAAAAGATGCATGTGCATGCTTAAAACGCGTTTTCGCACAAATCCGTGCGCGGGTGCTAAAAAGAGCAGCATCGGCATGCTTAGCACATCGTTTGGTAGAAATCCACGTGCGCGTTCTGCCAAAAGCACCATTTGCATGCACATTTTGTGGTTTTGCAGAAAACTTCATCCGCGTCTACCAAAAGATGCATGTGCATGCTTAAAACGCGTTTTTCGCACAAATCCGTGCGCGGGTGCTAAAAAGAGCAGCATCGGCATGCTTAGCACGTCGTTTGGTAGAAATCCACGTGCGCGTTCTGCCAAAAGCACCATTTGCATGCACATCTTGTGGTTTTGCAGAAAACTTCATCCGCGTCTACCAAAAGATGCATGTGCATGCTTAAAACGCGTTTTCGCACAAATCCGTGCGCGGGTGCTAAAAAGAGCAGCATGGGCATGCTTAGCACGTCGTTTGGTAGAAATCCACGTGCGCGTTCTGCGAAAAGCACCATTTGCATGCACATCATGTGGTTTTGCAGAAAACTTCATCCGCGTCTACCAAAAGATGCATGTGCATGCTTAAAACGCGTTTTCGCGCAAATGCGTGCGCGGGTGCTAAAAAGAGCAGCATCGGCATGCTTAGCACGTCGTTTGGTAGAAATCCACGTGCGCGTTCTGCAAAAAGCACCATTTGCATGCACATCTTTTTGTTTTGCAGAAAACTTCATCCGCGTCTACCAAAAGATGCATGTGCATGCTTAAAACGCGTTTTCGCACAAATGCGTGCGCGGGTGCTAAAAAGAGCAGCATCGGCATGCTTAGCACGTCGTTTGGTAGAAATCCACGTGCGCGTTCTGCCAAAAGCACCATTTGCATGCACATCTTGTGGTTTTGCAGAAAACTTCATCCGCGTCTACCAAAAGATGCATGTGCATGCTTAAAACGCGTTTTCGCACAAATCCGTGCGCGGGTGCTAAAAAGAGCAGCATCGGCATGCTTAGCACGTCGTTTGGTAGAAATCCACGTGCGCGTTCTGCAAAAAGCACCATTTGCATGCACATCTTGTGGTTTTGCAGAAAACTTCATCCGCGTCTACCAAAAGATGCATGTGCATGCTTAAAACGCATTTTCGCACAAATGCGTGCGCGGGTGCTAAAAAGAGCAGCATCGGCATGCTTAGCACGTCGTTTGGTAGAAATCCACGTGCGCGTTCTGCCAAAAGCACCATTTGCATGCACATCTTGTGGTTTTGCAGAAAACTTCATCCGCGTCTACCAAAAGATGCATGTGCATGCTTAAAACGCGTTTTCGCACAAATCCGTGCGCGGGTGCTAAAAAGGGCAGCATCGGCAAGCTTAGCACGTCGTTTGGTAGAAATCCACGTGCCCGTTCTGCAAAAAGCACCATTTGCATGCACATCTTGTGGTTTTGCAGAAAACTTCATCCGCGTCTACCAAAAGATGCATGTGCATGCTTAAAACGCGTTTTCGCACAAATGCGTGCGCGGGTGCTAAAAAGAGCAGCATCGGCATGCTTAGCACGTCGTTTGGTAGAAATCCACGTGCGCGTTCTGCAAAAAGCACCATTTGCATGCACATGTTGTGGTTTTGCAGAAAACTTCATCCGCGTCTACCAAAAGAAGCATGTACATGCTTAAAACGCGTTTTCGCACAAATGCGTGCGCGGGTGCTAAAAAGAGCAGCATCGGCATGCTTAGCACGTCGTTTGGTAGAAATCCACGTGCGCGTTCTGCCAAAAGCACCATTTGCATGCACATCTTGTGGTTTTGCAGAAAACTTCATCCGCGTCTACCAAAAGATGCATGTGCATGCTTAAAACGCGTTTTCGCACAAATGCGTGCGCGGGTGCTAAAAAGAGCAGCATCGGCATGCTTAGCACGTCGTTAGGTAGAAATCCACGTGCGCGTTCTGCCAAAAGCACCATTTGCATGCACATCTTGTGGTTTTGCAGAAAACTTCCTCCGCGTCTACCAAAAGATGCATGTGCATGCTTAAAACGCGTTTTCGCACAAATCCGTGCGCGGGTGCTAAAAAGAGCAGCATCGGCATGCTTAGCACGTCGTTTGGTAGAAATCCACGTGCGCGTTCTGCCAAAAGCACCATTTGCATGAACATCTTGTGGTTTTGCAGAAAACTTCATCCGCGTCTACCAAAAGATGCATGTGCATGCTTAAAACGCGTTTTCGCACAAATCCGTGCGCGGGTGCTAAAAAGAGCAGCATCGGCATGCTTAGCACGTCGTTTGGTAGAAATCCACGTGCGCGTTCTGCAAAAAGCACCATTTGCATGCACATGTTGTGGTTTTGCAGAAAACTTCATCCGCGTCTACCAAAAGAAGCATGTACATGCTTAAAACGCGTTTTCGCACAAATGCGTGCGCGGGTGCTAAAAAGAGCAGCATCGGCATGCTTAGCACGTCGTTTGGTAGAAATCCACGTGCGCGTTCTGCCAAAAGCACCATTTGCATGCACATCTTGTGGTTTTGCAGAAAACTTCATCCGCGTCTACCAAAAGATGCATGTGCATGCTTAAAACGCGTTTTCGCACAAATGCGTGCGCGGGTGCTAAAAAGAGCAGCATCGGCATGCTTAGCACGTCGTTAGGTAGAAATCCACGTGCGCGTTCTGCCAAAAGCACCATTTGCATGCACATCTTGTGGTTTTGCAGAAAACTTCCTCCTCGTCTACCAAAAGATGCATGTGCATGCTTAAAACGCGTTTTCGCACAAATCCGTGCGCGGGTGCTAAAAAGAGCAGCATCGGCATGCTTAGCACGTCGTTTGGTAGAAATCCACGTGCGCGTTCTGCCAAAAGCACCATTTGCATGAACATCTTGTGGTTTTGCAGAAAACTTCATCCGCGTCTACCAAAAGATGCATGTGCATGCTTAAAACGCGTTTTCGCACAAATCCGTGCGCGGGTGCTAAAAAGAGCAGCATCGGCATGCTTAGCACGTCGTTTGGTAGAAATCCACGTGCGCGTTCTGCCAAAAGCACCATTTGCATGCACATTTTGTGGTTTTGCAGAAAACTTCATCCGCGTCTACCAAAAGATGCATGTGCATGCTTAAAACGCGTTTTCGCACAAATCCGTGCGCGGGTGCTAAAAAGAGCAGCATCGGCATGCTTAGCACGTCGTTTGGTAGAAATCCACGTGCGCGTTCTGCAAAAAGCACCATTTGCATGCACATCATGTGGTTTTGCAGAAAACTTCATCCGCGTCTACCAAAAGATGCATGTGCATGCTTAAAACGCGTTTTCGCACAAATGCGTGCGCGGGTGCTAAAAAGAGCAGCATCGGCATGCTTAGCACGTCGTTTGGTAGAAATCCACGTGCGCGTTCTGCAAAAAGCACCATTTGCATGCACATCTTTTTGTTTTGCAGAAAACTTCATCCGCGTCTACCAAAAGATGCATGTGCATGCTTAAAACGCGTTTTCGCACAAATGCGTGCGCGGGTGCTAAAAAGAGCAGCATCGGCATGCTTAGCACGTCGTTTGGTAGAAATCCACGTGCGCGTTCTGCCAAAAGCACCATTTGCATGCACATCTTGTGGTTTTGCAGAAAACTTCATCCGCGTCTACCAAAAGATGCATGTGCATGCTTAAAACGCGTTTTCGCACAAATCCGTGCGCGGGTGCTAAAAAGAGCAGCATCGGCATGCTTAGCACGTCGTTTGGTAGAAATCCACGTGCGCGTTCTGCCAAAAGCACCATTTGCATGCACATCTTGTGGTTTTGCAGAAAACTTCATCCGCGTCTACCAAAAGGTGCATGTGCATGCTTAAAACGCGTTTTCGCACAAATGCGTGCGGGGGTGCTAAAAAGAGCAGCATCGGCATGCTTAGCACGTCGTTTGGTAGAAATCCACGTGCGCGTTCTGCCAAAAGCACCATTTGCATGCACATCTTGTAGTTTTGCAGAAAACTTCATCCGCGTCTACCAAAAGATGCATGTGCATGCTTAAAACGCGTTTTCGCCCAAATCCGTGCGCGGGTGCTAAAACGAGCAGCATCGGCATGCTTAGCACGTCGTTTGGTAGAAATCCACGTGCGCGTTCTGCCGAAAGAACCATTTGCATGCACATCTTGTGGTTTTGCAGAAAACTTCATGCGCGTCTACCAAAAGATGCATGTGCATGCTTAAAACGCGTTTTCGCACAAATCCGTGCGCGGGTGCTAAAAAGAGCAGCATCGGCATGCTTAGCACGTCGTTTGGCAGAAATCCACGTGCGCGTTCTGCCAAAAGCACCATTTGCATGCACATCTTGTGGTTTTGCAGAAAACTTCATCCGCGTCTACCAAAAGATGCATGTGCATACTTAAAACGCGTTTTCGCACAAATCCGTGCGCGGGTGCTAAAAAGAGCAGCATCGGCATGCTTAGCACGTCGTTTGGTAGAAATCCACGTGCGCGTTCTGCCAAAAGCACCATTTGCATGCACATCTTGTGGTTTTGCAGAAAACTTCATCCGCGTCTACCAAAAGATGCATGTGCATGCTTAAAACGCGTTTTCGCACAAATCCGTGCGCGGGTGCTAAAAAGAGCAGCATCTGCATGCTTAGCACGTCGTTTGGTAGAAATTCACGTGCGCGTTCTGCCAAAAGCACCATTTGCATGCACATCTTGTGGTTTTGCAGAAAACTTCATCCGCGTCTACCAAAAGATGCATGTGTATGCTTAAAACGCGTTTTCGCACAAATGCGTGCGCGGGTGCTAAAAAGAGCAGCATCGGCATGCTTAGCACGTCGTTTGGTAGAAATCCACGTGCGCGTTCTGCCAAAAGCACCATTTGCATGCACATATTGTGGTTTTGCAGAAAACTTCATCCGCGTCTACCAAAAGATGCGTGTGTATGCTTGAAACGCGTTTTCGCACAAATCCGTGCGCGGGTGCTAAAAAGAGCAGCATCGGCATGCTTAGCACGTCGTTTGGTAGAAATCCACGTGCGCGTTCTGCCAAAAGCACCATTTGCATGCACATGTTGTGGTTTTGCAGAAAACTTCATCCGCGTCTACCAAAAGATGCATGTGCATGCTTAAAACGCGTTTTCGCACAAATCCGTGCGCGGGTGCTAAAACGAGCAGCATCGGCATGCTTAGCACGTCGTTTGGTAGAAATCCACGTGCGCGTTCTGCCGAAAGAACCATTTGCATGCACATCTTGTGGTTTTGCAGAAAACTTCATGCGCGTCTACCAAAAGATGCATGTGCATGCTTAAAACGCGTTTTCGCACAAATCCGTGCGCGGGTGCTAAAAAGAGCAGCATCGGCATGCTTAGCACGTCGTTTGGTAGAAATCCACGTGCGCGTTCTGCCAAAAGCACCATTTGCATGCACATCTTGTGGTTTTGCAGAAAACTTCATCCGCGTCTACCAAAAGATGCATGTGCATGCTTAAAACGCGTTTTCGCACAAATGCGTGCGGGGGTGCTAAAAAGAGCAGCATCGGCATGCTTAGCACGTCGTCTGGTAGAAATCCACGTGCGCGTTCTGCAAAAAGCACCATTTGCATGCACATCTTGTGGTTTTGCAGAAAACTTCATCCGCGTTTACCAAAAGATGCATGTGCATGCTTAAAACGCGTTTTCGCACAAATGCGTGCGCGGGTGCTAAAAAGAGCAGCATCGGCAAGCTTAGCACGTCGTTTGGTAGAAATCCACGTGCGCGTTCTGCCAAAAGCACCATTTGCATGCACATCTTGTGGTTTTGCAGAAAACTTCATCCGCGTCTACCAAAAGATGCATGTGCATGCTTAAAACGCGTTTTCGCACAAATCCGTGCGCGGGTGCTAAAAAGAGCAGCATCGGCATGCTTAGCACGTCGTTTGGTAGAAATCCACGTGCGCGTTCTGCCAAAAGCACCATTTGCATGCACATCTTGTGGTTTTGCAGAAAACTTCATCCGCGTCTACCAAAAGATGCATGTGCATGCTTAAAACGCGTTTTCGCACAAATGCGTGCGGGGGTGCTAAAAAGAGCAGCATCGGCATGCTTAGCACGTCGTTTGGTAGAAATCCACGTGCGCGTTCTGCCAAAAGCACCATTTGCATGCACATCTTGTGGTTTTGCAGAAAACTTCATTCGCGTCTACCAAAAGATGCATGTGCATGCTTAAAACGCGTTTTCGCACAAATCCGTGCGCGGGTGCTAAAAAGAGCAGCATCGGCATGCTTAGCACGTCGTTTGGTAGAAATCCACGTGCGCGTTCTGCCAAAAGCACCATTTGCATGCACATCTTGTGGTTTTGCAGAAAACTTCATCCGCGTCTACCAAAAGGTGCATGTGCATGCTTAAAACGCGTTTTCGCACAAATGCGTGCGGGGGTGCTAAAAAGAGCAGCATCGGCATGCTTAGCACGTCGTTTGGTAGAAATCCACGTGCGCGTTCTGCCAAAAGCACCATTTGCATGCACATCTTGTAGTTTTGCAGAAAACTTCATCCGCGTCTACCAAAAGATGCATGTGCATGCTTAAAACGCGTTTTCGCACAAATCCGTGCGCGGGTGCTAAAACGAGCAGCATCGGCATGCTTAGCACGTCGTTTGGTAGAAATCCACGTGCGCGTTCTGCCGAAAGAACCATTTGCATGCACATCTTGTGGTTTTGCAGAAAACTTCATGCGCGTCTACCAAAAGATGCATGTGCATGCTTAAAACGCGTTTTCGCACAAATCCGTGCGCGGGTGCTAAAAAGAGCAGCATCGGCATGCTTAGCACGTCGTTTGGTAGAAATCCACGTGCGCGTTCTGCCAAAAGCACCATTTGCATGCACATCTTGTGGTTTTGCAGAAAACTTCATCCGGGTCTACCAAAAGATGCATGTGCATGCTTAAAACGCGTTTTCGCACAAATCCGTGCGCGGGTGCTAAAAAGAGCAGCATCTGCATGCTTAGCACGTCGTTTGGTAGAAATTCACGTGCGCGTTCTGCCAAAAGCACCATTTGCATGCACATCTTGTGGTTTTGCAGAAAACTTCATCCGCGTCTACCAAAAGATGCATGTGCATGCTTAAAACGCGTTTTCGCACAAATGCGTGCGCGGGTGCTAAAAAGAGCAGCATCGGCATGCTTAGCACGTCGTTTGGTAGAAATCCACGTGCGCGTTCTGCCAAAAGCACCATTTGCATGCACATCTTGTGGTTTTGCAGAAAACTTCATCCGCGTCTACCAAAAGATGCGTGTGTATGCTTGAAACGCGTTTTCGCACAAATCCGTGCGCGGGTGCTAAAAAGAGCAGCATCGGCATGCTTAGCACGTCGTTTGGTAGAAATCCACGTGCGCGTTCTGCCAAAAGCATCATTTGCATGCACATCTTGTGGTTTTGCAGAAAACATCATCCGCGTCTACCAAAAGATGCATGTGCATGCTTAAAACGCGTTTTCGCACAAATCCGTGCGCGGGTGCTAAAAAGAGCAGCATCGGCATGCTTAGCACGTCGTTTGGTAGAAATCCACGTGCGCGTTCTGCCAAAAGCACCATTTGCATGCACATCTTGTGGTTTTGCAGAAAACTTCATCCGCGTCTACCAAAAGATGCATGTGCATGCTTAAAACGCGTTTTCGCACAAATGCGTGCGGGGGTACTAAAAAGAGCAGCATCGGCATGCTTAGCACGTCGTCTGGTAGAAATCCACGTGCGCGTTCTGCCAAAAGCACCATTTGCATGCACATCTTGTAGTTTTGCAGAAGACTTCATCCGCGTCTACCAAAAGATACATGTGCATGCTTAAAACGCGTTTTCGCACAAATCCGTGCGCGGGTGCTAAAAAGAGCAGCATCGGCATGCTTAGCACGTCGTTTGGTAGAAATCCACGTGCGCGTTCTGCCAAAAGCACCATTTGCATGCACATCTTGTGGTTTTGCAGAAAACTTCATCCGCGTCTACCAAAAGATGCATGTGCATGCTTAAAACGCGTTTTCGCACAAATCCGTGCGCGGGTGCTAAAAAGAGCAGCATCGGCTTGCTTAGCACGTCGTTTGGTAGAAATCCACGTGCGCGTTCTGCCAAAAGCACCATTTGCATGCACATCTTGTGGTTTTGCAGAAAACTTCATCCGCGTCTACCAAAAGATGCATGTGCATGCTTAAAACGCGTTTTCGCACAAATCCGTGCGCGGGTGCTAAAAAGAACAGCATCGGCATGCTTAGCACGTCGTTTGGTAGAAATCCACGTGCGCGTTCTGCCAAAAGCACCATTTGCATGCACATCTTGTGGTTTTGCAGAAAACTTCATCCGCGTCTACCAAAAGGTGCATGTGCATGCTTAAAACGCGTTTTCGCACAAATGCGTGCGGGGGTGCTAAAAAGAGCAGCATCGGCATGCTTAGCACGTCGTTTGGTAGAAATCCACGTGCGCGTTCTGCCAAAAGCACCATTTGCATGCACATCTTGTAGTTTTGCAGAAAACTTCATCCGCGTCTACCAAAAGATGCATGTGCATGCTTAAAACGCGTTTTCGCACAAATCCGTGCGCGGGTGCTAAAACGAGCAGCATCGGCATGCTTAGCACGTCGTTTGGTAGAAATCCACGTGCGCGTTCTGCCGAAAGAACCATTTGCATGCACATCTTGTGGTTTTGCAGAAAACTTCATGCGCGTCTACCAAAAGATGCATGTGCATGCTTAAAACGCGTTTTCGCACAAATGCGTGCGCGGGTGCTAAAAAGAGCAGCATCGGCATGCTTAGCACGTCGTTTGGTAGAAATCCACGTGCGCGTTCTGCCAAAAGCACCATTTGCATGCACATCTTGTGGTTTTGCAGAAAACTTCATCCGCGTCTACCAAAAGATGCGTGTGTATGCTTGAAACGCGTTTTCGCACAAATCCGTGCGCGGGTGCTAAAAAGAGCAGCATCGGCATGCTTAGCACGTCGTTTGGTAGAAATCCACGTGCGCGTTCTGCCAAAAGCACCATTTGCATGCACATCTTGTGGTTTTGCAGAAAACTTCATCCGCGTCTACCAAAAGATGCATGTGCATGCTTAAAACGCGTTTTCGCACAAATCCGTGCGCGGGTGCTAAAAAGAGCAGCATCGGCATGCTTAGCACGTCGTTTGGTAGAAATCCACGTGCGCGTTCTGCCAAAAGCACCATTTGCATGCACATCTTGTGGTTTTGCAGAAAACTTCATCCGCGTCTACCAAAAGATGCATGTGCATGCTTAAAACGCGTTTTCGCACAAATGCGTGCGGGGGTGCTAAAAAGAGCAGCATCGGCATGCTTAGCACGTCGTCTGGTAGAAATCCACGTGCGCGTTCTGCCAAAAGCACCATTTGCATGCACATCTTGTAGTTTTGCAGAAGACTTCATCCGCGTCTACCAAAAGATACATGTGCATGCTTAAAACGCGTTTTCGCACAAATCCGTGCGCGGGTGCTAAAAAGAGCAGCATCGGCATGCTTAGCACGTCGTTTGGTAGAAATCCACGTGCGCGTTCTGCCAAAAGCACCATTTGCGTGCACATCTTGTGGTTTTGCAGAAAACTTCATCCGCGTCTACCAAAAGATGCATGTGCATGCTTAAAACGCGTTTTCGCACAAATCCGTGCGCGGGTGCTAAAAAGAGCAGCATCGGCTTGCTTAGCACGTCGTTTGGTAGAAATCCACGTGCGCGTTCTGCCAAAAGCACCATTTGCATGCACATCTTGTGGTTTTGAAGAAAACTTCATCCGCGTCTACCAAAAGATGCATGGGCATACTTAAAACGCGTTTTCGCACAAATCCGTGCGCGGGTGCTAAAAAGAGCAGCATCGGCATGCTTAGCACGTTGTTTGGTAGAAATCCACGTGCGCGTTCTGCCAAAAGCACCATTTGCATGCACATCTTGTGGTTTTGCAGAAAACTTCATCCGCGTCTACCAAAAGATGCATGTGCATGCTTAAAACGCGTTTTCGCACAAATCCGTGCGCGGGTGCTAAAAAGAGCAGCATCGGCATGCTTAGCACGTCGTTTGGTAGAAATCCACGTGCGCGTTCTGCCAAAAGCACCATTTGCATGCACATCTTGTGGTTTTGCAGAAAACTCCATCCGCGTCTACCAAAAGATGCATGTGCATGCTTAAAACGCGTTTTCGCACAAATCCGTGCACGGGTGCTAAAAAGAGCAGCATCGGCATGCTTAGCACGTCGTTTGGTAGAAATCCACGTGCGCGTTCTGCCAAAAGCACCATTTGCATGCACATCTTCCGGTTTTGCAGAAAACTTCATCCGCGTCTACCAAAAGATGCATGTGCATGCTTAAAACGGGTTTTCGCACAAATCCGTGCGCGGGTGCTAAAAAGAGCAGCATCGGCATGCTTAGCACGTCGTCTGGTAGAAATCCACGTGCGCGTTCTGCAAAAAGCACCATTTGCATGCACATCTTGTGGTTTTGCAGAAAACTTCATCCGCGTCTACCAAAAGATGCATGTGCATGCTTAAAACGCGTTTTCGCACAAATGCGTGCGCGGGTGCTAAAAAGAGCAGCATCGGCATGCTTAGCACGTCGTTTGGTAGAAATCCACGTGCGCGTTCTGCCAAAAGCACCATTTGCATGCACATCTTGTAGTTTTGCAGAAGACTTCATCCGCGTCTACCAAAAGATACATGTGCATGCTTAAAACGCGTTTTCGCACAAATCCGTGCGCGGGTGCTAAAAAGAGCAGCATCGGCATGCTTAGCACGTCGTTTGGTAGAAATCCACGTGCGCGTTCTGCCAAAAGCACCATTTGCATGCACATCTTGTGGTTTTGCAGAAAACTTCATCCGCGTCTACCAAAAGATGCATGTGCATGCTTAAAACGCGTTTTCGCACAAATCCGTGCGCGGGTGCTAAAAAGAGCAGCATCGGCTTGCTTAGCACGTCGTTTGGTAGAAATCCACGTGCGCGTTCTGCCAAAAGCACCATTTGCATGCACATCTTGTGGTTTTGAAGAAAACTTCATCCGCGTCTACCAAAAGATGCATGGGCATACTTAAAACGCGTTTTCGCACAAATCCGTGCGCGGGTGCTAAAAAGAGCAGCATCGGCATGCTTAGCACGTCGTTTGGTAGAAATCCACGTGCGCGTTCTGCCAAAAGCACCATTTGCATGCACATCTTGTGGTTTTGCAGAAAACTTCATCCGCGTCTATCAAAAGATGCATGTGCATGCTTAAAACGCGTTTTCGCACAAATCCGTGCGCGGGTGCTAAAAAGAGCAGCATCGGCATGCTTAGCACGTCGTTTGGTAGAAATCCACGTGCGCGTTCTGCCAAAAGCACCATTTGCATGCACATCTTGTGGTTTTGCAGAAAACTTCATCCGCGTCTACCAAAAGATGCATGTGCATGCTTAAAACGCGTTTTCGCACAAATCCGTGCGCGGGTGCTAAAAAGAGCAGCATCGGCATGCTTAGCACGTCGTTTGGTAGAAATTCACGTGCGCGTTCTGCCAAAAGCACCATTTGCATGCACATCTTGTGGTTTTGCAGAAAACTTCATCCGCGTCTACCAAAAGATGCATGTGCATGCTTAAAACGCGTTTTCGCACAAATCCGTGCGCGGGTGCTAAAAAGAGCAGCATCGGCATGCTTAGCACGTCGTTTGGTAGAAATCCACGTGCGCGTTCTGCCAAAAGCACCATTTGCATGCACATCTTGTGGTTTTGCAGAGAACTTCATCCGCGTCTACCAAAAGATGCATGTGCATGCTTAAAACGCGTTTTCGCCCAAATGCGTGCGGGGGTGCTAAAAAGAGCAGCATCGGCATGCTTAGCACGTCGTTTGGTAGAAATCCACGTGCGCGTTCTGCCAAAAGCACCATTTGCATGCACATCTTGTAGTTTTGCAGAAGACTTCATCCGCGTCTACCAAAAGATGCATGTGCATGCTTAAAAACGCGTTTTCGCACAAATCCGTGCGCGGGTGCTAAAAAGAGCAGCATCGGCATGCTTAGCACGTCGTTTGGTAGAAATCCACGTGCGCGTTCTGCCAAAAGTACCATTTGCATGCACATCTTGTGGTTTTGCAGAAAACTTCATCCGCGTCTACCAAAAGATGCATGTGCATGCTTAAAACGCGTTTTCGCACAAATCCGTGCGCGGGTGCTAAAAAGAGCAGCATCGGCTTGCTTAGCACGTCGTTTGGTAGAAATCCACGTGCGCGTTCTGCCAAAAGCACCATTTGCATGCACATATTGTGGTTTTGCAGAAAACTTCATCCGCGTCTACCAAAAGATGCATGTGCATGCTTAAAACGCGTTTTCGCACAAATCCGTGCGCGGGTGCTAAAAAGAGCAGCATCGGCTTGCTTAGCACGTCGTTTGGTAGAAATCCACGTGCGCGTTCTGCCAAAAGCACCATTTGCATGCACATCTTGTGGTTTTGAAGAAAACTTCATCCGCGTCTACCAAAAGATGCATGGGCATACTTAAAACGCGTTTTCGCACAAATCCGTGCGCGGGTGCTAAAAAGAGCAGCATCGGCATGCTTAGCACGTCGTTTGGTAGAAATCCACGTGCGCGTTCTGCCAAAAGCACCATTTGCATGCACATCTTGTGGTTTTGCAGAAAACTTCATCCGCGTCTACCAAAAGATGCATGTGCATGCTTAAAACGCGTTTTCGCACAAATCCGTGCGCGGGTGCTAAAAAGAGCAGCATCGGCATGCTTAGCACGTCGTTTGGTAGAAATCCACGTGCGCGTTCTGCCAAAAGCACCATTTGCATGCACATCTTGTGGTTTTGCAGAAAACTTCATCCGCGTCTACCAAAAGATGCATGTGCATGCTTAAAACGCGTTTTCGCACAAATCCGTGCGCGGGTGCTAAAAAGAGCAGCATCGGCATGCTTAGCACGTCGTTTGGTAGAAATCCACGTGCGCGTTCTGCCAAAAGCAACATTTGCATGCACATCTTCCGGTTTTGCAGAAAACTTCATCCGCGTCTACCAAAAGATGCATGTGCATGCTTAAAACGCGTTTTCGCACAAATCCGTGCGCGGGTGCTAAAAAGAGCAGCATCGGCATGCTTAGCACGTCGTCTGGTAGAAATCCACGTGCGCGTTCTGCAAAAAGCACCATTTGCATGCACATCTTGTGGTTTTGCAGAAAACTTCATCCGCGTCTACCAAAAGATGCATGTGCATGCTTAAAACGCGTTTTCGCACAAATGCGTGCGCGGGTGCTAAAAAGAGCAGCATCGGCATGCTTAGCACGTCGTTTGGTAGAAATCCACGTGCGCGTTCTGCCAAAAGCACCATTTGCATGCACATCTTGTGGTTTTGCAGAAAACTTCATCCGCGTCTACCAAAAGATGCATGTGCATACTTAAAACGCGTTTTCGCACAAATCCGTGCGCGGGTGCTAAAAAGAGCAGCATCGGCATGCTTAGCACGTCGTTTGGTAGAAATCCACGTGCGCGTTCTGCCAAAAGCACCATTTGGATGCACATCTTGTGGTTTTGCAGAAAACTTCATCCGCGTCTACCAAAAGATGCATGTGCATGCTTAAAACGCGTTTTCGCACAAATCCGTGCGCGGGTGCTAAAAAGAGCAGCATCTGCATGCTTAGCACGTCGTTTGGTAGAAATTCACGTGCGCGTTCTGCCAAAAGCACCATTTGCATGCACATCTTGTGGTTTTGCAGAAAACTTCATCCGCGTCTACCAAAAGATGCATGTGCATGCTTAAAACGCGTTTTCGCACAAATCCGTGCGCGGGTGCTAAAAAGAGCAGCATCGGCATGCTTAGCACGTCGTTTGGTAGAAATCCACGTGCGCGTTCTGCCAAAAGCACCATTTGCATGGCACATCTTGTGGTTTTGCAGAGAACTTCATCCGCGTCTACCAAAAGATGCATGTGCATGCTTAAAACGCGTTTTCGCACAAATGCGTGCGGGGGTGCTAAAAAGAGCAGCATCGGCATGCTTAGCACGTCGTTTGGTAGAAATCCACGTGCGCGTTCTGCCAAAAGCACCATTTGCATGCACATCTTGTAGTTTTGCAGAAGACTTCATCCGCGTCTACCAAAAGATGCATGTGCATGCTTAAAACGCGTTTTCGCACAAATCCGTGCGCGGGTGCTAAAAAGAGCAGCATCGGCATGCTTAGCACGTCGTTTGGTAGAAATCCACGTGCGCGTTCTGCCAAAAGTACCATTTGCATGCACATCTTGTGGTTTTGCAGAAAACTTCATCCGCGTCTACCAAAAGATGCATGTGCATGCTCTAAAACGCGTTTTCGCACAAAATCCGTGCGCGGGTGCTAAAAAGAGCAGCATCGGCTTGCTTAGCACGTCGTTTGGTAGAAATCCTCGTGCGCGTTCTGCCAAAAGCACCATTTGCATGCACATCTTGTGGTTTGAAGAAAACTTCATCCGCGTCTACCAAAAGATGCATGTGCATACTTTAAAACGCGTTTTCGCACAAATCCGTGCGCGGGTGCTAAAAAGAGCAGCATCGGCATGCTTAGCACGTCGTTTGGTAGAAATCCACGTGCGCGTTCTGCCAAAAGCACCATTTGCATGCACATCTTGTGGTTTTGCAGAAAACTTCATCCGCGTCTACCAAAAGATGCATGTGCATGCTTAAAAACGCGTTTTCGCACAAATCCGTGCGCGGGTGCTAAAAAGAGCAGCATCGGCATGCTTAGCACGTCGTTTGGTAGAAATCCACGTGCGCGTTCTGCCAAAAGCACCATTTGCATGCACATCTTGTGGTTTTGCAGAAAACTTCATCCGCGTCTACCAAAAGATGCATGTGCATGCTTAAAAACGCGTTTTCGCACAAATCCGTGCGTGGGTGCTAAAAGAGCAGCATCGCATGCTTAGCACGTCGTTTGGTAGAAATCCACGTGCCGCGTTCTGCCAAAAGCACCATTTTGCATGACACATCTTCCGGTTTTGCAGAAAACT
Source organism: Dermacentor andersoni (assembly GCF_023375885.2). Lineage (NCBI taxonomy): Eukaryota > Metazoa > Arthropoda > Arachnida > Ixodida > Ixodidae > Dermacentor > Dermacentor andersoni. Next base: position 306,184 of record NW_027314795.1, on the reverse strand, counting down.
TCATCCGCGTCTACCAAAAGATGCATGTGCATGCTTAAACGCGTTTTCGATCCGTGCGCGGGTGCTAAAAAGAGCAGCATCGGCATGCTTAGCAAGTCGTCTGGTAGAAATCCACGTGCGCGTTCTGCAAAAAGCACCATTTGCATGCACATCTTGTGGTTTTGCAGAAAACTTCATCCGCGTCTACCAAAAGATGCATGTGCATGCTTAAAACGCGTTTTCGCACAAATGCGTGCGCGGGTGCTAAAAAGAGCAGCATCGGCATGCTTAGCACGTCGTTTGGTAGAAATCCACGTGCGCGTTCTGCCAAAAGCACCATTTGCATGCACATCTTGTGGTTTTGCAGAAAACTTCATCCGCGTCTACCAAAAGATGCATGTGCATACTTAAAACGCGTTTTCGCACAAATCCGTGCGCGGGTGCTAAAAAGAGCAGCATCGGCATGCTTAGCACGTCGTTTGGTAGAAATCCACGTGCGCGTTCTGCCAAAAGCACCATTTGCATGCACATCTTGTGGTTTTGCAGAAAACTTCATCCGCGTCTACCAAAAGATGCATGTGCATGCTTAAAACGCGTTTTCGCACAAATCCGTGCGCGGGTGCTAAAAAGAGCAGCATCTGCATGCTTAGCACGTCGTTTGGTAGAAATTCACGTGGCGCGTTCTGCCAAAAGCACCATTTGCATGCACATCTTGTGGTTTTGCAGAAAACTTCATCCGCGTCTACCAAAAGATGCATGTGCATGCTTAAAACGCGTTTTCGCACAAATCCGTGCGCGGGTGCTAAAAAGAGCAGCATCGGCATGCTTAGCACGTCGTTTGGTAGAAATCCACGTGCGCGTTCTGCCAAAAGCACCATTTGCATGCACATCTTCTGGTTTTGCAGAAAACTTCATCCGCGTCTACCAAAAGATGCATGTGCATGCTTAAAACGCGTTTTCGCACAAATCCGTGCGCGGGTGCTAAAAAGAGCAGCATCGGCATGCTTAGCACGTCGTTTGGTAGAAATCCACGTGCGCGTTCTGCCAAAAGCACCATTTGCATGCACATCTTGTGGTTTTGCAGAAAACTTCATCCGCGTCTACAAAAGATGCATGTGCATGCTTAAAACGTGTTTTCGCACAAATCCGTGCGCGGGTGCTAAAAAGAGCAGCATCGGCATGCTTAGCACGTCGTCTGGTAGAAATCCACGTGCGCGTTCTGCAAAAAGCACCATTTGCATGCACATCTTGTGGTTTTGCAGAAAACTTCATCTGCGTCTACCAAAAGATGCATGTGCATGCTTAAAACGCGTTTTCGCACAAATGCGTGCGCGGGTGCTAAAAAGAGCAGCATCGGCATGCTTAGCACGTCGTTTGGTAGAAATCCACGTGCGCGTTCTGCCAAAAGCACCATTTGCATGCACATCTTGTGGTTTTGCAGAAAACTTCATCCGCGTCTACCAAAAGATGCATGTGTATGCTTGAAACGCGTTTTCGCACAAATCCGTGCGCGGGTGCTAAAAAGAGCAGCATCGGCATGCTTAGCACGTCGTTTGGTAGAAATCCACGTGCGCGTTCTGCCAAAAAGCACCATTTGCATGCACATCTTGTGGTTTTGCAGAAAACTTCATCCGCGTCTACCAAAAGATGCATGTGCATGCTTAAAAACGCGTTTTCGCACAAATCCGTGCGCGGGTGCTAAAAAGAGCAGCATCGGCATGCTTAGCACGTCGTTTGGTAGAAATCCACGTGCGCGTTCTGCCAAAAGCACCATTTGCATGCACATCTTCTGGTTTTGCAGAAAACTTCATCCGCGTCTACCAAAAGATGCATGTGCATGCTTAAAACGCGTTTTCGCACAAATCCGTGCGCGGGTGCTAAAAAGAGCAGCATCGGCATGCTTAGCACGTCGTTTGGTAGAAATCCACGTGCGCGTTCTGCCAAAAGCACCATTTGCATGCACATCTTGTGGTTTTGCAGAAAACTTCATCCGCGTCTACCAAAAGATGCATGTGCATGCTTAAAAACGCGTTTTCGCACAAATCCGTGCGCGGGTGCTAAAAAGAGCAGCATCGGCATGCTTAGCACGTCGTCTGGTAGAAATCCACGTGCGCGTTCTGCGAAAAGCACCATTTGCATGCACATCTTGTGGTTTTGCAGAAAACTTCATCTGCGTCTACCAAAAGATGCATGTGCATGCTTAAAACGCGTTTTCGCACAAATGCGTGCGCGGGTGCTAAAAAGAGCAGCATCGGCATGCTTAGCACGTCGTTTGGTAGAAATCCACGTGCGCGTTCTGCCAAAAAGCACCATTTGCATGCACATCTTGTGGTTTTGCAGAAAACTTCATCCGCGTCTACCAAAAGATGCATGTGTATGCTTGAAAACGCGTTTTCGCACAAATCCGTGCGCGGGTGCTAAAAAGAGCAGCATCGGCATGCTTAGCACGTCGTTTGGTAGAATCCCACGTGCGCGTTCTGCCAAAAGCACCATTTGCATGCACATCTTGTGGTTTTGCAGAAAACTTCATCCGCGTCTACCAAAAGATGCATGTGCATGCTTAAAACGCGTTTTTTCGCACAAATCCGTGCGCGGGTGCTAAAAAGAGCAGCATCGGCATGCTTAGCACGTCGTTTGGTAGAAATCCACGTGCGCGTTCTGCCAAAAGCACCATTTGCATGCACATCTTGTGGTTTTGCAGAAAACTTCATCCGCGTCTACCAAAGATGCATGTGCATGCTTAAAACGCGTTTTCGCAACAAATGCGTGCGGGGGTGCTAAAAAGAGCAGCATCGGCATGCTTAGCACGTCGTTTGGTAGAAATCCACGTGCGCGTTCTGCCAAAAGCACCATTTGCATGCACATCTTGTAGTTTTGCAGAAGACTTCATCCGCGTCTACCAAAAGATGCATGTGCATGCTTAAAACGCGTTTTCGCACAAATCCGTGCGCGGGTGCTAAAAAGAGCAGCATCGGCATGCTTAGCACGTCGTTTGGTAGAAATCCACGTGCGCGTTCTGCCAAAAGCACCATTTGCATGCACATCTTGTGGTTTTGCAGAAAACTTCATCCGCGTCTACCAAAAGATGCATGTGCATGCTTAAAACGCGTTTTCGCACAAATCCGTGCGCGGGTGCTAAAAAGAGCAGCATCGGCATGCTTAGCACGTCGTTTGGTAGAAATCCACGTGCGCGTTCTGCCAAAAGCACCATTTGCATGCACATCTTCCGGATTTGCAGAAAACTTCATCCGCGTCTACCAAAAGATGCATGTGCATGCTTAAAACGCGTTTTCGCACAAATCCGTGCGCGGGTGCTAAAAAGAGCAGCATCGGCATGCTTAGCACGTCGTCTGGTAGAAATCCACGTGCGCGTTCTGCAAAAAGCACCATTTGCATGCACATCTTGTGGTTTTGCAGAAAACTTCATCCGCGTCTACCAAAAGATGCATGTGCATGCTTAAAACGCGTTTTCGCACAAATGCGTGCGCGGGTGCTAAAAAGAGCAGCATCGGCATGCTTAGCACGTCGTTTGGTAGAAATCCACGTGCGCGTTCTGCCAAAAGCACCATTTGCATGCACATCTTGTAGTTTTGCAGAAGACTTCATCCGCGTCTACCAAAAGATACATGTGCATGCTTAAAACGCGTTTTCGCACAAATCCGTGCGCGGGTGCTAAAAAGAGCAGCATCGGCATGCTTAGCACGTCGTTTGGTAGAAATCCACGTGCGCGTTCTGCCAAAAGCACCATTTGCATGCACATCTTGTGGTTTTGCAGAAAACTTCATCCGCGTCTACCAAAAGATGCATGTGCATGCTTAAAACGCGTTTTCGCACAAATCCGTGCGCGGGTGCTAAAAAGAGCAGCATCGGCTTGCTTAGCACGTCGTTTGGTAGAAATACACGTGCGCGTTCTGCCAAAAGCACCATTTGCATGCACATCTTGTGGTTTTGAAGAAAACTTCATCCGCGTCTACCAAAAGATGCATGGGCATACTTAAAACGCGTTTTCGCACAAATCCGTGCGCGGGTGCTAAAAAGAGCAGCATCGGCATGCTTAGCACGTCGTTTGGTAGAAATCCACGTGCGCGTTCTGCCAAAAGCACCATTTGCATGCACATCTTGTGGTTTTGCAGAAAACTTCATCCGCGTCTACCAAAAGATGCATGTGCATGCTTAAAACGCGTTTTCGCACAAATCCTTGCGCGGGTGCTAAAAAGAGCAGCATCGGCATGCTTAGCACGTCGTTTGGTAGAAATCCACGTGCGCGTTCTGCCAAAAGCACCATTTGCATGCACATCTTGTGGTTTTGCAGAAAACTTCATCCGCGTCTACCAAAAGATGCATGTGCATGCTTAAAACGCGTTTTCGCACAAATCCGTGCGCGGGTGCTAAAAAGAGCAGCATCGGCATGCTTAGCACGTCGTTTGGTAGAAATCCACGTGCGCGTTCTGCCAAAAGCACCATTTGCATGCACATCTTGTGGTTTTGCAGAAAACTTCATCCGCGTCTACCAAAAGATGCATGTGCATGCTTAAAACGCGTTTTCGCACAAATCCGTGCGCGGGTGCTAAAAAGAGCAGCATCGGCATGCTTAGCACGTCGTTTGGTAGAAATCCACGTGCGCGTTCTGCCAAAAGCACCATTTGCATGCACATCTTCCGGTTTTGCAGAAAACTTCATCCGCGTCTACCAAAAGATGCATGTGCATGCTTAAAACGCGTTTTCGCACAAATCCGTGCGCGGGTGCTAAAAAGAGCAGCATCGGCATGCTTAGCAAGTCGTCTGGTAGAAATCCACGTGCGCGTTCTGCAAAAAGCACCATTTGCATGCACATCTTGTGGTTTTGCAGAAAACTTCATCCGCGTCTACCAAAAGATGCATGTGCATGCTTAAAACGCGTTTTCGCACAAATGCGTGCGCGGGTGCTAAAAAGAGCAGCATCGGCATGCTTAGCACGTCGTTTGGTAGAAATCCACGTGCGCGTTCTGCCAAAAGCACCATTTGCATGCACATCTTGTGGTTTTGCAGAAAACTTCATCCGCGTCTACCAAAAGATGCATGTGCATACTTAAAACGCGTTTTCGCACAAATCCGTGCGCGGGTGCTAAAAAGAGCAGCATCGGCATGCTTAGCACGTCGTTTGGTAGAAATCCACGTGCGCGTTCTGCCAAAAGCACCATTTGCATGCACATCTTGTGGTTTTGCAGAAAACTTCATCCGCGTCTACCAAAAGATGCATGTGCATGCTTAAAACGCGTTTTCGCACAAATCCGTGCGCGGGTGCTAAAAAGAGCAGCATCTGCATGCTTAGCACGTCGTTTGGTAGAAATTCACGTGCGCGTTCTGCCAAAAGCACCATTTGCATGCACATCTTGTGGTTTTGCAGAAAACTTCATCCGCGTCTACCAAAAGATGCATGTACATGCTTAAAACGCGTTTTCGCACAAATCCGTGCGCGGGTGCTAAAAAGAGCAGCATCGGCATGCTTAGCACGTCGTTTGGTAGAAATCCACGTGCGCGTTCTGCCAAAAGCACCATTTGCATGCACATCTTCTGGTTTTGCAGAAAACTTCATCCGCGTCTACCAAAAGATGCATGTGCATGCTTAAAACGCGTTTTCGCACAAATCCGTGCGCGGGTGCTAAAAAGAGCAGCATCGGCATGCTTAGCACGTCGTTTGGTAGAAATCCACGTGCGCGTTCTGCCAAAAGCACCATTTGCATGCACATCTTGTGGTTTTGCAGAAAACTTCATCCGCGTCTACCAAAAGATGCATGTGCATGCTTAAAACGCGTTTTCGCACAAATGCGTGCGGGGGTGCTAAAAAGAGCAGCATCGGCATGCTTAGCACGTCGTTTGGTAGAAATCCACGTGCGCGTTCTGCCAAAAGCACCATTTGCATGCACATCTTGTAGTTTTGCAGAAGACTTCATCCGCGTCTACCAAAAGATGCATGTGCATGCTTAAAACGCGTTTTCGCACAAATCCGTGCGCGGGTGCTAAAAAGAGCAGCATCGGCATGCTTAGCACGTCGTTTGGTAGAAATCCACGTGCGCGTTCTGCCAAAAGCACCATTTGCATGCACATCTTGTGGTTTTGCAGAAAACTTCATCCGCGTCTACCAAAAGATGCATGTGCATGCTTAAAACGCGTTTTCGCACAAATCCGTGCGCGGGTGCTAAAAAGAGCAGCATCGGCATGCTTAGCACGTCGTTTGGTAGAAATCCACGTGCGCGTTCTGCCAAAAGCACCATTTGCATGCACATCTTCCGGATTTGCAGAAAACTTCATCCGCGTCTACCAAAAGATGCATGTGCATGCTTAAAACGCGTTTTCGCACAAATCCGTGCGCGGGTGCTAAAAAGAGCAGCATCGGCATGCTTAGCACGTCGTCTGGTAGAAATCCACGTGCGCGTTCTGCAAAAAGCACCATTTGCATGCACATCTTGTGGTTTTGCAGAAAACTTCATCCGCGTCTACCAAAAGATGCATGTGCATGCTTAAAACGCGTTTTCGCACAAATGCGTGCGCGGGTGCTAAAAAGAGCAGCATCGGCATGCTTAGCACGTCGTTTGGTAGAAATCCACGTGCGCGTTCTGCCAAAAGCACCATTTGCATGCACATCTTGTAGTTTTGCAGAAGACTTCATCCGCGTCTACCAAAAGATACATGTGCATGCTTAAAACGCGTTTTCGCACAAATCCGTGCGCGGGTGCTAAAAAGAGCAGCATCGGCATGCTTAGCACGTCGTTTGGTAGAAATCCACGTGCGCGTTCTGCCAAAAGCACCATTTGCATGCACATCTTGTGGTTTTGCAGAAAACTTCATCCGCGTCTACCAAAAGATGCATGTGCATGCTTAAAACGCGTTTTCGCACAAATCCGTGCGCGGGTGCTAAAAAGAGCAGCATCGGCTTGCTTAGCACGTCGTTTGGTAGAAATCCACGTGCGCGTTCTGCCAAAAGCACCATTTGCATGCACATCTTGTGGTTTTGAAGAAAACTTCATCCGCGTCTACCAAAAGATGCATGGGCATACTTAAAACGCGTTTTCGCACAAATCCGTGCGCGGGTGCTAAAAAGAGCAGCATCGGCATGCTTAGCACGTCGTTTGGTAGAAATCCACGTGCGCGTTCTGCCAAAAGCACCATTTGCATGCACATCTTGTGGTTTTGCAGAAAACTTCATCCGCGTCTACCAAAAGATGCATGTGCATGCTTAAAAACGCGTTTTCGCACAAATCCGTGCGCGGGTGCTAAAAAGAGCAGCATCGGCATGCTTAGCACGTCGTTTGGTAGAAATCCACGTGCGCGTTCTGCCAAAAGCACCATTTGCATGCACATCTTGTGGTTTTGCAGAAAACTTCATCCGCGTCTACCAAAAGATGCATGTGCATGCTTAAAACGCGTTTTCGCACAAATCCGTGCGCGGGTGCTAAAAAGAGCAGCATCGGCATGCTTAGCACGTCGTTTGGTAGAAATCCACGTGCGCGTTCTGCCAAAAGCACCATTTGCATGCACATCTTGTGGTTTTGCAGAAAACTTCATCCGCGTCTACCAAAAGATGCATGTGCATGCTTAAAACGCGTTTTCGCACAAATCCGTGCGCGGGTGCTAAAAAGAGCAGCATCTGCATGCTTAGCACGTCGTTTGGTAGAAATTCACGTGCGCGTTCTGCCAAAAGCACCATTTGCATGCACATCTTGTGGTTTTGCAGAAAACTTCATCCGCGTCTACCAAAAGATGCATGTGCATGCTTAAAACGCGTTTTCGCACAAATCCGTGCGCGGGTGCTAAAAAGAGCAGCATCGGCATGCTTAGCACGTCGTTTGGTAGAAATCCACGTGCGCGTTCTGCCAAAAGCACCATTTGCATGCACATCTTGTAGTTTTGCAGAAGACTTCATCCGCGTCTACCAAAAGATGCATGTGCATGCTTAAAACGCGTTTTCGCACAAATCCGTGCGCGGGTGCTAAAAAGAGCAGCATCGGCATGCTTAGCACGTCGTTTGGTAGAAATCCACGTGCGCGTTCTGCCAAAAGTACCATTTGCATGCACATCTTGTGGTTTTGCAGAAAACTTCATCCGCGTCTACCAAAAGATGCATGTGCATGCTTAAAACGCGTTTTCGCACAAATCCGTGCGCGGGTGCTAAAAAGAGCAGCATCGGCTTGCTTAGCACGTCGTTTGGTAGAAATCCACGTGCGCGTTCTGCCAAAAGCACCATTTGCATGCACATCTTGTGGTTTTGAAGAAAACTTCATCCGCGTCTACCAAAAGATGCATGTGCATACTTAAAACGCGTTTTCGCACAAATCCGTGCGCGGGTGCTAAAAAGAGCAGCATCGGCATGCTTAGCACGTCGTTTGGTAGAAATCCACGTGCGCGTTCTGCCAAAAGCACCATTTGCATGCACATCTTGTGGTTTTGCAGAAAACTTCATCCGCGTCTACCAAAAGATGCATGTGCATGCTTACAACGCGTTTTCGCACAAATCCGTGCGCGGGTGCTAAAAAGAGCAGCATCGGCATGCTTAGCACGTCGTTTGGTAGAAATCCACGTGCGCGTTCTGCCAAAAGCACCATTTGCATGCACATCTTGTGGTTTTCCAGAAAACTTCATCCGCGTCTACCAAAAGATGCATGTGCATGCTTAAAACGCGTTTTCGCACAAATCCGTGCGCGGGTGCTAAAAAGAGCAGCATCGGCATGCTTAGCACGTCGTTTGGTAGAAATCCACGTGCGCGTTCTGCCAAAAGCACCATTTGCATGCACATCTTCCGGTTTTGCAGAAAACTTCATCCGCGTCTACCAAAAGATGCATGTGCATGCTTAAAACGCGTTTTCGCACAAATGCGTGCGCGGGTGCTAAAAAGAGCAGCATCGGCATGCTTAGCACGTCGTTTGGTAGAAATCCACGTGCGCGTTCTGCCAAAAGCACCATTTGCATGCACATCTTGTGGTTTTGCAGAAAACTTCATCCGCGTCTACCAAAAGATGCATGTGCATACTTAAAACGCGTTTTCGCACAAATCCGTGCGCGGGTGCTAAAAAGAGCAGCATCGGCATGCTTAGCACGTCGTTTGGTAGAAATCCACGTGCGCGTTCTGCCAAAAGCACCATTTGCATGCACATCTTGTGGTTTTGCAGAAAACTTCATCCGCGTCTACCAAAAGATGCATGTGCATGCTTAAAACGCGTTTTCGCACAAATCCGTGCGCGGGTGCTAAAAAGAGCAGCATCTGCATGCTTAGCACGTCGTTTGGTAGAAATTCACGTGCGCGTTCTGCCAAAAGCACCATTTGCATGCACATCTTGTGGTTTTGCAGAAAACTTCATCCGCGTCTACCAAAAGATGCATGTGCATGCTTAAAACGCGTTTTCGCACAAATCCGTGCGCGGGTGCTAAAAAGAGCAGCATCGGCATGCTTAGCACGTCGTTTGGTAGAAATCCACGTGCGCGTTCTGCCAAAAGCACCATTTGCATGCACATCTTCTGGTTTTGCAGAAAACTTCATCCGCGTCTACCAAAAGATGCATGTGCATGCTTAAAACGCGTTTTCGCACAAATGCGTGCGGGGGTGCTAAAAAGAGCAGCATCGGCATGCTTAGCACGTCGTTTGGTAGAAATCCACGTGCGCGTTCTGCCAAAAGCACCATTTGCATGCACATCTTGTGGTTTTGCAGAAAACTTCATCCGCGTCTACCAAAAGATGCATGTGCATGCTTAAAACGCGTTTTCGCACAAATCCGTGCGCGGGTGCTAAAAAGAGCAGCATCGGCATGCTTAGCACGTCGTTTGGTAGAAATCCACGTGCGCGTTCTGCCAAAAGCACCATTTGCATGCATATCTTGTGGTTTTGCAGAAAACTTCATCCGCGTCTACCAAAAGATGCATGTGCATGCTTAAAACGCGTTTTCGCACAAATCCGTGCGCGGGTGCTAAAAAGAGCAGCATCGGCATGCTTAGCACGTCGTTTGGTAGAAATCCACGTGCGCGTTCTGCCAAAAGCACCATTTGCATGCACATCTTGTGGTTTTGCAGAAAACTTCATCCACGTCTACCAAAAGATGCATGTGCATGCTTAAAACGCGTTTTCGCACAAATCCGTGCGCGGGTGCTAAAAAGAGCAGCATCGGCTTGCTTAGCACGTCGTTTGGTAGAAATCCACGTGCGCGTTCTGCCAAAAGCACCATTTGCATGCACATCTTGTGGTTTTGAAGAAAACTTCATCCGCGTCTACCAAAAGATGCATGTGCATACTTAAAACGCGTTTTCGCACAAATCCGTGCGCGGGTGCTAAAAATAGCAGCATCGGCATGCTTAGCACGTCGTTTGGTAGAAATCCACGTGCGCGTTCTGCCAAAAGCACCATTTGCATGCACATCTTCTGGTTTTGCAGAAAACTTCATCCGCGTCTACCAAAAGATGCATGTGCATGCTTAAAACGCGTTTTCGCACAAATCCGTGCGCGGGTGCTAAAAAGAGCAGCATCGGCATGCTTAGCACGTCGTCTGGTAGAAATCCACGTGCGCGTTCTGCAAAAAGCACCATTTGCATGCACATCTTGTGGTTTTGCAGAAAACTTCATCCGCGTCTACCAAAAGATGCATGTGCATGCTTAAAACGCGTTTTGGCACAAATGCGTGCGCGGGTGCTAAAAAGAGCAGCATCGGCATGCTTAGCACGTCGTTTGGTAGAAATCCACGTGCGCGTTCTGCCAAAAGCACCATTTGCATGCACATCTTGTGGTTTTGCAGAAAACTTCATCCGCGTCTACCAAAAGATGCATGTGCATGCTTAAAACGCGTTTTCGCACAAATCCGTGCGCGGGTGCTAAAAAGAGCAGCATCGGCATGCTTAGCACGTCGTTTGGTAGAAATCCACGTGCGCGTTCTGCCAAAAGCACCAATTGCATGCACATCTTGTGGTTTTGCAGAAAACTTCATCCGCGTCTACCAAAAGATGCATGTGCATGCTTAAAACGCATTTTCGCACAAATCCGTGCGCGGGTGCTAAAAAGAGCAGCATCGGCATGCTTAGCACGTCGTTTGGTAGAAATCCACGTGCGCGTTCTGCCAAAAGCACCATTTGCATGCACATCTTGTGGTTTTGCAGAAAACTTCATCCGCGTCTACCAAAAGATGCATGTGCATGCTTAAAACGCGTTTTCGCACAAATCCGTGCGCGGGTGCTAAAAAGAGCAGCATCGGCATGCTTAGCACGTCGTTTGGTAGAAATCCACGTGCGCGTTCTGCCAAAAGCACCATTTGCATGCACATCTTGTGGTTTTGCAGAAAACTTCATCCGCGTCTACCAAAAGATGCATGTGCATACTTAAAACGCGTTTTCGCACAAATCCGTGCGCGGGTGCTAAAAAGAGCAGCATCGGCATGCTTAGCACGTCGTTTGGTAGAAATCCACGTGCGCGTTCTGCCAAAAGCACCATTTGCATGCACATCTTGTGGTTTTGCAGAAAACTTCATCCGCGTCTACCAAAAGATGCATGTGCATGCTTAAAACGCGTTTTCGCACAAATCCGTGCGCGGGTGCTAAAAAGAGCAGCATCGGCATGCTTAGCACGTCGTCTGGTAGAAATCCACGTGCGCGTTCTGCAAAAAGCACCATTTGCATGCACATCTTGTGGTTTTGCAGAAAACTTCATCTGCGTCTACCAAAAGATGCATGTGCATGCTTAAAACGCGTTTTCGCACAAATGCGTGCGCGGGTGCTAAAAAGAGCAGCATCGGCATGCTTAGCACGTCGTTTGGTAGAAATCCACGTGCGCGTTCTGCCAAAAGCACCATTTGCATGCACATCTTGTGGTTTTGCAGAAAACTTCATCCGCGTCTACCAAAAGATGCATGTGTATGCTTGAAACGCGTTTTCGCACAAATCCGTGCGCGGGTGCTAAAAAGATCAGCATCGGCATGCTTAGCACGTCGTTTGGTAGAAATCCACGTGCGCGTTCTGCCAAAAGCACCATTTGCATGCACATCTTGTGGTTTTGCAGAAAACTTCATCCGCGTCTACCAAAAGATGCATGTGCATGCTTAAAACGCGTTTTCGCACAAATCCGTGCGCGGGTGCTAAAAAGAGCAGCATCGGCATGCTTAGCACGTCGTTTGGTAGAAATCCACGTGCGCGTTCTGCCAAAAGCACCATTTGCATGCACATCTTGTGGTTTTGCAGAAAACTTCATCCGCGTCTACCAAAAGATGCATGTGCATGCTTAAAACGCGTTTTCGCACAAATGCGTGCGGGGGTGCTAAAAAGAGCAGCATCGGCATGCTTAGCACGTCGTTTGGTAGAAATCCACGTGCGCGTTCTGCCAAAAGCACCATTTGCATGCACATCTTGTAGTTTTGCAGAAGACTTCATCCGCGTCTACCAAAAGATGCATGTGCATGCTTAAAACGCGTTTTCGCACAAATCCGTGCGCGGGTGCTAAAAAGAGCAGCATCGGCATGCTTAGCACGTCGTTTGGTAGAAATCCACGTGCGCGTTCTGCCAAAAGCACCATTTGCATGCACATCTTGTGGTTTTGCAGAAAACTTCATCCGCGTCTACCAAAAGATGCATGTGCATGCTTAAAACGCGTTTTCGCACAAATCCGTGCGCGGGTGCTAAAAAGAGCAGCATCGGCTTGCTTAGCACGTCGTTTGGTAGAAATCCACGTGCGCGTTCTGCCAAAAGCACCATTTGCATGCACATCTTGTGGTTTTGAAGAAAACTTCATCCGCGTCTACCAAAAGATGTATGTGCATACTTAAAACGCGTTTTCGCACAAATCCGTGCGCGGGTGCTAAAAAGAGCAGCATCGGCATGCTTAGCACGTCGTTTGGTAGAAATCCACGTGCGCGTTCTGCCAAAAGCACCATTTGCATGCACATCTTGTGGTTTTGCAGAAAACTTCATCCGCGTCTACCAAAAGATGCATGTGCATGCTTAAAACGCGTTTTCGCACAAATCCGTGCGCGGGTGCTAAAAAGAGCAGCATCGGCATGCTTAGCACGTCGTTTGGTAGAAATCCACGTGCGCGTTCTGCCAAAAGCACCATTTGCATGCACATCTTGTGGTTTTGCAGAAAACTTCATCCGCGTCTACCAAAAGATGCATGTGCATGCTTAAAACGCGTTTTCGCACAAATCCGTGCGCGGGTGCTAAAAAGAGCAGCATCGGCATGCTTAGCACGTCGTTTGGTAGAAATCAACGTGCGCGTTCTGCCAAAAGCACCATTTGCATGCACATCTTCCGGTTTTGCAGAAAACTTCATCCGCGTCTACCAAAAGATGCATGTGCATGCTTAAAACGCGTTTTCGCACAAATCCGTGCGCGGGTGCTAAAAAGAGCAGCATCGGCATGCTTAGCACGTCGTCTGGTAGAAATCCACGTGCGCGTTCTGCAAAAAGCACCATTTGCATGCACATCTTGTGGTTTTGCAGAAAACTTCATCCGCGTCTACCAAAAGATGCATGTGCATGCTTAAAACGCGTTTTCGCACAAATGCGTGCGCGGGTGCTAAAAAGAGCAGCATCGGCATGCTTAGCACGTCGTTTGGTAGAAATCCACGTGCGCGTTCTGCCAAAAGCACCATTTGCATGCACATCTTGTGGTTTTGCAGAAAACTTCATCCGCGTCTACCAAAAGATGCATGTGCATGCTTAAAACGCGTTTTCGCACAAATCCGTGCGCGGGTGCTAAAAAGAGCAGCATCGGCATGCTTAGCACGTCGTTTGGTAGAAATCCACGTGCGCGTTCTGCCAAAAGCACCATTTGCATGCACATCTTGTGGTTTTGCAGAAAACTTCATCGCGTCTACCAAAAGATGCATGTGCATGCTTAAAACGCGTTTTCGCACAAATCCGTGCGCGGGTGCTAAAAAGAGCAGCATCGGCTTGCTTAGCACGTCGTTTGGTAGAAATCCACGTGCGCGTTCTGCCAAAAGCACCATTTGCATGCACATCTTGTGGTTTTGAAGAAAACTTCATCCGCGTCTACCAAAAGATGTATGTGCATACTTAAAACGCGTTTTCGCACAAATCCGTGCGCGGGTGCTAAAAAGAGCAGCATCGGCATGCTTAGCACGTCGTTTGGTAGAAATCCACGTGCGCGTTCTGCCAAAAGCACCATTTGCATGCACATCTTGTGGTTTTGCAGAAAACTTCATCGCGTCTACCAAAAGATGCATGTGCATGCTTAAAACGCGTTTTCGCACAAATCCGTGCGCGGGTGCTAAAAAGAGCAGCATCGGCATGCTTAGCACGTCGTTTGGTAGAAATCCACGTGCGCGTTCTGCCAAAAGCACCATTTGCATGCACATCTTGTGGTTTTGCAGAAAACTTCATCCGCGTCTACCAAAAGATGCATGTGCATGCTTAAAACGCGTTTTCGCACAAATCCGTGCGCGGGTGCTAAAAAGAGCAGCATCGGCATGCTTAGCACGTCGTTTGGTAGAAATCAACGTGCGCGTTCTGCCAAAAGCACCATTTGCATGCACATCTTCCGGTTTTGCAGAAAACTTCATCCGCGTCTACCAAAAGATGCATGTGCATGCTTAAAACGCGTTTTCGCACAAATCCGTGCGCGGGTGCTAAAAAGAGCAGCATCGGCATGCTTAGCACGTCGTCTGGTAGAAATCCACGTGCGCGTTCTGCAAAAAGCACCATTTGCATGCACATCTTGTGGTTTTGCAGAAAACTTCATCCGCGTCTACCAAAAGATGCATGTGCATGCTTAAAACGCGTTTTCGCACAAATGCGTGCGCGGGTGCTAAAAAGAGCAGCATCGGCATGCTTAGCACGTCGTTTGGTAGAAATCCACGTGCGCGTTCTGCCAAAAGCACCATTTGCATGCACATCTTGTGGTTTTGCAGAAAACTTCATCCGCGTCTACCAAAAGATGCATGTGCATGCTTAAAACGCGTTTTCGCACAAATCCGTGCGCGGGTGCTAAAAAGAGCAGCATCGGCATGCTTAGCACGTCGTTTGGTAGAAATCCACGTGCGCGTTCTGCCAAAAGCACCATTTGCATGCACATCTTGTGGTTTTGCAGAAAACTTCATCCGCGTCTACCAAAAGATGCATGTGCATGCTTAAAACGCGTTTTCGCACAAATCCGTGCGCGGGTGCTAAAAAGAGCAGCATCGGCATGCTTAGCACGTCGTTTGGTAGAAATACACGTGCGCGTTCTGCCAAAAGCACCATTTGCATGCACATCTTGTGGTTTTGCAGAAAACGTCATCCGCGTCTACCAAAAGATGCATGTGCATGCTTAAAACGCGTTTTCGCACAAATCCGTGCGCGGGTGCTAAAAAGAGCAGCATCGGCATGCTTAGCACGTCGTTTGGTAGAAATCCACGTGCGCGTTCTGCCAAAAAGCACCATTTGCATGCACATCTTCTGGTTTTGCAGAAAACTTCATCCGCGTCTACCAAAAGATGCATGTGCATGCTTAAAACGCGTTTTCACACAAATCCGTGCGCGGGTGCTAAAAAGAGCAGCATCGGCATGCTTAGCACGTCGTTTGGTAGAAATCCACGTGCGCGTTCTGCCAAAAGCACCATTTGCATGCACATCTTGTGGTTTTGCAGAAAACTTCATCCGCGTCTACCAAAAGATGCATGTGCATGCTTAAAACGCGTTTTCGCACAAATCCGTGCGCGGGTGCTAAAAAGAGCAGCATCGGCTTGCTTAGCACGTCGTTTGGTAGAAATCCACGTGCGCGTTCTGCCAAAAGCACCATTTGCATGCACATCTTGTGGTTTTGAAGAAAACTTCATCCGCGTCTACCAAAAGATGTATGTGCATACTTAAAACGCGTTTTCGCACAAATCCGTGCGCGGGTGCTAAAAAGAGCAGCATCGGCATGCTTAGCACGTCGTTTGGTAGAAATCCACGTGCGCGTTCTGCCAAAAGCACCATTTGCATGCACATCTTGTGGTTTTGCAGAAAACTTCATCCGCTTCTACCAAAAGATGCATGTGCATGCTTAAAACGCGTTTTCGCACAAATCCGTGCGCGGGTGCTAAAAAGAGCAGCATCGGCATGCTTAGCACGTCGTTTGGTAGAAATCCACGTGCGCGTTCTGCCAAAAGCACCATTTGCATGCACATCTTGTGGTTTTGCAGAAAACTTCATCCGCGTCTACCAAAAGATGCATGTGCATGCTTAAAACGCGTTTTCGCACAAATCCGTGCGCGGGTGCTAAAAAGAGCAGCATCGGCATGCTTAGCACGTCGTTTGGTAGAAATCAACGTGCGCGTTCTGCCAAAAGCACCATTTGCATGCACATCTTCCGGTTTTGCAGAAAACTTCATCCGCGTCTACCAAAAGATGCATGTGCATGCTTAAAACGCGTTTTCGCACAAATCCGTGCGCGGGTGCTAAAAAGAGCAGCATCGGCATGCTTAGCACGTCGTCTGGTAGAAATCCACGTGCGCGTTCTGCAAAAAGCACCATTTGCATGCACATCTTGTGGTTTTGCAGAAAACTTCATCCGCGTCTACCAAAAGATGCATGTGCATGCTTAAAACGCGTTTTCGCACAAATGCGTGCGCGGGTGCTAAAAAGAGCAGCATCGGCATGCTTAGCACGTCGTTTGGTAGAAATCCACGTGCGCGTTCTGCCAAAAGCACCATTTGCATGCACATCTTGTGGTTTTGCAGAAAACTTCATCCGCGTCTACCAAAAGATGCATGTGCATGCTTAAAACGCGTTTTCGCACAAATCCGTGCGCGGGTGCTAAAAAGAGCAGCATCGGCATGCTTAGCACGTCGTTTGGTAGAAATCCACGTGCGCGTTCTGCCAAAAGCACCATTTGCATGCACATCTTGTGGTTTTGCAGAAAACTTCATCCGCGTCTACCAAAAGATGCATGTGCATGCTTAAAACGCGTTTTCGCACAAATCCGTGCGCGGGTGCTAAAAAGAGCAGCATCGGCATGCTTAGCACGTCGTTTGGTAGAAATACACGTGCGCGTTCTGCCAAAAGCACCATTTGCATGCACATCTTGTGGTTTTGCAGAAAACGTCATCCGCGTCTACCAAAAGATGCATGTGCATGCTTAAAACGCGTTTTCGCACAAATCCGTGCGCGGGTGCTAAAAAGAGCAGCATCGGCATGCTTAGCACGTCGTTTGGTAGAAATCCACGTGCGCGTTCTGCCAAAAAGCACCATTTGCATGCACATCTTCTGGTTTTGCAGAAAACTTCATCCGCGTCTACCAAAAGATGCATGTGCATGCTTAAAACGCGTTTTCACACAAATCCGTGCGCGGGTGCTAAAAAGAGCAGCATCGGCATGCTTAGCACGTCGTCTGGTAGAAATCCACGTGCGCGTTCTGCAAAAAGCACCATTTGCATGCACATCTTGTGGTTTTGCAGAAAACTTCATCCGCGTCTACCAAAAGATGCATGTGCATGCTTAAAACGCGTTTTGGCACAAATGCGTGCGCGGGTGCTAAAAAGAGCAGCATCGGCATGCTTAGCACGTCGTTTGGTAGAAATCCACGTGCGCGTTCTGCCAAAAGCACCAATTGCATGCACATCTTGTGGTTTTGCAGAAAACTTCATCCGCGTCTACCAAAAGATGCATGTGCATGCTTAAAACGCGTTTTCGCACAAATCCGTGCGCGGGTGCTAAAAAGAGCAGCATCGGCATGCTTAGCACGTCGTTTGGTAGAAATCCACGTGCGCGTTCTGCCAAAAGCACCATTTGCATGCACATCTTGTGGTTTTGCAGAAAACTTCATCCGCGTCTACCAAAAGATGCATGTGCATGCTTAAACGCGTTTTCGCACAAATCCGTGCGCGGGTGCTAAAAAGAGCAGCATCGGCATGCTTAGCACGTCGTTTGGTAGAAATCCACGTGCGCGTTCTGCCAAAAGCACCATTTGCATGCACATCTTGTGGTTTTGCAGAAAACTTCATCCGCGTCTACCAAAAGATGCATGTGCATGCTTAAAACGCGTTTTCGCACAAATCCGTGCGCGGGTGCTAAAAAGAGCAGCATCGGCATGCTTAGCACGTCGTTTGGTAGAATTCCACGTGCGCGTTCTGCCAAAAGCACCATTTGCACGCACATCTTGTGCTTTTGCAGAAAACTTCATCCGCGTCTACCAAAAGATGCATGTGCATGCTTAAAACGCGTTTTCGCACAAATGCGTGCGCGGGTGCTAAAAAGAGCAGCATCGGCATGCTTAGCACGTCGTTTGGTAGAAATCCACGTGCGCGTTCTGCCAAAAGCACCATTTGCATGCACATATTGTGGTTTTGCAGAAAACTTCATCGCGTCTACCAAAAGATGCATGTGCATGCTTAAAACGCGTTTTTGCACAAATCTGTGCGCGGGTGCTAAAGAGAGCAGCATCGGCATGCTTAGCACGTCGTTTGGTAGAAATTCACGTACGCGTTCTGCCAAAAGCACCATTTGCATGCACATCTTGTGGTTTTGCAGAAAACTTCATCCGCGTCTACCAAAAGATGCATGTGCATGCTTAAAACGCGTTTTCGCACAAATCCGTGCGCGGGTGCTAAAAAGAGCAGCATCGGCATGCTTAGCACGTCGTTTGGTAGAAATCCACGTGCGCGTTCTGCCAAAAGCACCATTTGCATGCACATCTTGTGGTTTTGCAGAAAACTTCATCCGCGTCTACCAAAAGATGCATGTGCATGCTGAAAACGCGTTTTCGCACAAATCCGTGCGCGGGTGCTAAAAAGAGCAGCATCGGCATGCTTAGCACGTCGTTTGGTAGAAATCCACGTGCGCGTTCTGCCAAAAGCACCATTTGCATGCACATCTTGTGGTTTTGCAGAAAACTTCATCCGCGTCTACCAAAAGATGCATGTGCATGCTTAAAACGCGTTTTCGCACAAATCCGCGCGCGGGTGCTAAAAAGAGCAGCCATCGGCATGCTTAGCACGTCGTTCGGTAGAAATCCACGTGCGCGTTCTGCCAAAAGCACCATTTGCATGCACATCTTGTGGTTTTGCAGAAAACTTCATCCGCGTCTACCAAAAGATGCATGTGCATGCTTAAAACGCGTTTTCGCACAAATCCGCGCGCGGGTGCTAAAAAGAGCAGCATCGGCATGCTTAGCACGTCGTTTGGTAGAAATCCACGTGCGCGTTCTGCCAAAAGCACCATTTGCATGCATATCTTGCGGTTTTGCAGAAAACTTCATCCGCGTCTACCTAAAGATGCATGTGCATGCTTAAAACGCGTTTTCGCACAAATCCGTGCGCGGGTGCTAAAAAGAGCAGCATCGGCATGCTTAGCACGTCGTTTGGTAGAAATCCACGTGCGCGTTCTGCCAAAAGCACCATTTGCATGCACATCTTGTGGTTTTGCAGAAAACTTCATCCGCGTCTACCAAAAGATGCATGTCCATGCTTAAAACGCGTTTTCGCACAAATCCGTGCGCGGGTGCTAAAAAGAGCAGCATCGGCATGCTTAGCACGTCGTTTGGTAGAAATCCACGTGCGCGTTCGGCCAAAAGCACCATTTGCATGCACATCTTCTGGTTTTGCAGAAAACTTCATCCGCGTCTACCAAAAGATGCATGTGCATGCTTAAAACGCGTTTTCGCACAAATCCGTGCGCGGGTGCTAAAAAGAGCAGCATCGGCATGCTTAGCACGTCGTTTGGTAGAAATCCACGTGCGCGTTCTGCCAAAGCACCATTTGCATGCACATCTTGTGGTTTTGCAGAAAACTTCATCCGCGTCTACCAAAAGATGCATATGCATGCTTAAAAACGCGTTTTCGCACAAATCCGTGCGCGGGTGCTAAAAAGAGCAGCATCGGCATGCTTAGCACGTCGTCTGGTAGAAATCCACGTGCGCGTTCTGCAAAAAGCACCATTTGCATGCACATCTTGTGGTTTTGCAGAAAACTTCATCCGCGTCTACCAAAAGATGCATGTGCATGCTTAAAACGCGTTTTCACACAAATCCGCGTGCGGGTGCTAAAAAGAGCAGCATCGGCATGCTTAGCACGTCGTTTGGTAGAAATCCACGTGCGCGTTCTGCCAAAAGCACCATTTGCATGCACATCTTGTGGTTTTGCAGAAAACTTCATCCGCGTCTACCAAAAGATGCATGTGCATGCTTAAAACGCGTTTTCGCACAAATCCGTGCGCGGGTGCTAAAAAGAGCAGCATCGGCATGCTTAGCACGTCGTTTGGTAGAAATCCACGTGCGCGTTCTGCCAAAAGCACCATTTGCATGCACATCTTGTGGTTTTGCAGAAAACTTCATCCGCGTCTACCAAAAGATGCATGTCCATGCTTAAAACGCGTTTTCGCACAAATCCGTGCGCGGGTGCTAAAAAGAGCAGCATCGGCATGCTTAGCACGTCGTTTGGTAGAAATCCACGTGCGCGTTCTGCCAAAAGCACCATTTGCATGCACATCTTCTGGTTTTGCAGAAAACTTCATCCGCGTCTACCAAAAGATGCATGTGCATGCTTAAAACGCGTTTTCGCACAAATCCGCGCGCGGGTGCTAAAAAGAGCAGCATCGGCATGCTTAGCACGTCGTTTGGTAGAAATCCACGTGCGCGTTCTGCCAAAAGCACCATTTGCATGCATATCTTGTGGTTTTGCAGAAAACTTCATCCCGCGTCTACCTAAAGATGCATGTGCATGCTTAAAACGCGTTTTCGCACAAATCCGTGCGCGGGTGCTAAAAAGAGCAGCATCGGCTTGCTTAGCACGTCGTTTGGTAGAAATCCACGTGCGCGTTCTGCCAAAAGCACCATTTGCATGCACATCTTGTGGTTTTGAAGAAAACTTCATCCGCGTCTACCAAAAGATGTATGTGCATACTTAAAACGCGTTTTCGCACAAATCCGTGCGCGGGTGCTAAAAAGAGCAGCATCGGCATGCTTAGCACGTCGTTTGGTAGAAATCCACGTGCGCGTTCTGCCAAAAGCACCATTTGCATGCACATCTTGTGGTTTTGCAGAAAACTTCATCCGCGTCTACCAAAAGATGCATGTGCATGCTTAAAACGCGTTTTCGCACAAATCCGTGCGCGGGTGCTAAAAAGAGCAGCATCGGCATGCTTAGCACGTCGTTTGGTAGAAATCCACGTGCGCGTTCTGCCAAAAGCACCATTTGCATGCACATCTTGTGGTTTTGCAGAAAACTTCATCCGCGTCTACCAAAAGATGCATGTGCATGCTTAAAACGCGTTTTCGCACAAATCCGTGCGCGGGTGCTAAAAAGAGCAGCATCGGCATGCTTAGCACGTCGTTTGGTAGAAATCAACGTGCGCGTTCTGCCAAAAGCACCATTTGCATGCACATCTTCCGGTTTTGCAGAAAACTTCATCCGCGTCTACCAAAAGATGCATGTGCATGCTTAAAACGCGTTTTCGCACAAATCCGTGCGCGGGTGCTAAAAAGAGCAGCATCGGCATGCTTAGCACGTCGTCTGGTAGAAATCCACGTGCGCGTTCTGCAAAAAGCACCATTTGCATGCACATCTTGTGGTTTTGCAGAAAACTTCATCCGCGTCTACCAAAAGATGCATGTGCATGCTTAAAACGCGTTTTCGCACAAATGCGTGCGCGGGTGCTAAAAAGAGCAGCATCGGCATGCTTAGCACGTCCGTTGGTAGAAATCCACGTGCGCGTTCTGCCAAAAGCACCATTTGCATGCACATCTTGTGGTTTTGCAGAAAACTTCATCCGCGTCTACCAAAGATGCATGTGCATGCTTAAAACGCGTTTTTCGCACAAATCCGTGCGCGGGTGCTAAAAAGAGCAGCATCGGCATGCTTAGCACGTCGTTTGGTAGAAATCCACGTGCGCGTTCTGCCAAAAGCACCATTTGCATGCACATCTTGTGGTTTTGCAGAAAACTTCATCCGCGTCTACCAAAAGATGCATGTGCATGCTAAAACGCGTTTTCGCACAAATCCGTGCGCGGGTGCTAAAAAGAGCAGCATCGGCATGCTTAGCACGTCGTTTGGTAGAAATACACGTGCGCGTTCTGCCAAAAGCACCATTTGCATGCACATCTTGTGGTTTTGCAGAAAACGTCATCCGCGTCTACCAAAAGATGCATGTGCATGCTTAAAACGCGTTTTCGCACAAATCCGTGCGCGGGTGCTAAAAAGAGCAGCATCGGCATGCTTAGCACGTCGTTTGGTAGAAATCCACGTGCGCGTTCTGCCAAAAAGCACCATTTGCATGCACATCTTCTGGTTTTGCAGAAAACTTCATCCGCGTCTACCAAAAGATGCATGTGCATGCTTAAAACGCGTTTTCACACAAATCCGTGCGCGGGTGCTAAAAAGAGCAGCATCGGCATGCTTAGCACGTCGTTTGGTAGAAATCCACGTGCGCGTTCTGCCAAAAGCACCATTTGCATGCACATCTTGTGGTTTTGCAGAAAACTTCATCCGCGTCTACCAAAAGATGCATGTGCATGCTTAAACGCGTTTTCGCACAAATCCGTGCGCGGGTGCTAAAAAGAGCAGCATCGGCTTGCTTAGCACGTCGTTTGGTAGAAATCCACGTGCGCGTTCTGCCAAAAGCACCATTTGCATGCACATCTTGTGGTTTTGAAGAAAACTTCATCCGCGTCTACCAAAAGATGCATGTGCATACTTAAAACGCGTTTTCGCACAAATCCGTGCGCGGGTGCTAAAAAGAGCAGCATCGGCATGCTTAGCACGTCGTTTGGTAGAAATCCACGTGCGCGTTCTGCCAAAAGCACCATTTGCATGCACATCTTGTGGTTTTGCAGAAAACTTCATCCGCTTCTACCAAAAGATGCATGTGCATGCTTAAAACGCGTTTTCGCACAAATCCGTGCGCGGGTGCTAAAAAGAGCAGCATCGGCATGCTTAGCACGTCGTTTGGTAGAAATCCACGTGCGCGTTCTGCCAAAAGCACCATTTGCATGCACATCTTGTGGTTTTGCAGAAAACTTCATCCGCGTCTACCAAAAGATGCATGTGCATGCTTAAAACGCGTTTTCGCACAAATCCGTGCGCGGGTGCTAAAAAGAGCAGCATCGGCATGCTTAGCACGTCGTTTGGTAGAAATCAACGTGCGCGTTCTGCCAAAAGCACCATTTGCATGCACATCTTCCGGTTTTGCAGAAAACTTCATCCGCGTCTACCAAAAGATGCATGTGCATGCTTAAAACGCGTTTTCGCACAAATCCGTGCGCGGGTGCTAAAAAGAGCAGCATCGGCATGCTTAGCACGTCGTCTGGTAGAAATCCACGTGCGCGTTCTGCAAAAAGCACCATTTGCATGCACATCTTGTGGTTTTGCAGAAAACTTCATCCGCGTCTACCAAAAGATGCATGTGCATGCTTAAAACGCGTTTTCGCACAAATGCGTGCGCGGGTGCTAAAAAGAGCAGCATCGGCATGCTTAGCACGTCGTTTGGTAGAAATCCACGTGCGCGTTCTGCCAAAAGCACCATTTGCATGCACATCTTGTGGTTTTGCAGAAAACTTCATCCGCGTCTACCAAAAGATGCATGTGCATGCTTAAAACGCGTTTTCGCACAAATCCGTGCGCGGGTGCTAAAAAGAGCAGCATCGGCATGCTTAGCACGTCGTTTGGTAGAAATCCACGTGCGCGTTCTGCCAAAAGCACCATTTGCATGCACATCTTGTGGTTTTGCAGAAAACTTCATCCGCGTCTACCAAAAGATGCATGTGCATGCTTAAAAACGCGTTTTCGCACAAATCCGTGCGCGGGTGCTAAAAAGAGCAGCATCGGCATGCTTAGCACGTCGTTTGGTAGAAATACACGTGCGCGTTCTGCCAAAAGCACCATTTGCATGCACATCTTGTGGTTTTGCAGAAAACGTCATCCGCGTCTACCAAAAGATGCATGTGCATGCTTAAAACGCGTTTTCGCACAAATCCGTGCGCGGGTGCTAAAAAGAGCAGCATCGGCATGCTTAGCACGTCGTTTGGTAGAAATCCACGTGCGCGTTCTGCCAAAAAGCACCATTTGCATGCACATCTTCTGGTTTTGCAGAAAACTTCATCCGCGTCTACCAAAAGATGCATGTGCATGCTTAAAACGCGTTTTCCACACAAATCCGTGCGCGGGTGCTAAAAAGGAGCAGCATCGGCATGCTTAGCACGTCGTCTGGTAGAAATCCACGATCTGTCTCGCGTGTGCACCATTTGCATGCACATCTTGTGGTTTTGCAGAAAACTTCATCCGCGTCTACCAAAAGATGCATGTGCATGCTTAAAACGCGTTTTGGCACAAATGCGTGCGCGGGTGCTAAAAAGAGCAGCATCGGCATGCTTAGCACGTCGTTTGGTAGAAATCCACGTGCGCGTTCTGCCAAAAGCACCAATTGCATGCACATCTTGTGGTTTTGCAGAAAACTTCATCCGCGTCTACCAAAAGATGCATGTGCATGCTTAAAACGCGTTTTCGCACAAATCCGTGCGCGGGTGCTAAAAAGAGCAGCATCGGCATGCTTAGCACGTCGTTTGGTAGAAATCCACGTGCGCGTTCTGCCAAAAGCACCATTTGCATGCACATCTTGTGGTTTTGCAGAAAACTTCATCCGCGTCTACCAAAAGATGCATGTGCATGCTTAAAACGCGTTTTCGCACAAATCCGTGCGCGGGTGCTAAAAAGAGCAGCATCGGCATGCTTAGCACGTCGTTTGGTAGAAATCCACGTGCGCGTTCTGCCAAAAGCACCATTTGCATGCACATCTTGTGGTTTTGCAGAAAACTTCATCCGCGTCTACCAAAAGATGCATGTGCATGCTTAAAACGCGTTTTCGCACAAATCCGTGCGCGGGTGCTAAAAAGAGCAGCATCGGCATGCTTAGCACGTCGTTTGGTAGAATTCCACGTGCGCGTTCTGCCAAAAGCACCATTTGCACGCACATCTTGTGCTTTTGCAGAAAACTTCATCCGCGTCTACCAAAAGATGCATGTGCATGCTTAAAACGCGTTTTCGCACAAATGCGTGCGCGGGTGCTAAAAAGAGCAGCATCGGCATGCTTAGCACGTCGTTTGGTAGAAATCCACGTGCGCGTTCTGCCAAAAGCACCATTTGCATGCACATATTGTGGTTTTGCAGAAAACTTCATCCGCGTCTACCAAAAGATGCATGTGCATGCTTAAAACGCGTTTTTGCACAAATCTGTGCGCGGGTGCTAAAGAGAGCAGCATCGGCATGCTTAGCACGTCGTTTGGTAGAAATTCACGTACGCGTTCTGCCAAAAGCACCATTTGCATGCACATCTTGTGGTTTTGCAGAAAACTTCATCCGCGTCTACCAAAAGATGCATGTGCATGCTTAAAACGCGTTTTCGCACAAATCCGTGCGCGGGTGCTAAAAAGAGCAGCATCGGCATGCTTAGCACGTCGTTTGGTAGAAATCCACGTGCGCGTTCTGCCAAAAGCACCATTTGCATGCACATCTTGTGGTTTTGCAGAAAACTTCATCCGCGTCTACCAAAAGATGCATGTGCATGCTGAAAACGCGTTTTCGCACAAATCCGTGCGCGGGTGCTAAAAAGAGCAGCATCGGCATGCTTAGCACGTCGTTTGGTAGAAATCCACGTGCGCGTTCTGCCAAAAGCACCATTTGCATGCACATCTTGTGGTTTTGCAGAAAACTTCATCCGCGTCTACCAAAAGATGCATGTGCATGCTTAAAACGCGTTTTCGCACAAATCCGCGCGCGGGTGCTAAAAAGAGCAGCATCGGCATGCTTAGCACGTCGTTCGGTAGAAATCCACGTGCGCGTTCTGCCAAAAGCACCATTTGCATGCACATCTTGTGGTTTTGCAGAAAACTTCATCCGCGTCTACCAAAAGATGCATGTGCATGCTTAAAACGCGTTTTCGCACAAATCCGCGCGCGGGTGCTAAAAAGAGCAGCATCGGCATGCTTAGCACGTCGTTTGGTAGAAATCCACGTGCGCGTTCTGCCAAAAGCACCATTTGCATGCATATCTTGCGGTTTTGCAGAAAACTTCATCCGCGTCTACCTAAAGATGCATGTGCATGCTTAAAACGCGTTTTCGCACAAATCCGTGCGCGGGTGCTAAAAAGAGCAGCATCGGCATGCTTAGCACGTCGTTTGGTAGAAATCCACGTGCGCGTTCTGCCAAAAGCACCATTTGCATGCACATCTTGTGGTTTTGCAGAAAACTTCATCCGCGTCTACCAAAAGATGCATGTCCATGCTTAAAACGCGTTTTCGCACAAATCCGTGCGCGGGTGCTAAAAAGAGCAGCATCGGCATGCTTAGCACGTCGTTTGGTAGAAATCCACGTGCGCGTTCTGCCAAAAGCACCATTTGCATGCACATCTTGTGGTTTTGCAGAAAACTTCATCCGCGTCTACCAAAAGATGCATGTGCATGCTTAAAACGCGTTTTCGCACAAATCCGTGCGCGGGTGCTAAAAAGAGCAGCATCGGCATGCTTAGCACGTCGTTTGGTAGAAATCAACGTGCGCGTTCTGCCAAAAGCACCATTTGCATGCACATCTTCCGGTTTTGCAGAAAACTTCATCCGCGTCTACCAAAAGATGCATGTGCATGCTTAAAACGCGTTTTCGCACAAATCCGTGCGCGGGTGCTAAAAAGAGCAGCATCGGCATGCTTAGCACGTCGTCTGGTAGAAATCCACGTGCGCGTTCTGCAAAAAGCACCATTTGCATGCACATCTTGTGGTTTTGCAGAAAACTTCATCCGCGTCTACCAAAAGATGCATGTGCATGCTTAAAACGCGTTTTCGCACAAATGCGTGCGCGGGTGCTAAAAAGAGCAGCATCGGCATGCTTAGCACGTCGTTTGGTAGAAATCCACGTGCGCGTTCTGCCAAAAGCACCATTTGCATGCACATCTTGTGGTTTTGCAGAAAACTTCATCCGCGTCTACCAAAAGATGCATGTGCATGCTTAAAACGCGTTTTCGCACAAATCCGTGCGCGGGTGCTAAAAAGAGCAGCATCGGCATGCTTAGCACGTCGTTTGGTAGAAATCCACGTGCGCGTTCTGCCAAAAGCACCATTTGCATGCACATCTTGTGGTTTTGCAGAAAACTTCATCCGCGTCTACCAAAAGATGCATGTGCATGCTTAAAACGCGTTTTCGCACAAATCCGTGCGCGGGTGCTAAAAAGAGCAGCATCGGCATGCTTAGCACGTCGTTTGGTAGAAATACACGTGCGCGTTCTGCCAAAAGCACCATTTGCATGCACATCTTGTGGTTTTGCAGAAAACGTCATCCGCGTCTACCAAAAGATGCATGTGCATGCTTAAAACGCGTTTTCGCACAAATCCGTGCGCGGGTGCTAAAAAGAGCAGCATCGGCATGCTTAGCACGTCGTTTGGTAGAAATCCACGTGCGCGTTCTGCCAAAAAGCACCATTTGCATGCACATCTTCTGGTTTTGCAGAAAACTTCATCCGCGTCTACCAAAAGATGCATGTGCATGCTTAAAACGCGTTTTCACACAAATCCGTGCGCGGGTGCTAAAAAGAGCAGCATCGGCATGCTTAGCACGTCGTTTGGTAGAAATCCACGTGCGCGTTCTGCCAAAAGCACCATTTGCATGCACATCTTGTGGTTTTGCAGAAAACTTCATCCGCGTCTACCAAAAGATGCATGTGCATGCTTAAAACGCGTTTTCGCACAAATCCGTGCGCGGGTGCTAAAAAGAGCAGCATCGGCTTGCTTAGCACGTCGTTTGGTAGAAATCCACGTGCGCGTTCTGCCAAAAGCACCATTTGCATGCACATCTTGTGGTTTTGAAGAAAACTTCATCCGCGTCTACCAAAAGATGCATGTGCATACTTAAAACGCGTTTTCGCACAAATCCGTGCGCGGGTGCTAAAAAGAGCAGCATCGGCATGCTTAGCACGTCGTTTGGTAGAAATCCACGTGCGCGTTCTGCCAAAAGCACCATTTGCATGCACATCTTGTGGTTTTGCAGAAAACTTCATCCGCTTCTACCAAAAGATGCATGTGCATGCTTAAAACGCGTTTTCGCACAAATCCGTGCGCGGGTGCTAAAAAGAGCAGCATCGGCATGCTTAGCACGTCGTTTGGTAGAAATCCACGTGCGCGTTCTGCCAAAAGCACCATTTGCATGCACATCTTGTGGTTTTGCAGAAAACTTCATCCGCGTCTACCAAAAGATGCATGTGCATGCTTAAAACGCGTTTTCGCACAAATGCGTGCGCGGGTGCTAAAAAGAGCAGCATCGGCATGCTTAGCACGTCGTTTGGTAGAAATCCACGTGCGCGTTCTGCCAAAAAGCACCATTTGCATGCACATCTTCTGGTTTTGCAGAAAACTTCATCCGCGTCTACCAAAAGATGCATGTGCATGCTTAAAACGCGTTTTCACACAAATCCGTGCGCGGGTGCTAAAAAGAGCAGCATCGGCATGCTTAGCACGTCGTCTGGTAGAAATCCACGTGCGCGTTCTGCAAAAAGCACCATTTGCATGCACATCTTGTGGTTTTGCAGAAAACTTCATCCGCGTCTACCAAAAGATGCATGTGCATGCTTAAAACGCGTTTTGGCACAAATGCGTGCGCGGGTGCTAAAAAGAGCAGCATCGGCATGCTTAGCACGTCGTTTGGTAGAAATCCACGTGCGCGTTCTGCCAAAAGCACCAATTGCATGCACATCTTGTGGTTTTGCAGAAAACTTCATCCGCGTCTACCAAAAGATGCATGTGCATGCTTAAAACGCGTTTTCGCACAAATCCGTGCGCGGGTGCTAAAAAGAGCAGCATCGGCATGCTTAGCACGTCGTTTGGTAGAAATCCACGTGCGCGTTCTGCCAAAAGCACCATTTGCATGCACATCTTGTGGTTTTGCAGAAAACTTCATCCGCGTCTACCAAAAGATGCATGTGCATGCTTAAAACGCGTTTTCGCACAAATCCGTGCGCGGGTGCTAAAAAGAGCAGCATCGGCATGCTTAGCACGTCGTTTGGTAGAAATCCACGTGCGCGTTCTGCCAAAAGCACCATTTGCATGCACATCTTGTGGTTTTGCAGAAAACTTCATCCGCGTCTACCAAAAGATGCATGTGCATGCTTAAAACGCGTTTTCGCACAAATCCGTGCGCGGGTGCTAAAAAGAGCAGCATCGGCATGCTTAGCACGTCGTTTGGTAGAAATCCACGTGCGCGTTCTGCCAAAAGCACCACTTGCATGCACATCTTGTGGTTTTGCAGAAAACTTCATCCGCGTCTACCAAAAGATGCATGTCCATGCTTAAAACGCGTTTTCGCACAAATCCGTGCGCGGGTGCTAAAAAGAGCAGCATCGGCATGATTAGCACGTCGTTTGGTAGAAATCCACGTGCGCGTTCTGCCAAAAGCACCATTTGCATGCACATCTTCTGGTTTTGCAGAAAACTTCATCCGCGTCTACCAAAAGATGCATGTGCATGCTTAAAACGCGTTTTCGCACAAATCCGTGCGCGGGTGCTAAAAAGAGCAGCATCGGCATGCTTAGCACGTCGTTTGGTAGAAATCCACGTGCGCGTTCTGCCAAAAGCACCATTTGCATGCACATCTTCTGGTTTTGCAGAAAACTTCATCCGCTTCTACCAAAAGATGCATGTGCATGCTTAAAACGCGTTTTCGCACAAATCCGTGCGCGGGTGCTAAAAAGAGCAGCATCGGCATGCTTAGCACGTCGTCTGGTAGAAATCCACGTGCGCGTTCTGCAAAAAGCACCATTTGCATGCACATCTTGTGGTTTTGCAGAAAACTTCATCCGCGTCTACCAAAAGATGCATGTGCATGCTTAAAACGCGTTTTCACACAAATCCGCGCGCGGGTTCTAAAAAGAGCAGCATCGGCATGCTTAGCACGTCGTTTGGTAGAAATCCACGTGCGCGTTCTGCCAAAAACACCATTTGCATGCACATCTTGTGGTTTTGCAGAAAACTTCATCCGCGTCTACCAAAAGATGCATGTGCATGCTTAAAATGCGTTTTCGCACAAATCCGTGCGCGGGTGCTAAAAAGAGCAGCATCGGCATGCTTAGCACGTCGTTTGGTAGAAATCCACGTGCGCGTTCTGCCAAAAGCACCATTTGCATGCACATCTTGTGGTTTTGCAGAAAACTTCATCCGCGTCTACCAAAAGATGCATGTCCATGCTTAAAACGAGTTTTCGCACAAATCCGTGCGCGGGTGCTAAAAAGAGCAGCATCGGCATGCTTAGCACGTCGTTTGGTAGAAATCCACGTGCGCGTTCTGCCAAAAGCACCATTTGCATGCACATCTTCTGGTTTTGCAGAAAACTTCATCCGCGTCTACCAAAAGATGCATGTGCATGCTTAAAACGCGTTTTCGCACAAATCCGTGCGCGGGTGCTAAAAAGAGCAGCATCGGCATGCTTAGCACGTCGTTTGGTAGACATCCACGTGCGCGTTCTGCCAAAAGCACCATTTGCATGCACATCTTGTGGTTTTGCAGAAAACTTCATCCGCGTCTACCAAAAGATGCATGTGCATGCTTAAAACGCGTTTTCGCACAAATCCGTGCGCGGGTGCTAAAAAGAGCAGCATCGGAATGCTTAGCACGTCGTCTGGTAGAAATCCACGTGCGCGTTCTGCAAAAAGCACCATTTATGCACATCTTGTGGTTTTGCAGAAAACTTCATCCGCGTCTACCAAAAGATGCATGTGCATGCTTAAAACGCGTTTTCGCACAAATCCGTGCGCGGGTGCCAAAAAGAGCAGCATCGGCATGCTTAGCACGTCGTGTGGAAGAAATCCACGTGCGCGTTCTGCCAAAAGCACCATTTGCATGCACATCTTGTGGTTTTGCAGAAAACTTCATCCGCGTCTACCAAAAGATGCATGTGCATGCTTAAAACGCGTTTTCGCACAAATCCGTGCGCGGGTGCTAAAAAGAGCAGCATCGGCATGCTTAGCACGTCGTTTGGTAGAAATCCACGTGCGCGTTCTGCCAAAAGCACCATTTGCACGCACATCTTGTGGTTTTGCAGAAAACTTCATCCGCGTCTGCCAAAAGATGCATGTGCATGCTTAAAACGCGTTTTCGCACAAATGCGTGCGCGGGTGCTAAAAAGAGCAGCATCTGCATGCTTAGCACGTCGTTTGGTAGACATCCACGTGCGCGTTCTGCCAAAAGCACCATTTGCATGCACATCTTGTGGTTTTGCAGAAAACTTCATCCGCGTCTACCAAAAGATGCATGTGCATGCTTAAAACGCGTTTTCGCACAAATCCGCGCGCGGGTGCTAAAAAGAGCAGCATCGGCATGCTTAGCACGTCGTTTGGTAGAAATCCACGTGCGCGTTCTGCCAAAAGCACCATTTGCATGCACATCTTGTGGTTTTGCAGAAAACTTCATCCGCGTCTACCAAAAGATGCATGTGCATGCTTAAAACGCGTTTTCGCACAAATCCGTGCGCGGGTGCTAAAAAGAGCAGCATCGGCATGCTTAGCACGTCGTTTGGTAGAAATCCACGTGCGCGTTCTGCCAAAAGCACCATTTGCACGCACATCTTGTGGTTTTGCAGAAAACTTCATCCGCGTCTACCAAAAGATGCATGTGCATGCTTAAAACGCGTTTTCGCACAAATGCGTGCGCGGGTGCTAAAAAGAGCAGCATCGGCATGCTTAGCACGTCGTCTGGTAGAAATCCACGTGCGCGTTCTGCCAAAAGCACCATTTGCATGCACATCTTGTGGTTTTGCAGAAAACTTCATCCGCGTCTACCAAAAGATGCATGTGCATGCTTAAAACGCGTTTTCGCACAAATCCGCGCGCGGGTGCTAAAAAGAGCAGCATCGGCATGCTTAGCACGTCGTTTGGTAGAAATCCACGTGCGCGTTCTGCCAAAAGCACCATTTGCATGCACATCTTGTGGTTTTGCAGAAAACTTCATCCGCGTCTACCAAAAGATGCATGTGCAAGCTTAAAACGCGTTTTCGCACAAATCCGTGCGCGGGTGCTAAAAAGAGCAGCATCGGCATGCTTAGCACGTCGTTTGGTAGAAATCCACGTGCGCGTTCTGCCAAAAGCACCATTTGCATGCACATCTTGTGGTTTTGCAGAAAACTTCATCCGCGTCTACCAAAACATGCATGTGCATGCTTAAAACGCGTTTTCGCACAAATCCGTGCGCGGGTGCTAAAAAGAGCAGCATCGGCATGCTTAGCACGTCGTTTGGTAGAATTCCACGTGCGCGTTCTGCCAAAAGCACCATTTGCACGCACATCTTGTGGTTTTGCAGAAAACTTCATCCGCGTCTACCAAAAGATGCATGTGCATGCTTAAAACGCGTTTTCGCACAAATGTGTGCGCGGGTGCTAAAAAGAGCAGCATCGGCATGCTTAGCACGTCGTTTGGTAGAAATCCACGTGCGCGTTCTGCCAAAAGCACCATTTGCATGCACATATTGTGGTTTTGCAGAAAACTTCATCCGCGTCTACCAAAAGATGCATGTGCATGCTTAAAACGCGTTTTTGCACAAATCTGTGCGCGGGTGCTAAAGAGAGCAGCATCGGCATGCTTAGCACGTCGTTTGTTAGAAATTCACGTACGCGTTCTGCCAAAAGCACCATTTGCATGCACATCTTGTGGTTTTGCAGAAAACTTCATCCGCGTCTACCAAAAGATGCATGTGAATGCTTAAAACGCGTTTTCGCACAAATCCGTGCGCGGGTGCTAAA
The DNA here is from genome assembly GCF_023375885.2 of Dermacentor andersoni. Classification (NCBI taxonomy): domain Eukaryota; kingdom Metazoa; phylum Arthropoda; class Arachnida; order Ixodida; family Ixodidae; genus Dermacentor; species Dermacentor andersoni. The sequence goes on along the minus strand of NW_027314795.1, from coordinate 273,528 downwards.
AAGAGCAGCATCGGCATGCTTAGCACGTCGTTTGGTAGAAATCCACGTGCGCATTCGGCCAAAAGCAGCATTTGCATGCACATCTTGTGGTTTTGCAGAAAACTTCATCCGCGTCTACCAAAACATGCATGTGCATGCTTAAAACGCGTTTTCGCACAAATCCGTGCGCGGGTGCTAAAAAGAGCAGCATCGGCATGCTTAGCACGTCGTTTGGTAGAAATCCACGTGCGCGTTCTGCCAAAAGCACCATTTGCATGCACATCTTGTGGTTTTGCAGAAAACTTCATCCGCGTCTACCAAAAGATGCATGTGCATGCTTAAAACGCGTTTTCGCACAAATCCGTGCGCGGGTGCTAAAAAGAGTAGCATCGGCATGCTTAGCACGTCGTTTGGTAGAATTCCACGTGCGCGTTCTGCCAAAAGCACCATTTGCACGCACATCTTGTGGTTTTGCAGAAAACTTCATCCGCGTCTACCAAAAGATGCATGTGCATGCTTAAAACGCGTTTTCGCACAAATGCGTGCGCGGGTGCTAAAAAGAGCAGCACCGGCATGCTTAGCACGTCGTTTGGTAGAAATCCACGTGCGCGTTCTGCCAAAAGCACCATTTGCATGCACATATTGTGGTTTTGCAGAAAACTTCATCCGCGTCTACCAAAAGATGCATGTGCATGCTTAAAACGCGTTTTTGCACAAATCTGTGCGCGGGTGCTAAAGAGAGCAGCATCGGCATGCTTAGCACGTCGTTTGGTAGAAATCCACGTGCGCGTTCTGCCAAAAGCACCATTTGCATGCACATCTTGTGGTTTTGCTGAAAACTTCATCCGCGTCTACCAAAAGATGCATGTGCATGCTTAAAACGCGTTTTCGCACAAATCCGTGCGCGGGTGCTAAAAAGAGCAGCATCGGCATGCTTAGCACGTCGTTTGGTAGAAATCCACGTGCGCGTTCTGCAAAAGCACCATTTGCATGCACATCTTGTGGTTTTGCAGAAAACTTCATCCGCGTCTACCAAAAGATGCATGTGCATGCTTAAAACGCGTTTTCGCACAAATCCGTGCGCGGGTGCTAAAAAGAGCAGCATCGGCATGCTTAGCACGTCGTTTGGTAGAAATCCACGTGCGCGTTCTGCCAAAAGCACCATTTGCATGCACATCTTGTGGTTTTGCAGAAAACTTCATCCGCGTCTACCAAAAGATGCATGTGCATTCTTAAAACGCGTTTTCGCACAAATCGGCGCGCGGGTGCTAAAAAGAGCAGCATCGGCATGCTTAGCACGTCGTTTGGTAGAAATCCACGTGCGCGTTCTGCCAAAAGCACCATTTGCATGCACATCTTGTGGTTTTGCAGAAAACTTCATCCGCGTCTACCAAAAGATGCATGTGCATGCTTAAAACGCGTTTTCGCACAAATCCGCGCGCGGGTGCTAAAAAGAGCAGCATCGGCATGCTTAGCACGTCGTTTGGTAGAAATCCACGTGCGCGTTCTGCCAAAAGCACCATTTGCATGCACATCTTGTGGTTTTGCAGAAAACTTCATCCGCGTCTACCAAAAGATGCATGTGCATGCTTAAAACGCGTTTTCGCACAAATCCGTGCGCGGGTGCTAAAAAGAGCAGCATCGGCATGCTTAGCACGTCGTTTGGTATAAATCCACGTGCGCGTTCTGCCAAAAGCACCATTTGCATGCACATCTTGTGGTTTTGCAGAAAACTTCATCCGCGTCTACCAAAAGATGCATGTGCATGCTTAAAACGCGTTTTCGCACAAATCCGTGCGCGGGTGCTAAAAAGAGCAGCATCGGCATGCTTAGCACGTCGTTTGGTAGAAATCCACGTGCGCGTTCTGCCAAAAGCACCATTTGCATGCACATCTTGTGGTTTTGCAGAAAACTTCATCCGCGTCTACCAAAAGGTGCATGTCCATGCTTAAAACGCGTTTTCGCACAAATCCGTGCGCGGGTGCTAAAAAGAGCAGCATCGGCATGCTTAGCACGTCGTTTGGTAGAAATCCACGTGCGCGTTCTGCCAAAATCACCATTTGCATGCACATCTTCTGGTTTTGCAGAAAACTTCATCCGCGTCTACCAAAAGATGCATGTGCATGCTTAAAACGCGTTTTCGCACAAATCCGTGCGCGGGTGCTAAAAAGAGCAGCATCGGCATGCTTAGCACGTCGTTTGGTAGAAATCCACGTGCGCGTTCTGCCAAAAGCACCATTTGCATGCACATCTTGTGGTTTTGCAGAAAACTTCATCCGCGTCTACCAAAAGATGCATGTGCATGCTTAAAACGCGTTTTCGCACAAATCCGTGCGCGGGTGCTAAAAAGAGCAGCATCGGCATGCTTAGCACGTCGTCTGGTAGAAATCCACGTGCGCGTTCTGCAAAAAGCACCATTTGCATGCACATCTTGTGGTTTTGCAGAAAACTTCATCCGCGTCTACCAAAAGATGCATGTGCATGCTTAAAACGCGTTTTCGCACAAATCCGTGCGCGGGTGCTAAAAAGAGCAGCATCGGCATGCTTAGCACGTCGTTTGGTAGAAATCCACGTGCGCGTTCTGCAAAAGCACCATTTGCATGCACATCTTGTGGTTTTGCAGAAAACTTCATCCGCGTCTACCAAAAGATGCATGTGCATGCTTAACACGCGTTTTCGCACAAATCCGTGCGCGGGTGCTAAAAAGAGCAGCATCGGCATGCTTAGCACGTCGTTTGGTAGAAATCCACGTGCGCGTTCTGCCAAAAGCACCATTTGCATGCACATCTTGTGGTTTTGCAGAAAACTTCATCCGCGTCTACCAAAAGATGCATGTGCATGCTTAAAACGCGTTTTCGCACAAATCCGCGCGCGGGTGCTAAAAAGAGCAGCATCGGCATGCTTAGCACGTCGTTTGGTAGAAATCCACGTGCGCGTTCTGCCAAAAGCACCATTTGCATGCACATCTTGTGGTTTTGCAGAAAACTTCATCCGCGTCTACCAAAAGATGCATGTGCATGCTTAAAACGCGTTTTCGCACAAATCCGCGCGCGGGTGCTAAAAAGAGCAGCATCGGCATGCTTAGCACGTCGTTTGGTAGAAATCCACGTGCGCGTTCTGCCAAAAGCACCATTTGCATGCACATCTTGTGGTTTTGCAGAAAACTTCATCCGCGTCTACCAAAAGATGCATGTGCATGCTTAAAACGCGTTTTCGCACAAATCCGTGCGCGGGTGCTAAAAAGAGCAGCATCGGCATGCTTAGCACGTCGTTTGGTATAAATCCACGTGCGCGTTCTGCCAAAAGCACCATTTGCATGCACATCTTGTGGTTTTGCAGAAAACTTCATCCGCGTCTACCAAAAGATGCATGTGCATGCTTAAAACGCGTTTTCGCACAAATCCGTGCGCGGGTGCTAAAAAGAGCAGCATCGGCATGCTTAGCACGTCGTTTGGTAGAAATCCACGTGCGCGTTCTGCCAAAAGCACCATTTGCATGCACATCTTGTGGTTTTGCAGAAAACTTCATCCGCGTCAACCAAAAGATGCATGTCCATGCTTAAAACGCGTTTTCGCACAAATCCGTGCGCGGGTGCTAAAAAGAGCAGCATCGGCATGCTTAGCACGTCGTTTGGTAGAAATCCACGTGCGCGTTCTGCCAAAATCACCATTTGCATGCACATCTTCTGGTTTTGCAGAAAACTTCATCCGCGTCTACCAAAAGATGCATGTGCATGCTTAAAACGCGTTTTCGCACAAATCCGCGCGCGGGTGCTAAAAAGAGCAGCATCGGCATGCTTAGCACGTCGTTTGGTAGAAATCCACGTGCGCGTTCTGCCAAAAGCACCATTTGCATGCACATCTTGTGGTTTTGCAGAAAACTTCATCCGCGTCTACCAAAAGATGCATGTGCATGCTTAAAACGCGTTTTCGCACAAATCCGCGCGCGGGTGCTAAAAAGAGCAGCATCGGCATGCTTAGCACGTCGTTTGGTAGAAATCCACGTGCGCGTTCTGCCAAAAGCACCATTTGCATGCACATCTTGTGGTTTTGCAGAAAACTTCATCCGCGTCTACCAAAAGATGCATGTGCATGCTTAAAACGCGTTTTCGCACAAATCCGCGCGCGGGTGCTAAAAAGAGCAGCATCGGCATGCTTAGCACGTCGTTTGGTAGAAATCCACGTGCGCGTTCTGCCAAAAGCACCATTTGCATGCACATCTTGTGGTTTTGCAGAAAACTTCATCCGCGTCTACCAAAAGATGCATGTGCATGCTTAAAACGCGTTTTCGCACAAATCCGTGCGCGGGTGCTAAAAAGAGCAGCATCGGCATGCTTAGCACGTCGTTTGGTATAAATCCACGTTAGCGTTCTGCCAAAAGCACCATTTGCATGCACATCTTGTGGTTTTGCAGAAAACTTCATCCGCGTCTACCAAAAGATGCATGTGCATGCTTAAAACGCGTTTTCGCACAAATCCGTGCGCGGGTGCTAAAAAGAGCAGCATCGGCATGCTTAGCACGTCGTTTGGTAGAAATCCACGTGCGCGTTCTGCCAAAAGCACCATTTGCATGCACATCTTGTGGTTTTGCAGAAAACTTCATCCGCGTCTACCAAAAGATGCATGTCCATGCTTAAAACGCGTTTTCGCACAAATCCGTGCGCGGGTGCTAAAAAGAGCAGCATCGGCATGCTTAGCACGTCGTTTGGTAGAAATCCACGTGCGCGTTCTGCCAAAATCACCATTTGCATGCACATCTTCTGGTTTTGCAGAAAACTTCATCCGCGTCTACCAAAAGATGCATGTGCATGCGTAAAACGCGTTTTCGCACAAATCCGTGCGCGGGTGCTAAAAAGAGCAGCATCGGCATGCTTAGCACGTCGTCTGGTAGAAATCCACGTGCGCGTTCTGCAAAAAGCACCATTTGCATGCACATCTTGTGGTTTTGCAGAAAACTTCATCCGCGTCTACCAAAAGATGCATGTGCATCCTTAAAACGCGTTTTCGCAGAAATCCGTGCGCGGGTGCTAAAAAGAGCAGCATCGGCATGCTTAGCACGTCGTTTGGTAGAAATCCACGTGCGCGTTCTGCAAAAGCACCATTTGCATGCACATCTTGTGGTTTTGCAGAAAACTTCATCCGCGTCTACCAAAAGATGCATGTGCATGCTTAAAACGCGTTTTCGCACAAATCCGTGCGCGGGTGCTAAAAAGAGCAGCATCGGCATGCTTAGCACGTCGTTTGGTAGAAATCCACGTGCGCGTTCTGCCAAAAGCACCATTTGCATGCACATCTTGTGGTTTTGCAGAAAACTTCATCCGCGTCTACCAAAAGATGCATGTGCATGCTTAAAACGCGTTTTCGCACAAATCCGCGCGCGGGTGCTAAAAAGAGCAGCATCGGCATGCTTAGCACGTCGTTTGGTAGAAATCCACGTGCGCGTTCTGCCAAAAGCACCATTTGCATGCACATATTGTGGTTTTGCAGAAAACTTCATCCGCGTCTACCAAAAGATGCATGTGCATGCTTAAAACGCGTTTTTGCACAAATCTGTGCGCGGGTGCTAAAGAGAGCAGCATCGGCATGCTTAGCACGTCGTTTGTTAGAAATTCACGTACGCGTTCTGCCAAAAGCACCATTTGCATGCACATCTTGTGGTTTTGCAGAAAACTTCATCCGCGTCTACCAAAAGATGCATGTGAATGCTTAAAACGCGTTTTCGCACAAATCCGTGCGCGGGTGCTAAAAAGAGCAGCATCGGCATGCTTAGCACGTCGTTTGGTAGAAATCCACGTGCGCATTCGGCCAAAAGCAGCATTTGCATGCACATCTTGTGGTTTTGCAGAAAACTTCATCCGCGTCTACCAAAACATGCATGTGCATGCTTAAAACGCGTTTTCGCACAAATCCGTGCGCGGGTGCTAAAAAGAGCAGCATCGGCATGCTTAGCACGTCGTTTGGTAGAAATCCACGTGCGCGTTCTGCCAAAAGCACCATTTGCATGCACATCTTGTGGTTTTGCAGAAAACTTCATCCGCGTCTACCAAAAGATGCATGTGCATGCTTAAAACGCGTTTTCGCACAAATCCGTGCGCGGGTGCTAAAAAGAGTAGCATCGGCATGCTTAGCACGTCGTTTGGTAGAATTCCACGTGCGCGTTCTGCCAAAAGCACCATTTGCACGCACATCTTGTGGTTTTGCAGAAAACTTCATCCGCGTCTACCAAAAGATGCATGTGCATGCTTAAAACGCGTTTTTGCACAAATCTGTGCGCGGGTGCTAAAGAGAGCAGCATCGGCATGCTTAGCACGTCGTTTGTTAGAAATTCACGTACGCGTTCTGCCAAAAGCACCATTTGCATGCACATCTTGTGGTTTTGCAGAAAACTTCATCCGCGTCTACCAAAAGATGCATGTGAATGCTTAAAACGCGTTTTCGCACAAATCCGTGCGCGGGTGCTAAAAAGAGCAGCATCGGCATGCTTAGCACGTCGTTTGGTAGAAATCCACGTGCGCATTCGGCCAAAAGCAGCATTTGCATGCACATCTTGTGGTTTTGCAGAAAACTTCATCCGCGTCTACCAAAACATGCATGTGCATGCTTAAAACGCGTTTTCGCACAAATCCGTGCGCGGGTGCTAAAAAGAGCAGCATCGGCATGCTTAGCACGTCGTTTGGTAGAAATCCACGTGCGCGTTCTGCCAAAAGCACCATTTGCATGCACATCTTGTGGTTTTGCAGAAAACTTCATCCGCGTCTACCAAAAGATGCATGTGCATGCTTAAAACGCGTTTTCGCACAAATCCGTGCGCGGGTGCTAAAAAGAGTAGCATCGGCATGCTTAGCACGTCGTTTGGTAGAATTCCACGTGCGCGTTCTGCCAAAAGCACCATTTGCACGCACATCTTGTGGTTTTGCAGAAAACTTCATCCGCGTCTACCAAAAGATGCATGTGCATGCTTAAAACGCGTTTTCGCACAAATGCGTGCGCGGGTGCTAAAAAGAGCAGCACCGGCATGCTTAGCACGTCGTTTGGTAGAAATCCACGTGCGCGTTCTGCCAAAAGCACCATTTGCATGCACATATTGTGGTTTTGCAGAAAACTTCATCCGCGTCTACCAAAAGATGCATGTGCATGCTTAAAACGCGTTTTTGCACAAATCTGTGCGCGGGTGCTAAAGAGAGCAGCATCGGCATGCTTAGCACGTCGTTTGGTAGAAATCCACGTGCGCGTTCTGCCAAAAGCACCATTTGCATGCACATCTTGTGGTTTTGCTGAAAACTTCATCCGCGTCTACCAAAAGATGCATGTGCATGCTTAAAACGCGTTTTCGCACAAATCCGTGCGCGGGTGCTAAAAAGAGCAGCATCGGCATGCTTAGCACGTCGTTTGGTAGAAATCCACGTGCGCGTTCTGCAAAAGCACCATTTGCATGCACATCTTGTGGTTTTGCAGAAAACTTCATCCGCGTCTACCAAAAGATGCATGTGCATGCTTAAAACGCGTTTTCGCACAAATCCGTGCGCGGGTGCTAAAAAGAGCAGCATCGGCATGCTTAGCACGTCGTTTGGTAGAAATCCACGTGCGCGTTCTGCCAAAAGCACCATTTGCATGCACATCTTGTGGTTTTGCAGAAAACTTCATCCGCGTCTACCAAAAGATGCATGTGCATTCTTAAAACGCGTTTTCGCACAAATCCGCGCGCGGGTGCTAAAAAGAGCAGCATCGGCATGCTTAGCACGTCGTTTGGTAGAAATCCACGTGCGCGTTCTGCCAAAAGCACCATTTGCATGCACATCTTGTGGTTTTGCAGAAAACTTCATCCGCGTCTACCAAAAGATGCATGTGCATGCTTAAAACGCGTTTTCGCACAAATCCGCGCGCGGGTGCTAAAAAGAGCAGCATCGGCATGCTTAGCACGTCGTTTGGTAGAAATCCACGTGCGCGTTCTGCCAAAAGCACCATTTGCATGCACATCTTGTGGTTTTGCAGAAAACTTCATCCGCGTCTACCAAAAGATGCATGTGCATGCTTAAAACGCGTTTTCGCACAAATCCGTGCGCGGGTGCTAAAAAGAGCAGCATCGGCATGCTTAGCACGTCGTTTGGTATAAATCCACGTGCGCGTTCTGCCAAAAGCACCATTTGCATGCACATCTTGTGGTTTTGCAGAAAACTTCATCCGCGTCTACCAAAAGATGCATGTGCATGCTTAAAACGCGTTTTCGCACAAATCCGTGCGCGGGTGCTAAAAAGAGCAGCATCGGCATGCTTAGCACGTCGTTTGGTAGAAATCCACGTGCGCGTTCTGCCAAAAGCACAATTTGCATGCACATCTTGTGGTTTTGCAGAAAACTTCATCCGCGTCTACCAAAAGGTGCATGTCCATGCTTAAAACGCGTTTTCGCACAAATCCGTGCGCGGGTGCTAAAAAGAGCAGCATCGGCATGCTTAGCACGTCGTTTGGTAGAAATCCACGTGCGCGTTCTGCCAAAATCACCATTTGCATGCACATCTTCTGGTTTTGCAGAAAACTTCATCCGCGTCTACCAAAAGATGCATGTGCATGCTTAAAACGCGTTTTCGCACAAATCCGTGCGCGGGTGCTAAAAAGAGCAGCATCGGCATGCTTAGCACGTCGTTTGGTAGAAATCCACGTGCGCGTTCTGCCAAAAGCACCATTTGCATGCACATCTTGTGGTTTTGCAGAAAACTTCATCCGCGTCTACCAAAAGATGCATGTGCATGCTTAAAACGCGTTTTCGCACAAATCCGTGCGCGGGTGCTAAAAAGAGCAGCATCGGCATGCTTAGCACGTCGTCTGGTAGAAATCCACGTGCGCGTTCTGCAAAAAGCACCATTTGCATGCACATCTTGTGGTTTTGCAGAAAACTTCATCCGCGTCTACCAAAAGATGCATGTGCATGCTTAAAACGCGTTTTCGCACAAATCCGTGCGCGGGTGCTAAAAAGAGCAGCATCGGCATGCTTAGCACGTCGTTTGGTAGAAATCCACGTGCGCGTTCTGCAAAAGCACCATTTGCATGCACATCTTGTGGTTTTGCAGAAAACTTCATCCGCGTCTACCAAAAGATGCATGTGCATGCTTAAAACGCGTTTTCGCACAAATCCGTGCGCGGGTGCTAAAAAGAGCAGCATCGGCATGCTTAGCACGTCGTTTGGTAGAAATCCACGTGCGCGTTCTGCCAAAAGCACCATTTGCATGCACATCTTGTGGTTTTGCAGAAAACTTCATCCGCGTCTACCAAAAGATGCATGTGCATGCTTAAAACGCGTTTTCGCACAAATCCGCGCGCGGGTGCTAAAAAGAGCAGCATCGGCATGCTTAGCACGTCGTTTGGTAGAAATCCACGTGCGCGTTCTGCCAAAAGCACCATTTGCATGCACATCTTGTGGTTTTGCAGAAAACTTCATCCGCGTCTACCAAAAGATGCATGTGCATGCTTAAAACGCGTTTTCGCACAAATCCGCGCGCGGGTGCTAAAAAGAGCAGCATCGGCATGCTTAGCACGTCGTTTGGTAGAAATCCACGTGCGCGTTCTGCCAAAAGCACCATTTGCATGCACATCTTGTGGTTTTGCAGAAAACTTCATCCGCGTCTACCAAAAGATGCATGTGCATGCTTAAAACGCGTTTTCGCACAAATCCGTGCGCGGGTGCTAAAAAGAGCAGCATCGGCATGCTTAGCACGTCGTTTGGTATAAATCCACGTGCGCGTTCTGCCAAAAGCACCATTTGCATGCACATCTTGTGGTTTTGCAGAAAACTTCATCCGCGTCTACCAAAAGATGCATGTGCATGCTTAAAACGCGTTTTCGCACAAATCCGTGCGCGGGTGCTAAAAAGAGCAGCATCGGCATGCTTAGCACGTCGTTTGGTAGAAATCCACGTGCGCGTTCTGCCAAAAGCACCATTTGCATGCACATCTTGTGGTTTTGCAGAAAACTTCATCCGCGTCAACCAAAAGATGCATGTCCATGCTTAAAACGCGTTTTCGCACAAATCCGTGCGCGGGTGCTAAAAAGAGCAGCATCGGCATGCTTAGCACGTCGTTTGGTAGAAATCCACGTGCGCGTTCTGCCAAAATCACCATTTGCATGCACATCTTCTGGTTTTGCAGAAAACTTCATCCGCGTCTACCAAAAGATGCATGTGCATGCTTAAAACGCGTTTTCGCACAAATCCGTGCGCGGGTGCTAAAAAGAGCAGCATCGGCATGCTTAGCACGTCGTTTGGTAGAAATCCACGTGCGCGTTCTGCCAAAAGCACCATTTGCATGCACATCTTGTGGTTTTGCAGAAAACTTCATCCGCGTCTACCAAAAGATGCATGTGCATGCTTAAAACGCGTTTTCGCACAAATCCGCGCGCGGGTGCTAAAAAGAGCAGCATCGGCATGCTTAGCACGTCGTTTGGTAGAAATCCACGTGCGCGTTCTGCCAAAAGCACCATTTGCATGCACATCTTGTGGTTTTGCAGAAAACTTCATCCGCGTCTACCAAAAGATGCATGTGCATGCTTAAAACGCGTTTTCGCACAAATCCGCGCGCGGGTGCTAAAAAGAGCAGCATCGGCATGCTTAGCACGTCGTTTGGTAGAAATCCACGTGCGCGTTCTGCCAAAAGCACCATTTGCATGCACATCTTGTGGTTTTGCAGAAAACTTCATCCGCGTCTACCAAAAGATGCATGTGCATGCTTAAAACGCGTTTTCGCACAAATCCGTGCGCGGGTGCTAAAAAGAGCAGCATCGGCATGCTTAGCACGTCGTTTGGTATAAATCCACGTGCGCGTTCTGCCAAAAGCACCATTTGCATGCACATCTTGTGGTTTTGCAGAAAACTTCATCCGCGTCTACCAAAAGATGCATGTGCATGCTTAAAACGCGTTTTCGCACAAATCCGTGCGCGGGTGCTAAAAAGAGCAGCATCGGCATGCTTAGCACGTCGTTTGGTAGAAATCCACGTGCGCGTTCTGCCAAAAGCACCATTTGCATGCACATCTTGTGGTTTTGCAGAAAACTTCATCCGCGTCTACCAAAAGATGCATGTCCATGCTTAAAACGCGTTTTCGCACAAATCCGTGCGCGGGTGCTAAAAAGAGCAGCATCGGCATGCTTAGCACGTCGTTTGGTAGAAATCCACGTGCGCGTTCTGCCAAAATCACCATTTGCATGCACATCTTCTGGTTTTGCAGAAAACTTCATCCGCGTCTACCAAAAGATGCATGTGCATGCTTAAAACGCGTTTTCGCACAAATCCGTGCGCGGGTGCTAAAAAGAGCAGCATCGGCATGCTTAGCACGTCGTCTGGTAGAAATCCACGTGCGCGTTCTGCAAAAAGCACCATTTGCATGCACATCTTGTGGTTTTGCAGAAAACTTCATCCGCGTCTACCAAAAGATGCATGTGCATGCTTAAAACGCGTTTTCGCAGAAATCCGTGCGCGGGTGCTAAAAAGAGCAGCATCGGCATGCTTAGCACGTCGTTTGGTAGAAATCCACGTGCGCGTTCTGCAAAAGCACCATTTGCATGCACATCTTGTGGTTTTGCAGAAAACTTCATCCGCGTCTACCAAAAGATGCATGTGCATGCTTAAAACGCGTTTTCGCACAAATCCGTGCGCGGGTGCTAAAAAGAGCAGCATCGGCATGCTTAGCACGTCGTTTGGTAGAAATCCACGTGCGCGTTCTGCCAAAAGCACCATTTGCATGCACATCTTGTGGTTTTGCAGAAAACTTCATCCGCGTCTACCAAAAGATGCATGTGCATGCTTAAAACGCGTTTTCGCACAAATCCGCGCGCGGGTGCTAAAAAGAGCAGCATCGGCATGCTTAGCACGTCGTTTGGTAGAAATCCACGTGCGCGTTCTGCCAAAAGCACCATTTGCATGCACATCTTGTGGTTTTGCAGAAAACTTCATCCGCGTCTACCAAAAGATGCATGTGCATGCTTAAAACGCGTTTTCGCACAAATCCGCGCGCGGGTGCTAAAAAGAGCAGCATCGGCATGCTTAGCACGTCGTTTGGTAGAAATCCACGTGCGCGTTCTGCCAAAAGCACCATTTGCATGCACATCTTGTGGTTTTGCAGAAAACTTCATCCGCGTCTACCAAAAGATGCATGTGCATGCTTAAAACGCGTTTTCGCACAAATCCGTGCGCGGGTGCTAAAAGAGCAGCATCGGCATGCTTAGCACGTCGTTTGGTATAAATCCACGTGCGCGTTCTGCCAAAAGCACCATTTGCATGCACATCTTGTGGTTTTGCAGAAAACTTCATCCGCGTCTACCAAAAGATGCATGTGCATGCTTAAAACGCGTTTTCGCACAAATCCGTGCGCGGGTGCTAAAAAGAGCAGCATCGGCATGCTTAGCACGTCGTTTGGTAGAAATCCACGTGCGCGTTCTGCCAAAAGCACCATTTGCATGCACATCTTGTGGTTTTGCAGAAAACTTCATCCGCGTCTACCAAAAGATGCATGTCCATGCTTAAAACGCGTTTTCGCACAAATCCGTGCGCGGGTGCTAAAAAGAGCAGCATCGGCATGCTTAGCACGTCGTTTGGTAGAAATCCACGTGCGCGTTCTGCCAAAATCACCATTTGCATGCACATCTTCTGGTTTTGCAGAAAACTTCATCCGCGTCTACCAAAAGATGCATGTGCATGCTTAAAACGCGTTTTCGCACAAATGCGTGCGCGGGTGCTAAAAAGAGCAGCATCGGCATGCTTAGCACGTCGTTTGGTAGAAATCCACGTGCGCGTTCTGCCAAAAGCACCATTTGCATGCACATCTTGTGGTTTTGCAGAAAACTTCATCCGCGTCTACCAAAAGATGCATGTGCATGCTTAAAACGCGTTTTCGCACAAATCCGTGCGCGGGTGCTAAAAAGAGCAGCATCGGCATGCTTAGCACGTCGTCTGGTAGAAATCCACGTGCGCGTTCTGCAAAAAGCACCATTTGCATGCACATCTTGTGGTTTTGCAGAAAACTTCATCCGCGTCTACCAAAAGATGCATGTGCATGCTTAAAACGCGTTTTCACACAAATCCGCGCGCGGGTGCTAAAAAGAGCAGCATCGGCATGCTTAGCACGTCGTTTGGTAGAAATCCACGTGCGCGTTCTGCCAAAAGCACCATTTGCATGCACATCTTGTGGTTTTGCAGAAAACTTCATCCGCGTCTACCAAAAGATGCATGTGCATGCTTAAAACGCGTTTTCGCACAAATCCGTGCGCGGGTGCTAAAAAGAGCAGCATCGGCATGCTTAGCACGTCGTTTGGTAGAAATCCACGTGCGCGTTCTGCCAAAAGCACCATTTGCATGCACATCTTGTGGTTTTGCAGAAAACTTCATCCGCGTCTACCAAAAGATGCATGTGCATGCTTAAAACGCGTTTTCGCACAAATCCGTGCGCGGGTGCTAAAAAGAGCAGCATCGGCATGCTTAGCACGTCGTTTGGTAGAAATCCACGTGCGCGTTCTACCAAAAGCACCATTTGCATGCACATCTTGTGGTTTTGCAGAAAACTTCATCCGCTTCTACCAAAAGATGCATGTGCATGCTTAAAACGCGTTTTCGCACAAATCCGTGCGCGGGTGCTAAAAAGAGCAGCATCGGCATGCTTAGCACGTCGTTTGGTAGAAATCCACGTGCGTGTTCTGCCAAAAGCACCATTTGCATGCACATCTTGTGGTTTTGCAGAAAACTTCATCCGCGTCTACCAAAAGATGCATGTGCATGCTTAAAACGCGTTTTCGCACAAATCCGTGCGCGGGTGCTAAAAAGAGCAGCATCGGCATGCTTAGCACGTCGTTTGGTAGAAATCCACGTGCGCGTTCTGCCAAAAGCACCATTTGCATGCACATCTTGTGGTTTTGCAGAAAACTTCATCCGCGTCTACCAAAAGATGCATGTGCATGCTTAAAACGCGTTTTCGCACAAATCCGCGCACGGGTGCTAAAAAGAGCAGCATCGGCATGCTTAGCACGTCGTTTGGTAGAAATCCACGTGCGCGTTCTGCCAAAAGCACCATTTGCATGCACATCTTGTGGTTTTGCAGAAAACTTTATCCGCGTCTACCAAAAGATGCATGTGCATGCTTAAAACGCGTTTTCGCACAAATCCGCGCGCGGGTGCTAAAAAGAGCAGCATCGGCATGCTTAGCACGTCGTTTGGTAGAAATCCACGTGCGCGTTCTGCCAAAAGCACCATTTGCATGCACATCTTGTGGTTTTGCAGAAAACTTCATCCGCGTCTACCAAAAGATGCATGTGCATGCTTAAAACGCGTTTTCCCACAAATCCGTGCGCGGGTGCTAAAAAGAGCAGCATCGGCATGCTTAGCACGTCGTTTGGTAGAAATCCACGTGCGCGTTCTGCCAAAAGCACCATTTGCATGCACATCTTGTGGTTTTGCAGAAAACTTCATCCGCGTCTACCAAAAGATGCATGTGCATGCTTAAAACGCGTTTTCGCACAAATCCGTGCGCGGGTGCTAAAAAGAGCAGCATCGGCATGCTTAGCACGTCGTTTGGTAGAAATCCACGTGCGCGTTCTGCCAAAAGCACCATTTGCATGCACATCTTGTGGTTTTGCAGAAAACTTCATCCGCGTCTACCAAAAGATGCATGTGCATGCTTAAAACGCGTTTTCGCACAAATCCGTGCGCGGGTGCTAAAAAGAGCAGCATCGGCATGCTTAGCACGTCGTTTGGTAGAAATCCACGTGCGCGTTCTGCCAAAAGCACCATTTGCATGCACATCTTGTGGTTTTGCAGAAAACTTCATCCGCGTCTACCAAAAGATGCATGTCCATGCTTAAAACGCGTTTTCGCACAAATCCGTGCGCGGGTGCTAAAAAGAGCAGCATCGGCATGCTTAGCACGTCGTTTGGTAGAAATCCACGTGCGCGTTCTGCCAAAATCACCATTTGCATGCACATCTTCTGGTTTTGCAGAAAACTTCATCCGCGTCTACCAAAAGATGCATGTGCATGCTTAAAACGCGTTTTCGCACAAATCCGCGCACGGGTGCTAAAAAGAGCAGCATCGGCATGCTTAGCACGTCGTTTGGTAGAAATCCACGTGCGCGTTCTGCCAAAAGCACCATTTGCATGCACATCTTGTGGTTTTGCAGAAAACTTCATCCGCGTCTACGAAAAGATGCATGTGCATGCTTAAAACGCGTTTTCGCACAAATCCGCGCGCGGGTGCTAAAAAGAGCAGCATCGGCATGCTTAGCACGTCGTTTGGTAGAAATCCACGTGCGCGTTCTGCCAAAAGCACCATTTGCATGCACATCTTGTGGTTTTGCAGAAAACTTCATCCGCGTCTACCAAAAGATGCATGTGCATGCTTAAAACGCGTTTTCCCACAAATCCGTGCGCGGGTGCTAAAAAGAGCAGCATCGGCATGCTTAGCACGTCGTTTGGTAGAAATCCACGTGCGCGTTCTGCCAAAAGCACCATTTGCATGCACATCTTGTGGTTTTGCAGAAAACTTCATCCGCGTCTACCAAAAGATGCATGTGCATGCTTAAAACGCGTTTTCGCACAAATCCGTGCGCGGGTGCTAAAAAGAGCAGCATCGGCATGCTTAGCACGTCGTTTGGTAGAAATCCACGTGCGCGTTCTGCCAAAAGCACCATTTGCATGCACATCTTGTGGTTTTGCAGAAAACTTCATCCGCGTCTACCAAAAGATGCATGTGCATGCTTAAAACGCGTTTTCGCACAAATCCGTGCGCGGGTGCTAAAAAGAGCAGCATCGGCATGCTTAGCACGTCGTTTGGTAGAAATCCACGTGCGCGTTCTGCCAAAAGCACCATTTGCATGCACATCTTGTGGTTTTGCAGAAAACTTCATCCGCGTCTACCAAAAGATGCATGTCCATGCTTAAAACGCGTTTTCGCACAAATCCGTGCGCGGGTGCTAAAAAGAGCAGCATCGGCATGCTTAGCACGTCGTTTGGTAGAAATCCACGTGCGCGTTCTGCCAAAATCACCATTTGCATGCACATCTTCTGGTTTTGCAGAAAACTTCATCCGCGTCTACCAAAAGATGCATGTGCATGCTTAAAAAGCGTTTTCGCACAAATCCGTGCGCGAGTGCTAAAAAGAGCAGCATCGGCATGCTTAGCACGTCGTTTGGTAGAAATCCACGTGCGCGTTCTGCCAAAAGCACCATTTGCATGCACATCTTGTGGTTTTGCAGAAAACTTCATCCGCGTCTACCAAAAGATGCATGTGCATGCTTAAAACGCGTTTTCGCACAAATCCGTGCGCGGGTGCTAAAAAGAGCAGCATCGGCATGCTTAGCACGTCGTCTGGTAGAAATCCACGTGCGCGTTCTGCAAAAAGCACCATTTGCATGCACATCTTGTGGTTTTGCAGAAAACTTCATCCGCGTCTACCAAAAGATGCATGTGCATGCTTAAAACGCGTTTTCACACAAATCCGCGCGCGGGTGCTAAAAAGAGCAGCATCGGCATGCTTAGCACGTCGTTTGGTAGAAATCCACGTGCGCGTTCTGCCAAAAGCACCATTTGCATGCACATCTTGTGGTTTTGCAGAAAACTTCATCCGCGTCTACCAAAAGATGCATGTGCATGCTTAAAACGCGTTTTCGCACAAATCCGTGCGCGGGTGCTAAAAAGAGCAGCATCGGCATGCTTAGCACGTCGTTTGGTAGAAATCCACGTGCGCGTTCTACCAAAAGCACCATTTGCATGCACATCTTGTGGTTTTGCAGAAAACTTCATCCGCGTCTACCAAAAGATGCATGTGCATGCTTAAAACGCGTTTTTGCACAAATCCGTGCGCGGGTGCTAAAAAGAGCAGCATCGGCATGCTTAGCACGTCGTTTGGTAGAAATCCACGTGCGCGTTCTGCCAAAAGCACCATTTGCATGCACATCTTGTGGTTTTGCAGAAAACTTCATCCGCGTCTACCAAAAGATGCATGTGCATGCTTAAAACGCGTTTTCGCACAAATCCGTGCGCGGGTGCTAAAAAGAGCAGCATCGGCATGCTTAGCACGTCGTTTGGTAGAAATCCACGTGCGCGTTCTGCCAAAAGCACCATTTGCATGCACATCTTGTGGTTTTGCAGAAAACTTCATCCGCGTCTACCAAAAGATGCATGTGCATGCTTAAAACGCGTTTTCGCACAAATCCGTGCGCGGGTGCTAAAAAGAGCAGCATCGGCATGCTTAGCACGTCGTTTGGTAGAAATCCACGTGCGCGTTCTGCCAAAAGCACCATTTGCATGCACATCTTGTGGTTTTGCAGAAAACTTCATCCGCGTCTACCAAAAGATGCATGTGCATGCTTAAAACGCGTTTTCCCACAAATCCGTGCGCGGGTGCTAAAAAGAGCAGCATCGGCATGCTTAGCACGTCGTTTGGTAGAAATCCACGTGCGCGTTCTGCCAAAAGCACCATTTGCATGCACATCTTGTGGTTTTGCAGAAAACTTCATCCGCGTCTACCAAAAGATGCATGTGCATGCTTAAAACGCGTTTTCGCACAAATCCGTGCGCGGGTGCTAAAAAGAGCAGCATCGGCATGCTTAGAACGTCGTTTGGTAGAAATCCACGTGCGCGTTCTGCCAAACGCACCATTTGCATGCACATCTTGTGGTTTTGCAGAAAACTTCATCCGCGTCTACCAAAAGATGCATGTCCATGCTTAAAACGCGTTTTCGCACAAATCCGTGCGCGGGTGCTAAAAAGAGCAGCATCGGCATGCTTAGCACGTCGTTTGGTAGAAATCCACGTGCGCGTTCTGCCAAAATCACCATTTGCATGCACATCTTCTGGTTTTGCAGAAAACTTCATCCGCGTCTACCAAAAGATGCATGTGCATGCTTAAAACGCGTTTTCGCACAAATCCGTGCGCGAGTGCTAAAAAGAGCAGCATCGGCATGCTTAGCACGTCGTTTGGTAGAAATCCACGTGCGCGTTCTGCCAAAAGCACCATTTGCATGCACATCTTGTGGTTTTGCAGAAAACTTCATCCGCGTCTACCAAAAGATGCATGTGCATGCTTAAAACGCGTTTTCGCACAAATCCGTGCGCGGGTGCTAAAAAGAGCAGCATCGGCATGCTTAGCACGTCGTCTGGTAGAAATCCACGTGCGCGTTCTGCAAAAAGCACCATTTGCATGCACATCTTGTGGTTTTGCAGAAAACTTCATCCGCGTCTACCAAAAGATGCATGTGCATGCTTAAAACGCGTTTTCACACAAATCCGCGCGCGGGTGCTAAAAAGAGCAGCATCGGCATGCTTAGCACGTCGTTTGGTAGAAATCCACGTGCGCGTTCTGCCAAAAGCACCATTTGCATGCACATCTTGTGGTTTTGCAGAAAACTTCATCCGCGTCTACCAAAAGATGCATGTGCATGCTTAAAACGCGTTTTCGCACAAATCCGTGCGCGGGTGCTAAAAAGAGCAGCATCGGCATGCTTAGCACGTCGTTTGGTAGAAATCCACGTGCGCGTTCTGCCAAAAGCACCATTTGCATGCACATCTTGTGGTTTTGCAGAAAACTTCATCCGCGTCTACCAAAAGATGCATGTGCATGCTTAAAACGCGTTTTCGCACAAATCCGTGCGCGGGTGCTAAAAAGAGCAGCATCGGCATGCTTAGCACGTCGTTTGGTAGAAATCCACGTGCGCGTTCTGCCAAAAGCACCATTTGCATGCACATCTTGTGGTTTTGCAGAAAACTTCATCCGCGTCTACCAAAAGATGCATGTCCATGCTTAAAACGCGTTTTCGCACAAATCCGTGCGCGGGTGCTAAAAAGAGCAGCATCGGCATGCTTAGCACGTCGTTTGGTAGAAATCGACGTGCGCGTTCTGCCAAAATCACCATTTGCATGCACATCTTCTGGTTTTGCAGAAAACTTCATCCGCGTCTACCAAAAGATGCATGTGCATGCTTAAAACGCGTTTTCGCACAAATCCGTGCGCGAGTGCTAAAAAGAGCAGCATCGGCATGCTTAGCACGTCGTTTGGTAGAAATCCACGTGCGCGTTCTGCCAAAAGCACCATTTGCATGCACATCTTGTGGTTTTGCAGAAAACTTCATCCGCGTCTACCAAAAGATGCATGTGCATGCTTAAAACGCGTTTTCGCACAAATCCGTGCGCGGGTGCTAAAAAGAGCAGCATCGGCATGCTTAGCACGTCGTCTGGTAGAAATCCACGTGCGCGTTCTGCAAAAAGCACCATTTGCATGCACATCTTGTGGTTTTGCAGAAAACTTCATCCGCGTCTACCAAAAGATGCATGTGCATGCTTAAAACGCGTTTTCACACAAATCCGCGCGCGGGTGCTAAAAAGAGCAGCATCGGCATGCTTAGCACGTCGTTTGGTAGAAATCCACGTGCGCGTTCTGCCAAAAGCACCATTTGCATGCACATCTTGTGGTTTTGCAGAAAACTTCATCCGCGTCTACCAAAAGATGCATGTGCATGCTTAAAACGCGTTTTCGCACAAATCCGTGCGCGGGTGCTAAAAAGAGCAGCATCGGCATGCTTAGCACGTCGTTTGGTAGAAATCCACGTGCGCGTTCTACCAAAAGCACCATTTGCATGCACATCTTGTGGTTTTGCAGAAAACTTCATCCGCGTCTACCAAAAGATGCATGTGCATGCTTAAAACGCGTTTTCGCACAAATCCGTGCGCGGGTGCTAAAAAGAGCAGCATCGGCATGCTTAGCACGTCGTTTGGTAGAAATCCACGTGCGCGTTCTGCCAAAAGCACCATTTGCATGCACATCTTGTGGTTTTGCAGAAAACTTCATCCGCGTCTACCAAAAGATGCATGTGCATGCTTAAAACGCGTTTTCGCACAAATCCGTGCGCGGGTGCTAAAAAGAGCAGCATCGGCATGCTTAGCACGTCGTTTGGTAGAAATCCACGTGCGCGTTCTGCCAAAAGCACCATTTGCATGCACATCTTGTGGTTTTGCAGAAAACTTCATCCGCGTCTACCAAAAGATGCACGTGCATGCTTAAAACGCGTTTTCGCACAAATCCGTGCGCGGGTGCTAAAAAGAGCAGCATCGGCATGCTTAGCACGTCGTTTGGTAGAAATCCACGTGCGCATTCTGCCAAAAGCACCATTTGCATGCACATCTTGTGGTTTTGCAGAAAACTTCATCCGCGTCTACCAAAAGATGCATGTGCATGCTTAAAACGCGTTTTCCCACAAATCCGTGCGCGGGTGCTAAAAAGAGCAGCATCGGCATGCTTAGCACGTCGTTTGGTAGAAATCCACGTGCGCGTTCTGCCAAAAGCACCATTTGCATGCACATCTTGTGGTTTTGCAGAAAACTTCATCCGCGTCTACCAAAAGATGCATGTGCATGCTTAAAACGCGTTTTCGCACAAATCCGTGCGCGGGTGCTAAAAAGAGCAGCATCGGCATGCTTAGCACGTCGTTTGGTAGAAATCCACGTGCGCGTTCTGCCAAAAGCACCATTTGCATGCACATCTTGTGGTTTTGCAGAAAACTTCATCCGCGTCTACCAAAAGATGCATGTCCATGCTTAAAACGCGTTTTCGCACAAATCCGTGCGCGGGTGCTAAAAAGAGTAGCATCGGCATGCTTAGCACGTCGTTTGGTAGAAATCCACGTGCGCGTTCTGCCAAAATCACCATTTGCATGCACATCTTCTGGTTTTGCAGAAAACTTCATCCGCGTCTACCAAAAGATGCATGTGCATGCTTAAAACGCGTTTTCGCACAAATCCGTGCGCGAGTGCTAAAAAGAGCAGCATCGGCATGCTTAGCACGTCGTTTGGTAGAAATCCACGTGCGCGTTCTGCCAAAAGCACCATTTGCATGCACATCTTGTGGTTTTGCAGAAAACTTCATCCGCGTCTACCAAAAGATGCATGTGCATGCTTAAAACGCGTTTTCGCACAAATCCGTGCGCGGGTGCTAAAAAGAGCAGCATCGGCATGCTTAGCACGTCGTCTGGTAGAAATCCACGTGCGCGTTCTGCCAAAATCACCATTTGCATGCACATCTTCTGGTTTTGCAGAAAACTTCATCCGCGTCTACCAAAAGATGCATGTGCATGCTTAAAACGCGTTTTCGCACAAATCCGTGCGCGAGTGCTAAAAAGAGCAGCATCGGCATGCTTAGCACGTCGTTTGGTAGAAATCCACGTGCGCGTTCTGCCAAAAGCACCATTTGCATGCACATCTTGTGGTTTAGCAGAAAACTTCATCCGCGTCTACCAAAAGATGCATGTGCATGCTTAAAACGCGTTTTCGCACAAATCCGTGCGCGGGTGCTAAAAAGAGCAGCATCGGCATGCTTAGCACGTCGTTTGGTAGAAATCCACGTGCGCATTCTGCCAAAAGCACCATTTGCATGCACATCTTGTGGTTTTGCAGAAAACTTCATCCGCGTCTACCAAAAGATGCATGTGCATGCTTAAAACGCGTTTTCCCACAAATCCGTGCGCGGGTGCTAAAAAGAGCAGCATCGGCATGCTTAGCACGTCGTTTGGTAGAAATCCACGTGCGCGTTCTGCCAAAAGCACCATTTGCATGCACATCTTGTGGTTTTGCAGAAAACTTCATCCGCGTCTACCAAAAGATGCATGTGCATGCTTAAAACGCGTTTTCGCACAAATCCGTGCGCGGGTGCTAAAAAGAGCAGCATCGGCATGCTTAGCACGTCGTTTGGTAGAAATCCACGTGCGCGTTCTGCCAAAAGCACCATTTGCATGCACATCTTGTGGTTTTGCAGAAAACTTCATCCGCGTCTACCAAAAGATGCATGTCCATGCTTAAAACGCGTTTTCGCACAAATCCGTGCGCGGGTGCTAAAAAGAGTAGCATCGGCATGCTTAGCACGTCGTTTGGTAGAAATCCACGTGCGCGTTCCTGCCAAAATCACCATTTGCATGCACATCTTCTGGTTTTGCAGAAAACTTCATCCGCGTCTACCAAAAGATGCATGTGCATGCTTAAAACGCGTTTTCGCACAAATCCGTGCGCGAGTGCTAAAAAGAGCAGCATCGGCATGCTTAGCACGTCGTTTGGTAGAAATCCACGTGCGCGTTCTGCCAAAAGCACCATTTGCATGCACATCTTGTGGTTTTGCAGAAAACTTCATCCGCGTCTACCAAAAGATGCATGTGCATGCTTAAAACGCGTTTTCGCACAAATCCGTGCGCGGGTGCTAAAAAGAGCAGCATCGGCATGCTTAGCACGTCGTCTGGTAGAAATCCACGTGCGCGTTCTGCAAAAAGCACCATTTGCATGCACATCTTGTGGTTTTGCAGAAAACTTCATCCGCGTCTACCAAAAGATGCATGTGCATGCTTAAAACGCGTTTTCACACAAATCCGCGCGCGGGTGCTAAAAAGAGCAGCATCGGCATGCTTAGCACGTCGTTTGGTAGAAATCCACGTGCGCGTTCTGCCAAAAGCACCATTTGCATGCACATCTTGTGGTTTAGCAGAAAACTTCATCCGCGTCTACCAAAAGATGCATGTGCATGCTTAAAACGCGTTTTCGCACAAATCCGTGCGCGGGTGCTAAAAAGAGCAGCATCGGCATGCTTAGCACGTCGTTTGGTAGAAATCCACGTGCGCGTTCTGCCAAAAGCACCATTTGCATGCACATCTTGTGGTTTTGCAGAAAACTTCATCCGCGTCTACCAAAAGATGCATGTGCATGCTTAAAACGCGTTTTCGCACAAATCCGTGCGTGGGTGCTAAAAAGAGCAGCATCGGCATGCTTAGCACGTCGTTTGGTAGAAATCCACGTGCGCGTTCTGCCAAAAGCACCATTTGCATGCACATCTTGTGGTTTTGCAGAAAACTTCATCCGCGTCTACCAAAAGATGCATGTGCATGCTTAAAACGCGTTTTCGCACAAATCCGTGCGCGGGTGCTAAAAAGAGCAGCATCGGCATGCTTAGCACGTCATTTGGTAGAAATCCACGTGCGCGTTCTGCAAAAAGCACCATTTGCATGCACATCTTGTGGTTTTGCAGAAAACTTCATCCGCGTCTACCAAAAGATGCATGTGCATGCTTAAAACGCGTTTTCGCACAAATGCGTGTGCGGGTGCTAAAAAGAGCAGCATCGGCATGCTTAGCACGTCGTTTGGTAGAAATCCACGTGCGCGTTCTGCCAAAAGCACCATTTGCATGCACATCTTGTAGTTTTGCAGAAAACTTCATCCGCGTCTACCAAATGAGAGCGTTTTCTATTTTTTCTGTCCGTAGAATGTTGTTGATGTTATCTGGTGACGTCGAGACCAATCCTGGTCCCGATAAGTTACAGGAAGCGCTATTGCAATTGCTCGCAGGGCAGGAAAAAATTCGTTCCGAAATATCTTCTTGGACAGCCAAGTTTGCTTCCATTGAAGAAAGGCTAAATAGGCTTGAGACGTCAGTACTGCCAGTCGCGGAAGTGATTCCGCGAGTTCAGGAACTTGAAAAAACTGTCACTCATCTTAAAAATGTGGTATTGAAGCTGGAAAGTCGGTCTGACGATCTTGAAAACAGGTCCCGCAGAAATAACCTTGTTGTCTATGGATTACCCGAACCCCATTCTGAGCCCTCCGGGCAACTACTTGACGCGTTCACAAACTTGATATCTGATAAACTTGGTGTTCAGTGTACAGACATTGAACGTTGGCACAGGCTTGGGGTGCGTAGAGGTGATAAGCCACGTCCTGCTATTTTCAAATTTTTAGACTACAGGTCAAAGATTGCAATATTAAAGAATGCCCGAAAGCTAAAAGGTACAGATATATATATAAATGAGGACTTCTCTGAACGGGTTCGAAAGATACGCAAAGCTCTTTGGAGACTTTCTGTAAATCAAAGGAAAAATGCATCTACCGTTCGTCTGCACTATGATTCCTTGCTGATAGACAATGTACGCTATGTACTGAATGAATCAGGTGATTCAATGATTAAAACCAAAAAGCAAACCTCTGCAGCACATGAAACTTGACTGCATTCCGATGCTAATTTCTCGCTGGTAAACGTTAATGCCCGCAGTCTTCTTAACAAAATTCAAGACTTTCACCACCTCGTGGCATTTTATCATCCTTCTGTGATTTGCGTGACTGAAACGTGGCTTGGTGAACACATCTTAGATTCTGAAATTTTACCACCAGGTTACAGCGTCCTCAGGAAAGATAGAAGTGACCGGCGCGGTGGCGGTGTGGCACTCTTCGTAAACCAAAACATTGAGTTTACAGCATTGCCTGACGTTCCTAACTGCGAATCAGTATGGTGCAAAATAAGGCTTTGTGGATTCACTTTGGCTGTAGGAGCTGTTTATCGACCCCCTGACACGGATCTCAGTGTCGTTTCCGATCTTACCGATTATATAACCAAACATAAACTTAACTGTTGTAAAATGTTACTTGCTGGTGATTTCAACACCCCTGGCATAGATTGGCCAACGCTATCTGCTGGTGGCCGTTACAAAGCCATTTGTGATTACTTGATTAACATGTCTATTTCTTTCGATCTAACGCAAATTGTGAATTCCGCAACCCGAGAAAGCTCAATTTTAGATCTTGTCTTCATAAATGAGCAACTTAGACAAAATGGTTACGATAGTACTATCGTTGAAGGCCTCTCGGACCACAAGGGGGTCATTGTTTATTTGAATTTAGCAACTATGCCTAAGCGCCCCTCACATCAGACAGTATTGAACTTTGAACGTGCTGACGACAACTCCATAACTGAGTTGCTCGCATGCTCTTTTGATGAGTTTTCGAGTTGCGTAAACCATTCCTCTGTTAACGTGTTAGTGAACCGTTTTTACTCAATTGTCAATCAATGTATAACTGATTACATTCCAACCAAGTGTATAAAGCGCAATCCCAAGCACCCTTGGTACACACGTGAAATTATACACCTAATTCGTCGCATCAGGCGTCTGCGCAAACAACCCTATGCAAACAATCCAATGAAAGCTTCATTATTGACCACACTTAAAAACAACTTAAAATCTGCTATGTCAAGTGCGAAAAGTTTCTATTTTAATAGCACCTTGTCATACTTCATTAAAAACAAGCCATCAAAGTTCTGGCGAACCATCAGTCCACCAAGTCAGACCTCTCCTTCATTCATAATTGCTAGTCAACCATGCTCAGATAATCTTAACATTACTGAAGCTTTTAATAATTACTTTAAATCAGTGTTCACCTGTGATGATGGACGCACCCCCACGTTCTGCACTACTCTTTCGTCATCACCTTTTCCTAGTATGGCAATCACTTCAGCTGGTGTACATAATCTTATACTCAAGATCGATACTATGAAAAGTACTGGGCCAGATAATATACCAGATATGTTTTTACGGCGATATTCTGAATGGAGCTCTCGGTACTTATCCCTAATTTTTTCGAAATCTGTAGAATCATCCACTGTTCCAATACTCTGGAAATGTGCTAAGGTTGTTCCAATTCACAAAGACGGTAATAAGCAGGAAATATCTAACTACAGACCTATTTCTTTAATATCAACATCTTGTAAATTATTGGAACACATTATTCATAAATATATCATTGAGTACTTATCTGAACATAATGTTCTTTCGCATGCTCAACATGGCTTCCGTTCCGGATTCTCCACGGTAACACAACTTCTAGAATTCTCCCATGATATTGCATCCACACTTAACCTTAGAGGACAACTTGATGCCATTTTTTATTGATTACAGTAAAGCTTTTGACACAGTGTGCCATCAAAAGCTTCTCATTAAACTCAAGGCAATAATTCATGATTATAAATTACTAGGTTGGATACAGGACTACCTAAGTACAAGAACCCAGTTTGTTGCATTTAACAATGTTCACTCATCTCGTGTCAATGTAACATCCGGTGTACCACAGGGGTCTGTCTTGGGTCCTTTGCTGTTTGTAGTCTATGTAAATGATGTCGTTGAAGTAACCGCGGGCACTTCTGTCAAAATAAGACTATATGCTGATGACTGCGTCCTTTATTCTACTATAAGTAGTAATCATGATCAGTTAGAGCTGAATGAAGTCTTCACCCGTTTTTGCGAATGGAGCAGAACATGGCAAATGTCACTTAATTTTAAGAAAACCGTTTCAATGACTTTTTCGAATAAAAAACAACCATTACAATTTACATATTTTAATGAAGCGCACAAGCTTGCAAGCGCCCACACGTTTAAATACCTTGGTGTTACTTTTTCCCCTGATCTAAAATGGCATGCTCACATTAACTGTATAACCAACAAGGCGTTGAGAAAACTGGGTTTTCTTAAAAGAAACTTACGAGATGCAACTAAAGAATGTAAATTAACAGCATACAGATCACTAATAAGGCCACTACTTGAATACGCGTCGGTAGTGTGGTCCCCACATCTTTCCAAAGACATAGACATGCTTGAGTCTATTCAAAAAAAGGCCATACGGTTTATATATAATCGTTATGACCGCCATTTCTCACCGACATCGCACGCGAGCAAGCTACTACTAAAGCCACTGGCCCATAGACGTACTTGTGACCGTGTTATTCTGTTACATAAAATTGCTCATGGGAAAACTTATGTCAATGCACCTATTGTTTTCACTAACCCTTCTTCTCGGCCCACCAGACGAAGTCATCATCTTAACATTGTTCCTTTAAATGCAATGATTGATTGTTTTAAGTTTTCCTTTTTTCCGCATACAATTGTGATTTGGAATGGCCTTGAGGGGTCCTTGCGCGAGTTACCAAGTGATGTATTTGCCAACCTATTACCTAATCATGTTCATTAATCAACTAGCTATTCCTGATATTGTTCTTTCTATTGTTTGTTTTCTTTTTGCCACTCAAATGTATTCTTCAATTGATTGACATACGTATGCACTCACTCCTGCAATATCTTGCTATGCAAGATGGCAGTATATGTAAATAAAGTAAATAAAATAAATAAAGATGCATGTGCATGCTTAAAACGCGTTTTCGCACAAATCCATGCGCGGGTGCTAAAAAGAGCAGCATCGGCATGCTTAGCACGTCGTTTGGTAGAAATCCACGTGCGCGTTCTGCCAAAAGCACCATTTGCATGCACATCTTGTGGTTTTGCAGAAAACTTCATCCGCGTCTACCAAAAGATGCATGTGCATGCTTAAAACTCGTTTTCGCACAAATGCGTGCGCGGGTGCTAAAAAGAGCAGCATCGGCATGCTTAGCACGTCGTTTGGTAGAAATCCACGTGCGCCATCTGCAAAAATCACCATTTGCATGCACATCTTGTGGTTTTGCAGAAAACTTCATCCGCGTCTACCAAAAGATGCATGCGCATGCTTAAAACGCGTTTTCGCACAAATGCGTGCGCGGGTGCTAAAAAGAGCAGCATCGGCATGCTTAGCACGTCGTTTGGTAGAAATCCACGTGCGCGTTCTGCCAAAAGCACCATTTGCATGCACATCTTGTGGTTTTGCAGAAAACTTCATCCGCGTCTACCAAAAGATGCATGTGCATGCTTAAAACGCGTTTTCGCACAAATCCGTGCGCGGGTGCTAAAAAGAGCAGCATCGGCATGCTTAGCACGTCGTTTGGTAGAAATCCACGTGCGCGTTCTGCCAAAAGCACCATTTGCATGCACATCTTGTGGTTTTGCAGAAAACTTCATCCGCGTCTACCAAAAGATGCATGTGCATGCTTAAAACGCGTTTTCGCACAAATCCGTGCGCGAATACTAAAAAGAGCAGCATCGGCATGCTTAGCACGTCGTTTGGTAGAAATCCACGTGCGCGTTCTGCCAAAAGCACCATTTGCATGCACATCTTGTGGTTTTGCAGAAAACTTCATCCGCGTCTACCAAAAGATGCATGTGCATGCTTAAAACGCGTTTTCGCACAAATCCGTGCGCGGGTGCTAAAAAGAGCAGCATCGGCATGCTTAGCACGTCGTTTGGTAGAAATCCACGTGCGCGTTCTGCCAAAAGCACCATTTGCATGCACATCTTGTGGTTTTGCAGAAAACTTCATCCGCGTCTACCAAAAGATGCATGTGCATGCTTAAAACGCGTTTTCGCACAAATCCGCGCGCGGGTGCTAAAAAGAGCAGCATCGGCATGCTTAGCACGTCGTTTGGTAGAAATCCACGTGCGCGTTCTGCCAAAAGCACCATTTGCATGCACATCTTGTGGTTTTGCAGAAAACTTCATCCGCGTCTACCAAAGATGCATGTGTATGCTTAAAACGCGTTTTCGCACAAATCCGCGCGCGGGTGCTAAAAAGAGCAGCATCGGCATGCTTAGCACGTCGTTTGGTAGAAATCCACGTGCGCGTTCTGCCAAAAGCACCATTTGCATGCACATCTTGTGGTTTTGCAGAAAACTTCATCCGCGTCTACCAAAAGATGCATGTGCATGCTTAAAACGCGTTTTCGCACAAATCCGTGCGCGGGTGCTAAAAAGAGCAGCATCGGCATGCTTAGCACGTCGTTTGGTAGAAATCCACGTGCGCGTTCTGCCAAAAGCACCATTTGCATGCACATCTTGTGGTTTTGCAGAAAACTTCATCCGCGTCTACCAAAAGATGCATGTGCATGCTTAAAACGCGTTTTCGCACAAATCCGTGCGCGGGTGCTAAAAAGAGCAGCATCGGCATGCTTAGCACGTCGTTTGGTAGAAATCCACGTGCGCGTTCTGCCAAAAGCACCATTTGCATGCACATCTTGTGGTTTTGCAGAAAACTTCATCCGCGTCTACCAAAAGATGCATGTCCATGCTTAAAACGCGTTTTCACACAAATCCGTGCGCGGGTGCTAAAGAGAGCAGCATCGGCATGCTTAGCACGTCGTTTGGTAGAAATCCACGTGCGCGTTCTGCCAAAATCACCATTTGCATGCACATCTTCTGGTTTTGCAGAAAACTTCATCCGCGTCTACCAAAAGATGCATGTGCATGCTTAAAATGCGTTTTCGCACAAATCCGTGCGCGGGTGCTAAAAAGAGCAGCATCGGCATGCTTAGCACGTCGTTTGGTAGAAATCCACGTGCGCGTTCTGCCAAAAGCACCATTTGCATGCACATCTTGTGGTTTTGCAGAAAACTTCATCCGCGTCTACCAAAAGATGCATGTGCATGCTTAAAACGCGTTTTCTCACAAATCCGTGCGCGGGTGCTAAAAAGAGCAGCATCGGCATGCTTAGCACGTCGTCTGGTAGAAATACACGTGCGCGTTCTGCAAAAAGCACCATTTGCATGCACATCTTGTGGTTTTGCAGAAAACTTCATCCGCGTCTACCAAAAGATGCATGTGCATGCTTAAAACGCGTTTTCACACAAATCCGCGCGCGGGTGCTAAAAAGAGCAGCATCGGCATGCTTAGCACGTCGTTTGGTAGAAATCCACGTGCGCGTTCTGCCAAAAGCACCATTTGCATGCACATCTTGTGGTTTTGCAGAAAACTTCATCCGCGTCTACCAAAAGATGCATGTGCATGCTTAAAACGCGTTTTCGCACAAATCCGTGCGCGGGTGCTAAAAAGAGCAGCATCAGCATGCTTAGCACGTCGTTTGTAGAAATCCACGTGCGCGTTCTGCCAAAAGCACCATTTGCATGCACATCTTGTGGTTTTGCAGAAAACTTCATCCGCGTCTACCAAAAGATGCATGTGCATGCTTAAAACGCGTTTTCGCACAAATCCGTGCGCGGGTGCTAAAAAGAGCAGCATCGGCATGCTTAGCACGTCGTTTGGTAGAAATCCACGTGCGCGTTCTGCCAAAAGCACCATTTGCATGCACATCTTGTGGTTTTGCAG
Source organism: Dermacentor andersoni (assembly GCF_023375885.2). NCBI lineage: Eukaryota > Metazoa > Arthropoda > Arachnida > Ixodida > Ixodidae > Dermacentor > Dermacentor andersoni. The sequence continues at coordinate 243,767 of NW_027314795.1, read as the reverse complement.
AAAACTTCATCCGCGTCTACCAAAAGATGCATGTGCATGCTTAAAACGCGTTTTCGCACAAATCCGTGCGCGGGTGCTAAAAAGAGCAGCATCGGCATGCTTAGCACGTCGTTTGGTAGAAATCCACGTGCGCGTTCTGCCAAAAGCACCATTTGCATGCACATCTTGTGGTTTTGCAGAAAACTTCATCCGCGTCTACCAAAAGATGCATGTGCATGCTTAAAACGCGTGTTCGCACAAATCCGTGCGCGGGTGCTAAAAAGAGCAGCATCGGCATGCTTAGCACGTCGTTTGGTAGAAATCCACGTGCGCGTTCTGCCAAAAGCACCATTTGCATGCACATATTGTGGTTTTGCAGAAAACGTCATCCGTGTCTACCAAAAGATGCATGTGCATGCTTAAAACGCGTTTTCGCACAAATCCATGCGCGGGTGCTAAAAAGAGCAGCATCGGCATGCTTAGCACGTCGTTTGGTAGAAATCCACGTGCGCGTTCTGCCAAAAGCACCATTTGCATGCACATCTTGTGGTTTTGCAGAAAACTTCATCCGCGTCTACCAAAAGATGCATGTGCATGCTTAAAACGCGTTTTCGCACAAATCCGTGCGCGGGTGCTAAAAAGAGCAGCATCGGCATGCTTAGCACGTCGTTTGGAAGAAGTCCACGTGCGCGTTCTGCCAAAAGCACCATTTGCATGCACATCTTGTGGTTTTGCAGAAAACTTCATCCGCGTCTACCAAAAGATGCATGTGCATGCTTAAAACGCGTTTTCGCACAAATCCGTGCGCGGGTGCTAAAAAGAGCAGCATCGGCATGCTTAGCACGTCGTTTGGTAGAAATCCACGTGCGCGTTCTGCCAAAAGCACCATTTGCATGCACATCTTGTGGTTTTGCAGAAAACTTCATCCGCGTCTACCAAAAGATGCATGTGCATGCTTAAAACGCGTTTTCGCACAAATCCGTGCGCGGGTGCTAAAAAGAGCAGCATCGGCATGCTTAGCACGTCGTTTGGTAGAAATCCACGTGCGCGTTCTGCCAAAAGCACCATTTGCATGCACATCTTGTGGTTTTGCAGAAAACTTCATCCGCGTCTACCAAAAGATGCATGTGCATGCTTAAAACGCGTTTTCGCACAAATCCGTGCGCGGGTGCTAAAAAGAGCAGCATCGGCATGCTTAGCACGTCGTTTGGTAGAAATCCACGTGCGCGTTCTGCCAAAAGCACCATTTGCATGCACATCTTGTGGTTTTGCAGAAAACTTCATCCGCGTCTACCAAAAGATGCATGTGCATGCTTAAAACGCGTTTTCGCACAAATCCGTGCGCGGGTGCTAAAAAGAGCAGCATCGGCATGCTTAGCACGTCGTTTGGTAGAAATCCACGTGCGCGTTCTGCCAAAAGCACCATTTGCATGCACATCTTGTGGTTTTGCAGAAAACTTCATCCGCGTCTACCAAAAGATGCATGTGCATGCTTAAAACGCGTTTTCGCACAAATCCGTGCGCGGGTGCTAAAAAGAGCAGCATCGGCATGCTTAGCACGTCGTTTGGTAGAAATCCACGTGCGCGTTCTGCCAAAAGCACCATTTGCATGCACATCTTGTGGTTTTGCAGAAAACTTCATCCGCGTCTACCAAAAGATGCATGTCCATGCTTAAAACGCGTTTTCACACAAATCCGTGCGCGGGTGCTAAAGAGAGCAGCATCGGCATGCTTAGCACGTCGTTTGGTAGAAATCCACGTGCGCGTTCTGCCAAAATCACCATTTGCATGCACATCTTCTGGTTTTGCAGAAAACTTCATCCGCGTCTACCAAAAGATGCATGTGCATGCTTAAAATGCGTTTTCGCACAAATCCGTGCGCGGGTGCTAAAAAGAGCAGCATCGGCATGCTTAGCACGTCGTTTGGTAGAAATCCACGTGCGCGTTCTGCCAAAAGCACCATTTGCATGCACATCTTGTGGTTTTGCAGAAAACTTCATCCGCGTCTACCAAAAGATGCATGTGCATGCTTAAAACGCGTTTTCTCACAAATCCGTGCGCGGGTGCTAAAAAGAGCAGCATCGGCATGCTTAGCACGTCGTCTGGTAGAAATACACGTGCGCGTTCTGCAAAAAGCACCATTTGCATGCACATCTTGTGGTTTTGCAGAAAACTTCATCCGCGTCTACCAAAAGATGCATGTGCATGCTTAAAACGCGTTTTCACACAAATCCGCGCGCGGGTGCTAAAAAGAGCAGCATCGGCATGCTTAGCACGTCGTTTGGTAGAAATCCACGTGCGCGTTCTGCCAAAAGCACCATTTGCATGCACATCTTGTGGTTTTGCAGAAAACTTCATCCGCGTCTACCAAAAGATGCATGTGCATGCTTAAAACGCGTTTTCGCACAAATCCGTGCGCGGGTGCTAAAAAGAGCAGCATCAGCATGCTTAGCACGTCGTTTGGTAGAAATCCACGTGCGCGTTCTGCCAAAAGCACCATTTGCATGCACATCTTGTGGTTTTGCAGAAAACTTCATCCGCGTCTACCAAAAGATGCATGTGCATGCTTAAAACGCGTTTTCGCACAAATCCGTGCGCGGGTGCTAAAAAGAGCAGCATCGGCATGCTTAGCACGTCGTTTGGTAGAAATCCACGTGCGCGTTCTGCCAAAAGCACCATTTGCATGCACATCTTGTGGTTTTGCAGAAAACTTCATCCGCGTCTACCAAAAGATGCATGTGCATGCTTAAAACACGTTTTCGCACAAATCCGTGCGCGGGTGCTAAAAAGAGCAGCATCGGCATGCTTAGCACGTCGTTTGGTAGAAATCTACGTGCGCGTTCTGCCAAAAGCACCATTTGCATGCACATCTTGTGGTTTTGCAGAAAACTTCATCCGCGTCTACCAAAAGATGCATGTCCATGCTTAAAACGCGTTTTCGCACAAATCCGTGCGCGGGTGCTAAAGAGAGCAGCATCGGCATGCTTAGCACGTCGTTTGGTAGAAATCCACGTGCGCGTTCTGCCAAAATCACCATTTGCATGCACATCTTCTGGTTTTGCAGAAAACTTCATCCGCGTCTACCAAAAGATGCATGTGCATGCTTAAAATGCGTTTTCGCACAAATCCGTGCGCGGGTGCTAAAAAGAGCAGCATCGGCATGCTTAGCACGTCGTTTGGTAGAAATCCACGTGCGCGTTCTGCCAAAAGCACCATTTGCATGCACATCTTGTGGTTTTGCAGAAAACTTCATCCGCGTCTACCAAAAGATGCATGTGCATGCTTAAAACGCGTTTTCGCACAAATCCGTGCGCGGGTGCTAAAAAGAGCAGCGTCGGCATGCTTAGCACGTCGTCTGGTAGAAATCCACGTGCGCGTTCTGCAAAAAGCACCATTTGCATGCACATCTTGTGGTTTTGCAGAAAACTTCATCCGCGTCTACCAAAAGATGCATGTGCATGCTTAAATCGCGTTTTCACACAAATCCGCGCGCGGGTGCTAAAAAGAGCAGCATCGGCATGCTTAGCACGTCGTTTGGTAGAAATCCACGTGCGCGTTCTGCCAAAAGCACCATTTGCATGCACATCTTGTGGTTTTGCAGAAAACTTCATCCGCGTCTACCAAAAGATGCATGTGCATGCTTAAAACGCGTTTTCGCACAAATCCGTGCGCGGGTGCTAAAAAGAGCAGCATCGGCATGCTTAGCACGTCGTTTGGTAGAAATCCACGTGCGCGTTCTGCCAAAAGCACCATTTGCATGCACATCTTGTGGTTTTGCAGAAAACTTCATCCGCGTCTACCAAAAGATGCATGTGCATGCTTAAAACGCGTGTTCGCACAAATCCGTGCGCGGGTGCTAAAAAGAGCAGCATCGGCATGCTTAGCACGTCGTTTGGTAGAAATCCACGTGCGCGTTCTGCCAAAAGCACCATTTGCATGCACATATTGTGGTTTTGCAGAAAACGTCATCCGTGTCTACCAAAAGATGCATGTGCATGCTTAAAACGCGTTTTCGCACAAATCCATGCGCGGGTGCTAAAAAGAGCAGCATCGGCATGCTTAGCACGTCGTTTGGTAGAAATCCACGTGCGCGTTCTGCCAAAAGCACCATTTGCATGCACATCTTGTGGTTTTGCAGAAAACTTCATCCGCGTCTACCAAAAGATGCATGTGCATGCTTAAAACGCGTTTTCGCACAAATCCGTGCGCGGGTGCTAAAAAGAGCAGCATCGGCATGCTTAGCACGTCGTTTGGAAGAAGTCCACGTGCGCGTTCTGCCAAAAGCACCATTTGCATGCACATCTTGTGGTTTTGCAGAAAACTTCATCCGCGTCTACCAAAAGATGCATGTGCATGCTTAAAACGCGTTTTCGCACAAATCCGTGCGCGGGTGCTAAAAAGAGCAGCATCGGCATGCTTAGCACGTCGTTTGGTAGAAATCCACGTGCGCGTTCTGCCAAAAGCACCATTTGCATGCACATCTTGTGGTTTTGCAGAAAACTTCATCCGCGTCTACCAAAAGATGCATGTGCATGCTTAAAACGCGTTTTCGCACAAATCCGTGCGCGGGTGCTAAAAAGAGCAGCATCGGCATGCTTAGCACGTCGTTTGGTAGAAATCCACGTGCGCGTTCTGCCAAAAGCACCATTTGCATGCACATCTTGTGGTTTTGCAGAAAACTTCATCCGCGTCTACCAAAAGATGCATGTGCATGCTTAAAACGCGTTTTCGCACAAATCCGTGCGCGGGTGCTAAAAAGAGCAGCATCGGCATGCTTAGCACGTCGTTTGGTAGAAATCCACGTGCGCGTTCTGCCAAAAGCACCATTTGCATGCACATCTTGTGGTTTTGCAGAAAACTTCATCCGCGTCTACCAAAAGATGCATGTCCATGCTTAAAACGCGTTTTCGCACAAATGCGTGCGCGGGTGCTAAAAAGAGCAGCATCGGCATGCTTAGCACGTCGTTTGTTAGAAATCCACGTGCGCGGTGTGCAAAAAGCACCATTTGCATGCACATCTTGTGGTTTTGCAGAAAACTTCATCCGCGTCTACCAAAAGATGCATGTGCATGCTTAAAACGCGTTTTCGCACAAATGCGTGCGCGGGTGCTAAAAAGAGCAGCATCGGCATGCTTAGCACGTCGTTTGGTAGAAATCCACGTGCGCGTTCTGCCAAAAGCACCATTTGCATGCACATCTTGTGGTTTTGCAGAAAACTTCATCCGCGTCTACCAAAAGATGCATGTGCATGCTTAAAACGCGTTTTCGCACAAATCCGTGCGCGGGTGCTAAAAAGAGCAGCATCGGCATGCTTAGCACGTCGTTTGGTAGAAATCCACGTGCGCGTTCTGCCAAAAGCACCATTTGCATGCACATCTTGTGGTTTTGCAGAAAACATCCGCGTCTACCAAAAGATGCATGTGCATGCTTAAAACGTGTTTTCGCACAAATCCGCGTGCGGGTGCTAAAAAGAGCAGCATCGGCATGCTTAGCACGTCGTTTGGTAGAAATCCACGTGCGCGTTCTGCCAAAAGCACCATTTGCATGCACATCTTGTGGTTTTGCAGAAAACTTCATCCGCGTCTACCAAAAGATGCATGTGCATGCTTAAAACGCGTTTTCGCATAAATCCGTGCGCGGGTGCTAAAAAGAGCAGCATCGGCATGCTTAGCACGTCGTTTGGTAGAAATCCACGTGCGCGTTCTGCCAAAAGCACCATTTGCATGCACATCTTGAGGTTTTGCAGAAAACTTCATCCGCGTCTACCAAAAGATGCATGTGCATGCTTAAAACGCGTTTTCGCATAAATCCGTGCGCGGGTGCTAAAAAGAGCAGCATCGGCATGCTTAGCACGTCGTTTGGTAGAAATCCACGTGCGCGTTCTGCCAAAAGCACCATTTGCATGCACATCTTGTGGTTTTGCAGAAAACTTCATCCGCGTCTACCAAAAGATGCCTGTGCATGCTTAAAACGCGTTTTCGCACAAATCCGTGCGCGGGTGCTAAAAAGAGCAGCATCGGCATGCTTAGCACGTCGTTTGGTAGAAATCCACGTGCGCGTTCTGCAAAAAGCACCATTTGCATGCACATCTTGTGGTTTTGCAGAAAACTTCATCCGCGTCTACCAAAAGATGCATGTGCATGCTTAAAACGCGTTTTCGCACAAATCCGTGCGCGGGTGCTAAAAAGAGCAGCATCGGCATGCTTAGCACGTCGTTTGGTAGAAATCCACGTGCGCGTTCTGCCAAAAGCACCATTTGCACGCACATCTTGTGGTTTTGCAGAAAACTTCATCCGCGTCTACCAAAAGATGCATGTGCATGCTTAAAACGCGTTTTCGCACAAATGCGTGCGCGGGTGCTAAAAAGAGCAGCATCGGCATGCTTAGCACGTCGTTTGGTAGAAATCCACGTGCGCGTTCTGCCAAAAGCACCATTTGCATGCACATCTTGTGGTTTTGCAGAAACCTTCATCCGCGTCTACCAAAAGATGCATGTGCATGCTTAAAACGCGTTTTCGCACAAATCCGTGCGCGGGTGCTAAAAAGAGCAGCATCGGCATGCTTAGCACGTCGTTTGGTAGAAATCCACGTGCGCGTTCTGCCAAAAGCACCATTTGCACGCACATCTTGTGGTTTTGCAGAAAACTTCATCCGCGTCTACCAAAAGATGCATGTGCATGCTTAAAACGCGTTTTCGCACAAATGCGTGCGCGGGTGCTAAAAAGAGCAGCATCGGCATGCTTAGAACGTCGTTTGGTAGAAATCCACGTGCGCGTTCTGCCAAAAGCACCATTTGCATGCACATCTTGTGGTTTTGCAGAAAACTTCATCCGCGTCTACCAAAAGATGCATGTGCATGCTTAAAACGCGTTTTCGCACAAATCCGCGTTCGGGTGCTAAAAAGAGCAGCATCGGCATGCTTAGCACGTCGTTTGGTAGAAATCCACGTGCGCGTTCTGCCAAAAGCACCATTTGCATGCACATCTTGTGGTTTTGCAGAAAACTTCATCCGCGTCTACCAAAAGATGCATGTGCATGCTTAAAACGCGTTTTCGCACAAATCCGCGTTCGGGTGCTAAAAAGAGCAGCATCGGCATGCTTAGCACGTCGTTTGGTAGAAATCCACGTGCGCGTTCTGCCAAAAGCACCATTTGCATGCACATCTTCTGGTTTTGCAGAAAACTTCATCCGCGTCTACAAAAAGATGCATGTGGATGCTTAAAAGGCGTTTTCGCACAAATCCGTGCGCGGGTGCTAAAAAGAGCAGCATCGGCATGCTTAGCACGTCGTTTGGTAGAAATCCACTTGCGCGTTCTGCCAAAAGCACCATTTGCATGCACATCTTGTGGTTTTGCAGAAAACTTCATCCGCGTCTACCAAAAGATGCATGTGCATGCTTAAAACGCGTTTTCGCACAAATCCGTGCGCGGGTGCTAAAAAGAGCAGCATCGGCATGCTTAGCACGTCGTTTGGTAGAAATCCACGTGCGCGTTCTGCCAAAAGCACCATTTGCACGCACATCTTGTGGTTTTGCAGAAAACTTCATCCGCGTCTACCAAAAGATGCATGTGCATGCTTAAAACGCGTTTTCGCACAAATGCGTGCGCGGGTGCTAAAAAGAGCAGCATCGGCATGCTTAGCACGTCGTTTGGTAGAAATCCACGTGCGCGTTCTGCCAAAAGCACCATTTGCATGCACATCTTGTGGTTTTGCAGAAAACTTCATCCGCGTCTACCAAAAGATGCATGTGCATGCTTAAAACGCGTTTTCGCACAAATCCGCGTTCGGGTGCTAAAAAGAGCAGCATCGGCATGCTTAGCACGTCGTTTGGTAGAAATCCACGTGCGCGTTCTGCCAAAAGCACCATTTGCATGCACATCTTGTGGTTTTGCAGAAAACTTCATCCGCGTCTACCAAAAGATGCATGTGCATGCTTAAAACGCGTTTTCGCACAAATCCGCGTTCGGGTGCTAAAAAGAGCAGCATCGGCATGCTTAGCACGTCGTTTGGTAGAAATCCACGTGCGCGTTCTGCCAAAAGCACCATTTGCATGCACATCTTGTGGTTTTGCAGAAAACTTCATCCGCGTCTACCAAAAGATGCATGTGCATGCTTAAAACGCGTTTTCGCACAAATCCGTGCGCGGGTGCTAAAAAGAGCAGCATCGGCATGCTTAGCACGTCGTTTGGTAGAAATCCACGTGCGCGTTCTGCCAAAAGCACCATTTGCACGCACATCTTGTGGTTTTGCAGAAAACTTCATCCGCGTCTACCAAAAGATGCATGTGCATGCTTAAAACGCGTTTTCGCACAAATGCGTGCGCGAGTGCTAAAAAGAGCAGCATCGGCATGCTTAGCACGTCGTTTGGTAGAAATCCACGTGCGCGTTCTGCCAAAAGCACCATTTGCATGCGCATCTTGTGGTTTTGCAGAAACCTTCATCCGCGTCTACCAAAAGATGCATGTGCATGCTTAAAACGCGTTTTCGCACAAATCCGTGCGCGGGTGCTAAAAAGAGCAGCATCGGCATGCTTAGCACGTCGTTTGGTAGAAATCCACGTGCGCGTTCTGCCAAAAGCACCATTTGCACGCACATCTTGTGGTTTTGCAGAAAACTTCATCCGCGTCTACCAAAAGATGCATGTGCATGCTTAAAACGCGTTTTCGCACAAATGCGTGCGCGGGTGCTAAAAAGAGCAGCATCGGCATGCTTAGCACGTCGTTTGGTAGAAATTCACGTGCGCGTTCTGCCAAAAGCACCATTTGCATGCACATCTTGTGGTTTTGCAGAAAACTTCATCCGCGTCTACCAAAAGATGCATGTGCATGCTTAAAACGCGTTTTCGCACAAATCCGCGTTCGGGTGCTAAAAAGAGCAGCATCGGCATGCTTAGCACGTCGTTTGGTAGAAATCCACGTGCGCGTTCTGCCAAAAGCACCATTTGCATGCACATCTTGTGGTTTTGCAGAAAACTTCATCCGCGTCTACCAAAAGATGCATGTGCATGCTTAAAACGCGTTTTCGCACAAATCCGCGTTCGGGTGCTAAAAAGAGCAGCATCGGCATGCTTAGCACGTCGTTTGGTAGAAATCCACGTGCGCGTTCTGCCAAAAGCACTATTTGCATGCACATCTTGTGGTTTTGCAGAAAACTTCATCCGCGTCTACCAAAAGATGCATGTGCATGCTTAAAACGCGTTTTCGCACAAGTCCGTGCGCGGGTGCTAAAAAGAGCAGCATCGGCATGCTTAGCACGTCGTTTGGTAGAAATCCACGTGCGCGTTCTGCCAAAAGCACCATTTGCATGCACATCTTGTGGTTTTGCAGAAAACTTCATCCGCGTCTACCAAAAGATGCATGTCCATGCTTAAAACGCGTTTTCGCACAAATCCGTGCGCGGGTGCTAAAAAGAGCAGCATCGGCATGCTTAGCACGTCGTTTGGTAGAAATCCACGTGCGCGTTCTGCCAAAAGCACCATTTGCATGCACATTTTCTGGTTTTGCAGAAAACTTCATCCGCGTCTACAAAAAGATGCATGTGGATGCTTAAAAGGCGTTTTCGCACAAATCCGTGCGCGGGTGCTAAAAAGAGCAGCATCGGCATGCTTAGCACGTCGTTTGGTAGAAATCCACGTGCACGTTCTGCCAAAAGCACCATTTGCATGCACATCTTGTGGTTTTGCAGAAAACTTCATCCGCGTCTACCAAAAGATGCATGTGCATGTTTAAAACCCGTTTTCGCACAAATGCGTGCGCGGGTGCTAAAAAGAGCAGCATCGGCATGCTTAGCACGTCGTTTGGTAGAAATCCACGTGCGCGTTCTGCCAAAAGCACCATTTGCATGCACATCTTGTGGTTTTGCAGAAAACTTCATCCGCGTCTACCAAAAGATGCATGTGCATGCTTAAAACGCGTTTTCGCACAAATCCGTGCGCGGGTGCTAAAAAGAGCAGCATCGGCATGCTTAGCACGTCGTTTGGTAGAAATCCACGTGCGCGTTCTGCCAAAAGCACCATTTGCACGCACATCTTGTGGTTTTGCAGAAAACTTCATCCGCGTCTACCAAAAGATGCATGTGCATGCTTAAAACGCGTTTTCGCACAAATGCGTGCGCGAGTGCTAAAAAGAGCAGCATCGGCATGCTTAGCACGTCGTTTGGTAGAAATCCACGTGCGCGTTCTGCCAAAAGCACCATTTGCATGCGCATCTTGTGGTTTTGCAGAAACCTTCATCCGCGTCTACCAAAAGATGCATGTGCATGCTTAAAACGCGTTTTCGCACAAATCCGTGCGCGGGTGCTAAAAAGAGCAGCATCGGCATGCTTAGCACGTCGTTTGGTAGAAATCCACGTGCGCGTTCTGCCAAAAGCACCATTTGCACGCACATCTTGTGGTTTTGCAGAAAACTTCATCCGCGTCTACCAAAAGATGCATGTGCATGCTTAAAACGCGTTTTCGCACAAATGCGTGCGCGGGTGCTAAAAAGAGCAGCATCGGCATGCTTAGCACGTCGTTTGGTAGAAATTCACGTGCGCGTTCTGCCAAAAGCACCATTTGCATGCACATCTTGTGGTTTTGCAGAAAACTTCATCCGCGTCTACCAAAAGATGCATGTGCATGCTTAAAACGCGTTTTCGCACAAATCCGCGTTCGGGTGCTAAAAAGAGCAGCATCGGCATGCTTAGCACGTCGTTTGGTAGAAATCCACGTGCGCGTTCTGCCAAAAGCACCATTTGCATGCACATCTTGTGGTTTTGCAGAAAACTTCATCCGCGTCTACCAAAAGATGCATGTGCATGCTTAAAACGCGTTTTCGCACAAATCCGCGTTCGGGTGCTAAAAAGAGCAGCATCGGCATGCTTAGCACGTCGTTTGGTAGAAATCCACGTGCGCGTTCTGCCAAAAGCACCATTTGCATGCACATCTTGTGGTTTTGCAGAAAACTTCATCCGCGTCTACCAAAAGATGCATGTGCATGCTTAAAACGCGTTTTCGCACAAGTCCGTGCGCGGGTGCTAAAAAGAGCAGCATCGGCATGCTTAGCACGTCGTTTGGTAGAAATCCACGTGCGCGTTCTGCCAAAAGCACCATTTGCATGCACATCTTGTGGTTTTGCAGAAAACTTCATCCGCGTCTACCAAAAGATGCATGTCCATGCTTAAAACGCGTTTTCGCACAAATCCGTGCGCGGGTGCTAAAAAGAGCAGCATCGGCATGCTTAGCACGTCGTTTGGTAGAAATCCACGTGCGCGTTCTGCCAAAAGCACCATTTGCATGCACATTTTCTGGTTTTGCAGAAAACTTCATCCGCGTCTACAAAAAGATGCATGTGGATGCTTAAAAGGCGTTTTCGCACAAATCCGTGCGCGGGTGCTAAAAAGAGCAGCATCGGCATGCTTAGCACGTCGTTTGGTAGAAATCCACGTGCACGTTCTGCCAAAAGCACCATTTGCATGCACATCTTGTGGTTTTGCAGAAAACTTCATCCGCGTCTACCAAAAGATGCATGTGCATGTTTAAAACCCGTTTTCGCACAAATGCGTGCGCGGGTGCTAAAAAGAGCAGCATCGGCATGCTTAGCACGTCGTTTGGTAGAAATCCACGTGCGCGTTCTGCCAAAAGCACCATTTGCATGCACATCTTGTGGTTTTGCAGAAAACTTCATCCGCGTCTACCAAAAGATGCATGTGCATGCTTAAAACGCGTTTTCGCACAAATCCGTGCGCGGGTGCTAAAAAGAGCAGCATCGGCATGCTTAGCACGTCGTTTGGTAGAAATCCACGTGCGCGTTCTGCCAAAAGCACCATTTGCATGCACATCTTGTGGTTTTGCAGAAAACTTCATCCGCGTCTACCAAAAGATGCATGTGCATGCTTAAAACGCGTTTTCGCACAAATCCGCGTTCGGGTGCTAAAAAGAGCAGCATCGGCATGCTTAGCACGTCGTTTGGTAGAAATCCACGTGCGCGTTCTGCCAAAAGCACCATTTGCATGCACATCTTGTGGTTTTGCAGAAAACTTCATCCGCGTCTACCAAAAGATGCATGTGCATGCTTAAAACGCGTTTTCGCACAAGTCCGTGCGCGGGTGCTAAAAAGAGCAGCATCGGCATGCTTAGCACGTCGTTTGGTAGAAATCCACGTGCGCGTTCTGCCAAAAGCACCATTTGCATGCACATCTTGTGGTTTTGCAGAAAACTTCATCCGCGTCTACCAAAAGATGCATGTCCATGCTTAAAACGCGTTTTCGCACAAATCCGTGCGCGGGTGCTAAAAAGAGCAGCATCGGCATGCTTAGCACGTCGTTTGGTAGAAATCCACATGCGCGTTCTGCCAAAAGCACCATTTGCATGCACATCTTGTGGTTTTGCAGAAAACTTCATCCGCGTCTACCAAAAGATGCATGTGCATGCTTAAAACGCGTTTTCGCATAAATCCGTGCGCGGGTGCTAAAAAGAGCAGCATCGGCATGCTTAGCACGTCGTTTGGTAGAAATCCACGTGCGCGTTCTGCCAAAAGCACCATTTGCATGCACATCTTGTGGTTTTGCAGAAAACTTCATCCGCGTCTACCAAAAGATGCATGTGCATGCTTAAAACGAGTTTTCGCACAAATGCGTGCGCGGGTGCTAAAAAGAGCAGCATCGGCATGCTTAGCACGTCGTTTGTTAGAAATCCACGTGCGCGGTCTGCAAAAAGCACCATTTGCATGCACATCTTGTGGTTTTGCAAAAAACTTCATCCGCGTCTACCAAAAGATGCCTGTGCATGCTTAAAACGCGTTTTCGCACAAATGCGTGCGCGGGTGCTAAAAAGAGCAGCATCGGCATGCTTAGCACGTCGTTTGGTAGAAATCCACGTGCGCGTTCTGCCAAAAGCACCATTTGCATGCACATCTTGTGGTTTTGCAGAAAACTTCATCCGCGTCTACCAAAAGATGCATGTGCATGCTTAAAACGCGTTTTCGCACAAATCCGTGCGCGGGTGCTAAAAAGAGCAGCATCGGCATGCTTAGCACGTCGTTTGGTAGAAATCCACGTGCGCGTTCTGCCAAAAGCACCATTTGCATGCACATCTTGTGGTTTTGCAGAAAACATCCGCGTCTACCAAAAGATGCATGTGCATGCTTAAAACGCGTTTTCGCACAAATCCGCGTGCGGGTGCTAAAAAGAGCAGCATCGGCATGCTTAGCACGTCGTTTGGTAGAAATCCACGTGCGCGTTCTGCCAAAAGCACCATTTGCATGCACATCTTGTGGTTTTGCAGAAAACTTCATCCGCGTCTACCAAAAGATGCATGTGCATGCTTAAAACGCGTTTTCGCATAAATCCGTGCGCGGGTGCTAAAAAGAGCAGCATCGGCATGCTTAGCACGTCGTTTGGTAGAAATCCACGTGCGCGTTCTGCCAAAAGCACCATTTGCATGCACATCTTGTGGTTTTGCAGAAAACTTCATCCGCGTCTACCAAAAGATGCATGTGCATGCTTAAAACGCGTTTTCGCATAAATCCGTGCGCGGGTGCTAAAAAGAGCAGCATCGGCATGCTTAGCACGTCGTTTGGTAGAAATCCACGTGCGCGTTCTGCCAAAAGCACCATTTGCATGCACATCTTGTGGTTTTGCAGAAAACTTCATCCGCGTCTACCAAAAGATGCCTGTGCATGCTTAAAACGCGTTTTCGCACAAATCCGTGCGCGGGTGCTAAAAAGAGCAGCATCGGCATGCTTAGCACGTCGTTTGGTAGAAATCCACGTGCGCGTTCTGCAAAAAGCACCATTTGCATGCACATCTTGTGGTTTTGCAGAAAACTTCATCCGCGTCTACCAAAAGATGCATGTGCATGCTTAAAACGCGTTTTCGCACAAATCCGTGCGCGGGTGCTAAAAAGAGCAGCATCGGCATGCTTAGCACGTCGTTTGGTAGAAATCCACGTGCGCGTTCTGCCAAAAGCACCATTTGCACGCACATCTTGTGGTTTTGCAGAAAACTTCATCCGCGTCTACCAAAAGATGCATGTGCATGCTTAAAACGCGTTTTCGCACAAATGCGTGCGCGGGTGCTAAAAAGAGCAGCATCGGCATGCTTAGCACGTCGTTTGGTAGAAATCCACGTGCGCGTTCTGCCAAAAGCACCATTTGCATGCACATCTTGTGGTTTTGCAGAAACCTTCATCCGCGTCTACCAAAAGATGCATGTGCATGCTTAAAACGCGTTTTCGCACAAATCCGTGCGCGGGTGCTAAAAAGAGCAGCATCGGCATGCTTAGCACGTCGTTTGGTAGAAATCCACGTGCGCGTTCTGCCAAAAGCACCATTTGCACGCACATCTTGTGGTTTTGCAGAAAACTTCATCCGCGTCTACCAAAAGATGCATGTGCATGCTTAAAACGCGTTTTCGCACAAATGCGTGCGCGGGTGCTAAAAAGAGCAGCATCGGCATGCTTAGCACGTCGTTTGGTAGAAATCCACGTGCGCGTTCTGCCAAAAGCACCATTTGCATGCACATCTTGTGGTTTTGCAGAAAACTTCATCCGCGTCTACCAAAAGATGCATGTGCATGCTTAAAACGCGTTTTCGCACAAATCCGCGTTCGGGTGCTAAAAAGAGCAGCATCGGCATGCTTAGCACGTCGTTTGGTAGAAATCCACGTGCGCGTTCTGCCAAAAGCACCATTTGCATGCACATCTTGTGGTTTTGCAGAAAACTTCATCCGCGTCTACCAAAAGATGCATGTGCATGCTTAAAACGCGTTTTCGCACAAATCCGCGTTCGGGTGCTAAAAAGAGCAGCATCGGCATGCTTAGCACGTCGTTTGGTAGAAATCCACGTGCGCGTTCTGCCAAAAGCACCATTTGCATGCACATCTTGTGGTTTTGCAGAAAACTTCATCCGCGTCTACCAAAAGATGCATGTGCATGCTTAAAACGCGTTTTCGCACAAGTCCGTGCGCGGGTGCTAAAAAGAGCAGCATCGGCATGCTTAGCACGTCGTTTGGTAGAAATCCACGTGCGCGTTCTGCCAAAAGCACCATTTGCATGCACATCTTGTGGTTTTGCAGAAAACTTCATCCGCGTCTACCAAAAGATGCATGTCCATGCTTAAAACGCGTTTTCGCACAAATCCGTGCGCGGGTGCTAAAAAGAGTAGCATCGGCATGCTTAGCACGTCGTTTGGTAGAAATCCACGTGCGCGTTCTGCCAAAAGCACCATTTGCATGCACATCTTCTGGTTTTGCAGAAAACTTCATCCGCGTCTACAAAAAGATGCATGTGGATGCTTAAAAGGCGTTTTCGCACAAATCCGTGCGCGGGTGCTAAAAAGAGCAGCATCGGCATGCTTAGCACGTCGTTTGGTAGAAATCCACGTGCGCGTTCTGCCAAAAGCACCATTTGCATGCACATCTTGTGGTTTTGCAGAAAACTTCATCCGCGTCTACCAAAAGATGCATGTGCATGCTTAAAACGCGTTTTCGCACAAATCCGTGCGCGGGTGCTAAAAAGAGCAGCATCGGCATGCTTAGCACGTCGTTTGGTAGAAATCCACGTGCGCGTTCTGCCAAAAGCACCATTTGCATGCACATCTTCTGGTTTTGCAGAAAACTTCATCCGCATCTACCAAAAGATGCATGTGCATGCTTAAAACGCGTTTTCGCACAAATCCGTGCGCGGGTGCTAAAAAGAGCAGCATCGGCATGCTTAGCACGTCGTTTGGTAGAAATCCACGTGCGCGTTCTGCCAAAAGCACCATTTGCATGCACATCTTGTGGTTTTGCAGAAAACCTCATCCGCGTCTACCAAAAGATGCATGTGCATGCTTAAAACGCGTTTTCGCACAAATCCGCGCGCGGGTGCTAAAAAGAGCAGCATCGGCATGCTTAGCACGTCGTTTGGTAGAAATCCACGTGCGCGTTCTGCCAAAAGCACCATTTGCATGCACATCTTGTGGTTTTGCAGAAAACCTCATCCGCGTCTACCAAAAGATGCATGTGCATGCTTAAAACGCGTTTTCGCACAAATCCGCGCGCGGGTGCTAAAAAGAGCAGCATCGGCATGCTTAGCACGTCGTTTGGTAGAAATCCACGTGCGCGTTCTGCCAAAAGCACCATTTGCATGCACATCTTGTGGTTTTGCAGAAAACTTCATCCGCGTCTACCAAAAGATGCATGTGCATGCTTAAAACGCGTTTTCGCACAAATCCGCGTGCGGGTGCTAAAAAGAGCAGCATCGGCATGCTTAGCACGTCGTTTGGTAGAAATCCACGTGCGCTTTCTGCCAAAAGCACCATTTGCATGCACATCTTGTGGTTTTGCAGAAAACTTCATCCGCGTCTACCAAAAGATGCATGTGCATGCTTAAAACGCGTTTTCGCACAAATCCGTGCGCGGGTGCTAAAAAGAGCAGCATCGGCATGCTTAGCACGTCGTTTGGTAGAAATCCACGTGCGCGTTCTGCCAAAAGCACCATTTGCATGCACATCTTGTGGTATTGCAGAAAACTTCATCCGCGTCTACCAAAAGATGCATGTGCATGCTTAAAACGTGTTTTCGCACAAATCCGCGCGCGGGTGCTAAAAAGAGCAGCATCGGCATGCTTAGCACGTCGTTTGGTAGAAATCCACGTGCGCGTTCTGCCAACAGCACCATTTGCATGCACATCTTGTGGTTTTGCAGAAAACTTCATCCGCGTCTACCAAAAGATGCATGTGCATGCTTAAAACGCGTTTTCGCACAAATCCGTGCGCGGGTGCTAAAAAGAGCAGCATCGGCATGCTTAGCACGTCGTTTGGTAGAAATCCACGTGCGCGTTCTGCCAAAAGCACCTATTGCATGCACATCTTCTGGTTTTGCAGAAAACTTCATCCGCATCTACCAAAAGATGCATGTGCATGCTTAAAACGCGTTTTCGCACAAATCCGTGCGCGGGTGCTAAAAAGAGCAGCATCGGCATGCTTAGCACGTCGTTTGGTAGAAATCCACGTGCGCGTTCTGCCAAAAGCACCATTTGCATGCACATCTTGTGGTTTTGCAGAAAACCTCATCCGCCTCTACCAAAAGATGCATGTGCATGCTTAAAACGCGTTTTCGCACAAATCCGTGCGCGGGTGCTAAAAAGAGCAGCATCGGCATGCTTAGCACGTCGTTTGGTAGAAATCCACGTGCGCGTTCTGCCAAAACCACCATTTGCATGCACATCTTGTGGTTTTGCAGAAAACTTCATCCGCGTCTACCAAAAGATACATGTGCATGCTTAAAACGCCTTTTCGCACAAATCCGTTCGCGGGTGCTAAAAAGAGCAGCATCGGCATGCTTAGCACGACGTTTGGTAGAAATCCACGTGCGCGTTCTGCCAAAAGCACCATTTGCATGCACATCTTGTGGTATTGCAGAAAACTTCATCCGCGTCTAACAAAAGATGCATGTGCATGCTTAAAACGCGTTTTCGCACAAATGCGTGCGCGGGTGCTAAAAAGAGCAGCATCGGCATGCTTAGCACGTCGTTTGGTAGAAATCCACGTGCGCGTTCTGCCAAAAGCACCATTTGCATGCACATCTTGTGGTTTTGCAGAAAACTTCATCCCCGTCTACCAAAAGATGCATGTGCATGCTTAAAACGCGTTTTCGCACAAATCCGTGCGCGGGTGCTAAAAAGAGCAGCATCGGCATGCTTAGCACGTCGTTTGGTAGAAATCCACGTGCGCGTTCTGCCAAAAGCACCATTTGCATGCACATCTTGTGGTTTTGCAGAAAACTTCATCCCCGTCTACCAAAAGATGCATGTGCATGCTTAAAACGCGTTTTCGCACAAATCCGTGCGCGGGTGCTAAAAAGAGCAGCATCGGCATGCTTAGCACGTCGTTTGGTAGAAATCCACGTGCGCGTTCTGCCAAAAGCACCATTTGCATGCACATCTTGTGGTTTTGCAGAAAACTTCATCCGCGTCTACCAAAAGATGCATGTGCATGCTTAAAACGCGTTTTCGCACAAATCCGCGTGCGGGTGCTAAAAAGAGCAGCATCGGCATGCTTAGCACGTCGTTTGGTAGAAATCCACGTGCGCGTTCTGCCAAAAGCACCATTTGCATGCACATCTTGTGGTTTTGCAGAAAACTTCATCCGCGTCTACCAAAAGATGCATGTGCATGCTTAAAACGCGTTTTCGCACAAATCCGTGCGCGGGTGCTAAAAAGAGCAGCATCGGCATGCTTAGCACGTCGTTTGGTAGAAATCCACGTGCGCGTTCTGCCAAAAGCACCATTTGCACGCACATCTTGTGGTTTTGCAGAAAACATCATCCGCGTCTACCAAAAGATGCATGTGCATGCTTAAAACGCGTTTTCGCACAAATGCGTGCGCGGGTGCTAAAAAGAGCAGCATCGGCATGCTTAGCACGTCGTTTGGTAGAAATCCACGTGCGCGTTCTGCCAAAAGCACCATTTGCATGCACATCTTGTGGTTTTGCAGAAAACTTCATCCGCGTCTACCAAAAGATGCATGTGCATGCTTAAAACGCGTTTTCGCACAAATCCGCGCGCGGGTGCTAAAAAGAGCAGCATCGGCATGCTTAGCACGTCGTTTGGTAGAAATCCACGTGCGCGTTCTGCCAAAAGCACCATTTGCATGCACATCTTGTGGTTTTGCAGAAAACTTCATCCGCGTCTACCAAAAGATGCATGTGCATGCTTAAAACGCGTTTTCGCACAAATCCGTGCGCGGGTGCTAAAAAGAGCAGCATCGGCATGCTTAGCACGTCGTTTGGTAGAAATCCACGTGCGCGTTCTGCCAAAAGCACCATTTGCATGCACATCTTGTGGTTTTGCAGAAAACTTCATCCGCGTCTACCAAAAGATGCATGTGCATGCTTAAAACGCGTTTTCGCACAAATCCGTGCGCGGGTGCTAAAAAGAGCAGCATCGGCATGCTTAGCACGTCGTTTGGTAGAAATCCACGTGCGCGTTCTGCCAAAAGCACCATTTGCATGCACATCTTGTGGTTTTGCAGAAAACCTCATCCGCCTCTACCAAAAGATGCATGTGCATGCTTAAAACGCGTTTTCGCACAAATCCGTGCGCGGGTGCTAAAAAGAGCAGCATCGGCATGCTTAGCACGTCGTTTGGTAGAAATCCACGTGCGCGTTCTGCCAAAACCACCATTTGCATGCACATCTTGTGGTTTTGCAGAAAACTTCATCCGCGTCTACCAAAAGATGCATGTGCATGCTTAAAACGCCTTTTCGCACAAATCCGTTCGCGGGTGCTAAAAAGAGCAGCATCGGCATGCTTAGCACGACGTTTGGTAGAAATCCACGTGCGCGTTCTGCCAAAAGCACCATTTGCATGCACATCTTGTGGTATTGCAGAAAACTTCATCCGCGTCTAACAAAAGATGCATGTGCATGCTTAAAACGCGTTTTCGCACAAATGCGTGCGCGGGTGCTAAAAAGAGCAGCATCGGCATGCTTAGCACGTCGTTTGGTAGAAATCCACGTGCGCGTTCTGCCAAAAGCACCATTTGCATGCACATCTTGTGGTTTTGCAGAAAACTTCATCCCCGTCTACCAAAAGATGCATGTGCATGCTTAAAACGCGTTTTCGCACAAATCCGTGCGCGGGTGCTAAAAAGAGCAGCATCGGCATGCTTAGCACGTCGTTTGGTAGAAATCCACGTGCGCGTTCTGCCAAAAGCACCATTTGCATGCACATCTTGTGGTTTTGCAGAAAACTTCATCCCCGTCTACCAAAAGATGCATGTGCATGCTTAAAACGCGTTTTCGCACAAATCCGTGCGCGGGTGCTAAAAAGAGCAGCATCGGCATGCTTAGCACGTCGTTTGGTAGAAATCCACGTGCGCGTTCTGCCAAAAGCACCATTTGCATGCACATCTTGTGGTTTTGCAGAAAACTTCATCCGCGTCTACCAAAAGATGCATGTGCATGCTTAAAACGCGTTTTCGCACAAATCCGTGCGCGGGTGCTAAAAAGAGCAGCATCGGCATGCTTAGCACGTCGTTTGGTAGAAATCCACGTGCGCGTTCTGCCAAAAGCACCATTTGCATGCACATCTTGTGGTTTTGCAGAAAACTTCATCCCCGTCTACCAAAAGATGCATGTGCATGCTTAAAACGCGTTTTCGCACAAATCCGTGCGCGGGTGCTAAAAAGAGCAGCATCGGCATGCTTAGCACGTCGTTTGGTAGAAATCCACGTGCGCGTTCTGCCAAAAGCACCATTTGCATGCACATCTTGTGGTTTTGCAGAAAACTTCATCCGCGTCTACCAAAAGATGCATGTGCATGCTTAAAACGCGTTTTCGCACAAATCCGCGTGCGGGTGCTAAAAAGAGCAGCATCGGCATGCTTAGCACGTCGTTTGGTAGAAATCCACGTGCGCGTTCTGCCAAAAGCACCATTTGCATGCACATCTTGTGGTTTTGCAGAAAACTTCATCCGCGTCTACCAAAAGATGCATGTGCATGCTTAAAACGCGTTTTCGCACAAATCCGTGCGCGGGTGCTAAAAAGAGCAGCATCGGCATGCTTAGCACGTCGTTTGGTAGAAATCCACGTGCGCGTTCTGCCAAAAGCACCATTTGCACGCACATCTTGTGGTTTTGCAGAAAACATCATCCGCGTCTACCAAAAGATGCATGTGCATGCTTAAAACGCGTTTTCGCACAAATGCGTGCGCGGGTGCTAAAAAGAGCAGCATCGGCATGCTTAGCACGTCGTTTGGTAGAAATCCACGTGCGCGTTCTGCCAAAAGCACCATTTGCATGCACATCTTGTGGTTTTGCAGAAAACTTCATCCGCGTCTACCAAAAGATGCATGTGCATGCTTAAAACGCGTTTTCGCACAAATCCGCGCGCGGGTGCTAAAAAGAGCAGCATCGGCATGCTTAGCACGTCGTTTGGTAGAAATCCACGTGCGCGTTCTGCCAAAAGCACCATTTGCATGCACATCTTGTGGTTTTGCAGAAAACTTCATCCGCGTCTACCAAAAGATGCATGTGCATGCTTAAAACGCGTTTTCGCACAAATCCGTGCGCGGGTGCTAAAAAGAGCAGCATCGGCATGCTTAGCACGTCGTTTGGTAGAAATCCACGTGCGCGTTCTGCCAAAAGCACCATTTGCATGCACATCTTGTGGTTTTGCAGAAAACTTCATCCGCGTCTACCAAAAGATGCATGTGCATGCTTAAAACGCGTTTTCGCACAAATCCGTGCGCGGGTGCTAAAAAGAGCAGCATCGGCATGCTTAGCACGTCGTTTGGTAGAAATCCACGTGCGCGTTCTGCCAAAAGCACCATTTGCATGCACATCTTGTGGTTTTGCAGAAAACCTCATCCGCCTCTACCAAAAGATGCATGTGCATGCTTAAAACGCGTTTTCGCACAAATCCGTGCGCGGGTGCTAAAAAGAGCAGCATCGGCATGCTTAGCACGTCGTTTGGTAGAAATCCACGTGCGCGTTCTGCCAAAACCACCATTTGCATGCACATCTTGTGGTTTTGCAGAAAACTTCATCCGCGTCTACCAAAAGATGCATGTGCATGCTTAAAACGCCTTTTCGCACAAATCCGTTCGCGGGTGCTAAAAAGAGCAGCATCGGCATGCTTAGCACGACGTTTGGTAGAAATCCACGTGCGCGTTCTGCCAAAAGCACCATTTGCATGCACATCTTGTGGTATTGCAGAAAACTTCATCCGCGTCTAACAAAAGATGCATGTGCATGCTTAAAACGCGTTTTCGCACAAATGCGTGCGCGGGTGCTAAAAAGAGCAGCATCGGCATGCTTAGCACGTCGTTTGGTAGAAATCCACGTGCGCGTTCTGCCAAAAGCACCATTTGCATGCACATCTTGTGGTTTTGCAGAAAACTTCATCCCCGTCTACCAAAAGATGCATGTGCATGCTTAAAACGCGTTTTCGCACAAATCCGTGCGCGGGTGCTAAAAAGAGCAGCATCGGCATGCTTAGCACGTCGTTTGGTAGAAATCCACGTGCGCGTTCTGCCAAAAGCACCATTTGCATGCACATCTTGTGGTTTTGCAGAAAACTTCATCCCCGTCTACCAAAAGATGCATGTGCATGCTTAAAACGCGTTTTCGCACAAATCCGTGCGCGGGTGCTAAAAAGAGCAGCATCGGCATGCTTAGCACGTCGTTTGGTAGAAATCCACGTGCGCGTTCTGCCAAAAGCACCATTTGCATGCACATCTTGTGGTTTTGCAGAAAACTTCATCCGCGTCTACCAAAAGATGCATGTGCATGCTTAAAACGCGTTTTCGCACAAATCCGCGTGCGGGTGCTAAAAAGAGCAGCATCGGCATGCTTAGCACGTCGTTTGGTAGAAATCCACGTGCGCGTTCTGCCAAAAGCACCATTTGCATGCACATCTTGTGGTTTTGCAGAAAACTTCATCCGCGTCTACCAAAAGATGCATGTGCATGCTTAAAACGCGTTTTCGCACAAATCCGTGCGCGGGTGCTAAAAAGAGCAGCATCGGCATGCTTAGCACGTCGTTTGGTAGAAATCCACGTGCGCGTTCTGCCAAAAGCACCATTTGCACGCACATCTTGTGGTTTTGCAGAAAACATCATCCGCGTCTACCAAAAGATGCATGTGCATGCTTAAAACGCGTTTTCGCACAAATGCGTGCGCGGGTGCTAAAAAGAGCAGCATCGGCATGCTTAGCACGTCGTTTGGTAGAAATCCACGTGCGCGTTCTGCCAAAAGCACCATTTGCATGCACATCTTGTGGTTTTGCAGAAAACTTCATCCGCGTCTACCAAAAGATGCATGTGCATGCTTAAAACGCGTTTTCGCACAAATCCGCGCGCGGGTGCTAAAAAGAGCAGCATCGGCATGCTTAGCACGTCGTTTGGTAGAAATCCACGTGCGCGTTCTGCCAAAAGCACCATTTGCATGCACATCTTGTGGTTTTGCAGAAAACTTCATCCGCGTCTACCAAAAGATGCATGTGCATGCTTAAAACGCGTTTTCGCACAAATCCGTGCGCGGGTGCTAAAAAGAGCAGCATCGGCATGCTTAGCACGTCGTTTGGTAGAAATCCACGTGCGCGTTCTGCCAAAAGCACCATTTGCATGCACATCTTGTGGTTTTGCAGAAAACTTCATCCGCGTCTACCAAAAGATGCATGTGCATGCTTAAAACGCGTTTTCGCACAAATCCGCGCGCGGGTGCTAAAAAGAGCAGCATCGGCATGCTTAGCACGTCGTTTGGTAGAAATCCACGTGGGCGTTATGCCAAAAGCACCATTTGCATGCACATCTTGTGGTATTGCAGAAAACTTCATCCGCGTCTACCAAAAGATGCATGTGCATGCTTAAAACGCGTTTTCGCACAAATCCGCGCGCGGGTGCTAAAAAGAGCAGCATCGGCATGCTTAGCCCGTCGTTTGGTAGAAATCCACGTGCGCGTTCTGCCAACAGCACCATTTGCATGCACATCTTGTGGTTTTGCAGAAAACTTCATCCGCGTCTACCAAAAAATGCATGTGCATGCTTAAAACGCGTTTTTGCACAAATCCGTGCGCGGGTGCTAAAAAGAGCAGCATCGGCATGCTTAGCACGTCGTTTGGTAGAAATCCACGTGCGCGTTCTGCCAAAAGCACCATTTGCATGCACATCTTGTGGTTTTGCAGAAAACTTCATCCGCGTCTACCAAAAGATGCATGTGCATGCTTAAAACGCGTTTTCGCACAAATCCGTGCGCGGGTGCTAAAAAGAGCAGCATCGGCATGCTTAGCACGTCGTTTGGTAGAAATCCACGTGCGCGTTCTGCCAAAAGCACCATTTGCATGCACATCTTTTGGTTTTGCAGAAAACTTCATCCGCGTCTACCAAAAGATGCATGTGCATGCTTAAAACGCGTTTTCGCACAAATCCGTGCGCGGGTGCTAAAAAGAGCAGCATCGGCATGCTTAGCACGTCGTCTGGTAGAAATCCACGTGCGCGTTCTGTCAAAAGCACCATTTGCATGCACATCTTGTGGTTTTGCAGAAAACTTCATCCGCGTCTACCAAAAGATGCATGTGCATGCTTAAAACGCGTTTTCGCACAAATGCGTGCGCGGGTGCTAAAAAGAGCAGCATCGGCATGCTTAGCACGTCGTTTGGTAGAAATCCACGTGCGCGTTCTGCCAAAAGCACCATTTGCATGCACATCTTGTGGTTTTGCAGAAAACTTCATCCGCGTCTACCAAAAGATGCATGTGCATGCTTAAAACGCGTTTTCGCACAAATCCGTGCGCGGGTGCTAAAAAGAGCAGCATCGGCATGCTTAGCACGTCGTTTGGTAGAAATCCACGTGCGCGTTCTGCCAAAAGCACCATTTGCATGCACATCTTATGGTTTTGCAGAAAACTTCATCCGCGTCTACCAAAAAATGCATGTGCATGCTTAAAACGCGTTTTCGCACAAATCCGTGCGCGGGTGCTAAAAAGAGCAGCATCGGCATGCTTAGCACGTCGTTTGGTAGAAATCCACGTGCGCGTTCTGCCAAAAGCACCATTTGCATGCATATCTTGTGGTTTTGCAGAAAACTTCATCCGCGTCTACCAAAAGATGCATGTGCATGCTTAAAACGCGTTTTCGCATAAATCCGTGCGCGGGTGCTAAAAAGAGCAGCATGGGCATGCTTAGCACGTCGTTTGGTAGAAATCCACGTGCGCGTTCTGCCAAAAGCACCATTTGCATGCACATCTTGTGGTTTTGCAGAAAACTTCATCCGCGTCTACCAAAAGATGCCTGTGCATGCTTAAAACGCGTTTTCGCACAAATCCGTGCGCGGGTGCTAAAAAGAGCAGCATCGGCATGCTTAGCACGTCGTTTGGTAGAAATCCACGTGCGCGTTCTGCCAAAAGCACCATTTGCATGCACATCTTGTGGTTTTGCAGAAAACTTCATCCGCGTCTACCAAAAGATGCCTGTGCATGCTTAAAACGCGTTTTCGCACAAATCCGTGCGCGGGTGCTAAAAAGAGCAGCATCGGCATGCTTAGCACGTCGTTTGGTAGAAATCCACGTGCGCGTTCTGCAAAAAGCACCATTTGCATGCACATCTTGTGGTTTTGCAGAAAACTTCATCCGCGTCTACCAAAAGATGCATGTGCATGCTTAAAACGCGTTTTCGCACAAATCCGTGCGCGGGTGCTAAAAAGAGCAGCATCGGCATGCTTAGCACGTCGTTTGGTAGAAATCCACGTGCGCGTTCTGCCAAAAGCACCATTTGCATGCACATCTTCTGGTTTTGCAGAAAACTTCATCCGCGTCTACAAAAAGATGCATGTGAATGCTTAAAAGGCGTTTTCGCACAAATCCGTGCGCGGGTGCTAAAAAGAGCAGCATCGGCATGCTTAGCACGTCGTTTGGTAGAAATCCACGTGCGCGTTCTGCCAAAAGCACCATTTGCATGCACATCTTGTGGTTTTGCAGAAAACTTCATCCGCGTCTACCAAAAGATGCATGTGCATGCTTAAAACGCGTTTTCGCACAAATCCGTGCGCGGGTGCTAAAAAGAGCAGCATCGGCATGCTTAGCACGTCGTCTGGTAGAAATCCACGTGCGCGTTCTGCAAAAAGCACCATTTGCATGCACATCTTGTGGTTTTGCAGAAAACTTCATCCGCGTCTACCAAAAGATGCATGTGCATGCTTAAAACGCGTTTTCGCACAAATGCGTGCGCGGGTGCTAAAAAGAGCAGCATCGCCATGCTTAGCACGTCGTTTGGTAGAAATCCACGTGCGCGTTCTGCCAAAAGCACCATTTGCATGTACATCTTGTGGTTTTGCAGAAAACTTCATCCGCGTCTACCAAAAGATGCATGTGCATGCTTAAAACGCGTTTTCGCACAAATGCGTGCGCGGGTGCTAAAAAGAGCAGCATCGGCATGCTTAGCACGTCGTTTGGTAGAAATCCACGTGCGCGTTCTGCCAAAAGCACCATTTGCATGCACATCTTGTGGTTTTGCAGAAAACTTCATCCGCGTCTACCAAAAATGCATGTGCATGCTTAAAACGCGTTTTCGCACAAATCCGTGCGCGGGTGCTAAAAAGAGCAGCATCGGCATGCTTAGCACGTCGTTTGGTAGAAATCGACGTGCGCGTTCTGCCAAAAGCACCATTTGCATGCACATCTTGTGGTTTTGCAGAAAACTTCATCCGCGTCTACCAAAAGATGCATGTGCATGCTTAAAACGCGTTTTCGCATAAATCCGTGCGCGGGTGCTAAAAAGAGCAGCATCGGCATGCTTAGCACGTCGTTTGGTAGAAATCCACGTGCGCGTTCTGCCAAAAGCACCATTTGCATGCACATCTTGTGGTTTTGCAGAAAACTTCATCCGCGTCTACCAAAAGATGCCTGTGCATGCTTAAAACGCGTTTTCGCACAAATCCGTGCGCGGGGTGCTAAAAACAGCAGCATCGGCATGCTTAGCACGTCGTTTGGTAGAAATCCACGGTCGCGTTCTGCCAAAAGCACCATTTGCATGCACATCTTGTGGTTTTGCAGAAAACTTCATCCGCGTCTACCAAAAGATGCATGTGCATGCTTAAAACGCGTTTTCGCATAAATCCGTGCGCGGGTGCTAAAAAGAGCAGCATCGGCATGCTTAGCACGTCGTTTGGTAGAAATCCACGTGCGCGTTCTGCCAAAAGCACCATTTGCATGCACATCTTGTGGTTTTGCAGAAAACTTCATCCGCGTCTACCAAAAGATGCATGTGCATGCTTAAAACGCGTTTTCGCACAAATCCGTTCGCGGGTGCTAAAAAGAGCAGCATCGGCATGTTTAGCACGTCGTTTGGTAGAAATCCACGTGAGCGTTCTGCCAAAAGCACCATTTGCATGCACATCTTGTGGTTTTGCAGAAAACTTCATCCGCGTCTAACAAAAGATGCATGTGCATGCTTAAAATGCGTTTTCGCACAAATGCGTGCGCGGGTGCGAAAAAGAGCAGCATCGGCATGCTTAGCACGTCGTTTGGTAGAAATCCACGTGCGCGTTCTGCCAAAAGCACCATTTGCATGCACATCTTGTGGTTTTGCAGAAAACTTCATCCGCGTCTACCAAAAGATGCATGTGCATGCTTAAAACTCGTTTTCGCACAAATCCGTGCGCGGGTGCTAAAAAGAGCAGCATCGGCATGCTTAGCACGTCGTTTGGTAGAAATCCACGTGCGCGTTCTGCCAAAAGCACCATTTGCATGCACATCTTGTGGTTTTGCAGAAAACTTCATCCGCGTCTACCAAAAGATGCATGTGCATGCTTAAAACGCGTTTTCGCACAAATCCGTGCGCGGGTGCTAAAAAGAGCAGCATCGGCATGCTTAGCACGTCGTTTGGTAGAAATCCACGTGCGCGTTCTGCCAAAAGCACCATTTGCATGCACATCTTGTGGTTTTGCAGAAAACTTCATCCGCGTCTACCAAAAGATGCATGTGCATGCTTAAAACGCGTTTTCGCGCAAATCCGTGCGCGGGTGCTAAAAAGAGCAGCATCGGCATGCTTAGCACGTCGTTTGGTAGAAATCCACGTGCGCGTTCTGCCAAAAGCACCATTTGCATGCACATCTTGTGGTTTTGCAGAAAACTTCATCCGCGTCTACCAAAAGAAGCATGTCCATGCTTAAAACGCGTTTTCGCACAAATCCGTGCGCGGGTGCTAAAAAGAGCAGCATCGGCATGCTTAGCACGTCGTTTGGTAGAAATCCACGTGCGCGTTCTGCCAAAAGCACCATTTGCATGCACATCTTCTGGTTTTGCAGAAAACTTCATCCGCATCTACCAAAAGATGCATGTGCATGCTTAAAACGCGTTTTCGCACAAATCCGTGCGCGGGTGCTAAAAAGAGCAGCGTCGGCATGCTTAGCACGTCGTTTGGTAGAAATCCACGTGCGCGTTCTGCCAAAAGCACCATTTGCATGCACATCTTGTGGTTTTGCAGAAAACTTCATCCGCGTCTACCAAAAGATGCATGTGCATGCTTAAAACGCGTTTTCGCACAAATCCGTGCGCGGGTGCTAAAAAGAGCAGCATCGGCATGCTTAGCACGTCGTTTGGTAGAAATCCACGTGCGCGTTCTGCCAAAAGCACCATTTGCACGCACATCTTGTGGTTTTGCAGAAAACTTCATCCGCGTCTACCAAAAGATGCATGTGCATGCTTAAAACGCGTTTTCGCACAAATGCGTGCGCGGGTGCTAAAAAGAGCAGCATCGGCATGCTTAGCACGTCGTTTGGTAGAAATCCACGTGCGCGTTCTGCCAAAAGCACCATTTGCATGCAAATATTGTGGTTTTGCAGAAAACTTCATCCGCGTCTACCAAAAGATGCATGTGCATGCTTAAAACGCGTTTTTGCACAAATCCGTGCGCGGGTGCTAAAGAGAGCAGCATCGGCATGCTTAGCACGTCGTTTGGTAGAAATCCACGTGCGCGTTCTGCCAAAAGCACGATTTGCATGCACATCTCGGGGTTTTGCAGAAAACTTCATCCGCGTCTACCAAAGAAGCATGTCCATGCTTAAAACGCGTTTTCGCACAAATCCGTGCGCGGGTGCTAAAAAGAGCAGCATCGGCATGCTTAGCACGTCGTTTGGTAGAAATCCACGTGCGCGTTCTGCCAAAAGCACCATTTGCATGCACATCTTGTGGTTTTGCAGAAAACTTCATCCGCGTCTACCAAAAGATGCATGTGCATGCTTAAAACGCGTTTTCGCACAAATCCGTGCGCGGGTGCTAAAAAGAGCAGCATCGGCATGCTTAGCACGTCGTTTGGTAGAAATGCACGTGCGCGTTCTGCCAAAAGCACCATTTGCATGCACATCTTGTGGTTTTGCAGAAAACTTCATCCGCGTCTACCAAAAGATGCATGTGCATGCTTAAAACGCGTTTTCGCACAAATCCGTGCGCGGGTGCTAAAAAGAGCAGCATCGGCATGCTTAGCACGTCGTTTGGTAGAAATCCACGTGCGCGTTCTGCCAAAAGCACCATTTGCATGCACATCTTGTGGTTTTGCAGAAAACTTCATCCGCGTCTACCAAAAGATGCATGTGCATGCTTAAAACGCGTTTTCGCACAAATGCGTGCGCGGGCGCTAAAAAGAGCAGCATCGGCATGCTTAGCACGTCGTTTGGTAGAAATCCACGTGCGCGTTCTGCCAAAAGCACCATTTGCATGCACATCTTGTGGTTTTGCAGAAAACTTCATCCGCGTCTACTAAAAGATGCCTGTGCATGCTTAAAACGCGTTTTCGCACAAATCCGTGCGCGGGTGCTAAAAACAGCAGCATCGGCATGCTTAGCACGTCGTTTGGTAGAAATCCACGTGCGCGTTCTGCCAAAAGCACCATTTGCATGCACATCTTGTGGTTTTGCAGAAAACTTCATCCGCGTCTACCAAAAGATGCATGTGCATGCTTAAAACGCGTTTTCGCATAAATCCGTGCGCGGGTGCTAAAAAGAGCAGCATCGGCATGCTTAGCACGTCGTTTGGTAGAAATCCACGTGCGCGTTCTGCCAAAAGCACCATTTGCATGCACATCTTGTGGTTTTGCAGAAAACTTCATCCGCGTCTACCAAAAGATGCATGTGCATGCTTAAAACGCGTTTTCGCACAAATCCGTTCGCGGGTGCTAAAAAGAGCAGCATCGGCATGTTTAGCACGTCGTTTGGTAGAAATCCACGTGAGCGTTCTGCCAAAAGCACCATTTGCATGCACATCTTGTGGTTTTGCAGAAAACTTCATCCGCGTCTAACAAAAGATGCATGTGCATGCTTAAAATGCGTTTTCGCACAAATGCGTGCGCGGGTGCGAAAAAGAGCAGCATCGGCATGCTTAGCACGTCGTTTGGTAGAAATCCACGTGCGCGTTCTGCCAAAAGCACCATTTGAATGCACATCTTGTGGTTTTGCAGAAAACTTCATCCGCGTCTACCAAAAGATCCATGTGCATGCGTAAAACGCGTTTTCGCACAAATCCGTGCGCGGGTGCTAAAAAGAGCAGCATCGGCATGCTTAGCACGTCGTTTGGTAGAAATCCACGTGCGCGTTCTGCCAAAAGCACCATTTGCATGCACATCTTGTGGTTTTGCAGAAAACTTCATCCGCGTCTACCAAAAGATGCATGTGCATGCTTAAAACTCGTTTTCGCACAAATCCGTGCGCGGGTGCTAAAAAGAGCAGCATCGGCATGCTTAGCACGTCGTTTGGTAGAAATCCACGTGCGCGTTCTGCCAAAAGCACCATTTGCATGCACATCTTGTGGTTTTGCAGAAAACTTCATCCGCGTCTACCAAAAGATGCATGTGCATGCTTAAAACGCGTTTTCGCACAAATCCGTGCGCGGGTGCTAAAAAGAGCAGCATCGGCATGCTTAGCACGTCGTTTGGTAGAAATCCACGTGCGCGTTCTGCCAAAAGCACCATTTGCATGCACATCTTGTGGTTTTGCAGAAAACTTCATCCGCGTCTACCAAAAGATGCATGTGTATGCTTAAAACGCGTTTTCGCACAAATCCGTGCGCGGGTGCTAAAAAGAGCAGCATCGGCATGCTTAGCACGTCGTTTGGTAGAAATCCACGTGCGCGTTCTGCCAAAAGCACCATTTGCATGCACATCTTGTGGTTTTGCAGAAAACTTCATCCGCGTCTACCAAAAGAAGCATGTCCATGCTTAAAACGCGTTTTCGCACAAATCCGTGCGCGGGTGCTAAAAAGAGCAGCATCGGCATGCTTAGCACGTCGTTTGGTAGAAATCCACGTGCGCGTTCTGCCAAAAGCACCATTTGCATGCACATCTTCTGGTTTTGCAGAAAACTTCATCCGCATCTACCAAAAGATGCATGTGCATGCTTAAAACGCGTTTTCGCACAAATCCGTGCGCGGGTGCTAAAAAGAGCAGCATCGGCATGCTTAGCACGTCGTTTGGTAGAAATCCACGTGCGCGTTCTGCCAAAAGCACCATTTGCATGCACATCTTGTGGTTTTGCAGAAAACTTCATCCGCGTCTACCAAAAGATGCATGTGCATGCTTAAAACGCGTTTTCGCGCAAATCCGTGCGCGGGTGCTAAAAAGAGCAGCATCGGCATGCTTAGCACGTCGTTTGGTAGAAATCCACGTGCGCGTTCTGCCAAAAGCACCATTTGCACGCACATCTTGTGGTTTTGCAGAAAACTTCATCCGCGTCTACCAAAAGATGCATGTGCATGCTTAAAACGCGTTTTCGCACAAATGCGTGCGCGGGTGCTAAAAAGAGCAGCATCGGCATGCTTAGCACGTCGTTTGGTAGAAATCCACGTGCGCGTTCTGCCAAAAGCACCATTTGCATGCAAATATTGTGGTTTTGCAGAAAACTTCATCCGCGTCTACCAAAAGATGCATGTGCATGCTTAAAACGCGTTTTTGCACAAATCCGTGCGCGGGTGCTAAAGAGAGCAGCATCGGCATGCTTAGCACGTCGTTTGGTAGAAATCCACGTGCGCGTTCTGCCAAAAGCACGATTTGCATGCACATCTCGTGGTTTTGCAGAAAACTTCATCCGCGTCTACCAAAGAAGCATGTCCATGCTTAAAACGCGTTTTCGCACAAATCCGTGCGCGGGTGCTAAAAAGAGCAGCATCGGCATGCTTAGCACGTCGTTTGGTAGAAATCCACGTGCGCGTTCTGCCAAAAGCACCATTTGCATGCACATCTTGTGGTTTTGCAGAAAACTTCATCCGCGTCTACCAAAAGATGCATGTGCAGGCTTAAAACGCGTTTTCGCACAAATCCGTGCGCGGGTGCTAAAAAGAGCAGCATCGACATGCTTAGCACGTCGTTTGGTAGAAATGCACGTGCGCGTTCTGCCAAAAGCACCATTTGCATGCACATCTTGTGGTTTTGCAGAAAACTTCATCCGCGTCTACCAAAAGATGCATGTGCATGCTTAAAACGCGTTTTCGCACAAATCCGTGCGCGGGTGCTAAAAAGAGCAGCATCGGCATGCTTAGCACGTCGTCTGGTAGAAATCCACGTGCGCGTTCTCCAAAAAGCACCATTTGCATGCACATCTTGTGGTTTTGCAGAAAACTTCATCCGCGTCTACCAAAAGATGCATGTGCATGCTTAAAACGCGTTTTCGCACAAATGCGTGCGCGGGCGCTAAAAAGAGCAGCATCGGCATGCTTAGCACGTCGTTTGGTAGAAATCCACGTGCGCGTTCTGCCAAAAGCACCATTTGCATGCACATCTTGTGGTTTTGCAGAAAACTTCATCCGCGTCTACCAAAAGATGCATGTGCATGCTTAAAACGCGTTTTCGCACAAATCCTTGCGCGGGTGCTAAAAAGAGCAGCATCGGCATGCTTAGCACGTCGTTTGGTAGAAATCCACGTGCGCGTTCTGCCAAAAGCACCATTTGCATGCACATTTGTGGTTTTGCAGAAAACTTCATCCGCGTCTACCAAAAGATGCATGTGCATGCTTAAAACGCGTTTTCGCACAAATCCGTGCGCGGGTGCTAAAAAGAGCAGCATCGGCATGCTTAGCACGTCGTTTGGTAGAAATCCACGTGCGCGTTCTGCCAAAAGCACCATTTGCATGCGCATCTTGTGGTTTTGGAGAAAACTTCATCCGCGTCTACCAAAAGATGCATGTGCATGCTTAAAACGCGTTTTCGCCCAAATCCGTGCGCGGGTGCTAAAAAGAGCAGCATCGGCATGCTTAGCACGTCGTTTGGTAGAAATCCACGTGCGCGTTCTGCCAAAAGCACCATTTGCATGCACATCTTGTGGTTTTGCAGAAAACTTCATCCGCGTCTACCAAAAGATGCATGTGCATGCTTAAAACGCGTTTTCGCACAAATCCGTGCGCGGGTGCTAAAAAGAGCAGCATCGGCATGCTTAGCACGTCGTTTGGTAGAAATCCACGTGCGCGTTCTGCCAAAAGCACCATTTGCATGCACATCTTGTGGTTTTGCAGAAAACTTCATCCGCGTCTACCAAAAGATGCATGTGCATGCTTAAAACGCGTTTTCGCACAAATCCGTGCGCGGGTGC
Organism: Dermacentor andersoni; assembly: GCF_023375885.2. Taxonomy (NCBI): domain Eukaryota; kingdom Metazoa; phylum Arthropoda; class Arachnida; order Ixodida; family Ixodidae; genus Dermacentor; species Dermacentor andersoni. The sequence continues at coordinate 210,763 of NW_027314795.1, read as the reverse complement.
TAAAAAGAGCAGCATCGGCATGCTTAGCACGTCGTTTGGTAGAAATCCACGTGCGCGTTCTGCCAAAAGCACCATTTGCATGCGCATCTTGTGGTTTTGCAGAAAACTTCATCCGCGTCTACCAAAAGATGCATGTGCATGCTTAAAACGCGTTTTCGCCCAAATCCGTGCGCGGGTGCTAAAAAGAGCAGCATCGGCATGCTTAGGACGTCGTTTGGTAGAAATCCACGTGCGCGTTCTGCCAAAAGCACCATTTGCATGCACATCTTGTGGTTTTGCAGAAAACTTCATCCGCGTCTACCAAAAGATGCATGTGCATGCTTAAAACGCGTTTTCGCACAAATCCGTGCGCGGGTGCTAAAAAGAGCAGCATCGGCATGCTTAGCACGTCGTTTGGTAGAAATCCACGTGCGCGTTCTGCCAAAAGCACCATTTGCATGCACATCTTCTGGTTTTGCAGTAAACTTCATCCGCATCTACCAAAAGATGCATGTGCATGCTTAAAACGCGTTTTCGCACAAATCCGTGCGCGGGTGCTAAAAAGAGCAGCATCGGCATGCTTAGCACGTCGTTTGGTAGAAATCCACGTGCGCGTTCTGCCAAAAGCACCATTTGCATGCCCATCTTGTGGTTTTGCAGAAAACTTCATCCGCGTCTACCAAAAGATGCATGTGCATGCTTAAAACGCGTTTTCGCACAAATCCGTGCGCGGGTGCTAAAAAGAGCAGCATCGGCATGCTTAGCACGTCGTCTGGTAGAAATCCACGTGCGCGTTCTGCAAAAAGCACCATTTGCATGCACATCTTGTGGTTTTGCAGAAAACTTCATCCGCGTCTACCAAAAGATGCATGTGCATGCTTAAAACGCGTTTTCGCACAAATGCGTGCGCGGGCGCTAAAAAGAGCAGCATCGGCATGCTTAGCACGTCGTTTGGTAGAAATCCACGTGCGCGTTCTGCCAAAAGCACCATTTGCATGCACATCTTGTGGTTTTGCAGAAAACTTCATCCGCGTCTACCAAAAGATGCATGTGCATGCTTAAAACGCGTTTTCGCACAAATCCGTGCGCGGGTGTTAAAAAGAGCAGCATCGGCATGCTTAGCACGTCGTTTGGTAGAAATCCACGTGCGCGTTCTGCCAAAAGCACCATTTGCATGCACATCTTGCGGTTTTTCAGAAAACTTCATCCGCGTCTACCAAAAGATGCATGTGCATGCTTAAAACGCGTTTTCGCACAAATCCGTGCGCGGGTGCTAAAAAGAGCAGCATCGGCATGCTTAGCACGTCGTTTGGTAGAAATCCAAGTGCGCGTTCTGCCAAAAGCACCATTTGCATGCACATCTTGTGGTTTTGCAGAAAACTTCATCCGCGTCTACCAAAAGATGCATGTGCATGCTTAAAACGCGTTTTCGCACAAATCCGTGCGCGGGTGCTAAAAAGAGCAGCATCGGCATGCTTAGCACGTCGTTTGGTAGAAATCCACGTGCGCGTTCTGCCAAAAGCACCATTTGCATGCACATCTTGTGGTTTTGCAGAAAACTTCATCCGCGTCTACCAAAAGATGCATGTGCATGCTTAAAACGCGTTTTCGCACAAATCCGTGCGCGGGTGCTAAAAAGAGCAGCATCGGCTTGCTTAGCACGTCGTTTGGTAGAAATCCACGTGCGCGTTCTGCCAAAAGCACCATTTGCATGCACATCTTGTGGTTTTGCAGAAAACTTCATCCGCGTCTACCAAAAGATGCATGTGCATGCTTAAAACGCGTTTTCGCACAAATGCGTGCGCGGGTGCTAAAAAGAGCAGCATCGGCATGCTTAGCACGTCGTTTGGTAGAAATCCACGTGCGCGTTCTGCCAAAAGCACCATTTGCATGCACATCTTGTGGTTTTGCAGAAAACTTCATCCGCGCCTACCAAAAGATGCATGTGCATGCTTAAAACGCGTTTTCGCACAAATCCGTGCGCGGGTGCTAAAAAGAGCAGCATCGGCATGCTTAGCACGTCGTTTGGTAGAAATCCACGTGCGCGTTCTGCCAAAAGCACCATTTGCATGCACATCTTGTGGTTTTGCAGAAAACTTCATCCGCGTCTACCAAAAGATGCAAGTGCATGCTTAAAACGCGTTTTCGCACAAATGCGTGGGCGGGTGCTAAAAAGAGCAGCATCGGCATGGTTAGCACGTTGTTTGGTAGAAATCCACGTGCGCGTTCTGCCAAAAGCACCATTTGCATGCACATCTTGTGGTTTTGCAGAAAACTTCATCCGCGTCTACCAAAAGATGCATGTGCATGCCTAAAACGCGTTTTCGCACAAATCCGTGCGCGGGTGCTAAAAAGAGCAGCATCGGCTTGCTTAGCACGTCGTTTGGTAGAAATCCACGTGCGCGTTCTGCAAAAAGCACCATTTGCATGCACAACTTGTGGTTTTGCAGAAAACTTCATCCGCGTCTACCAAAAGATGCATGTGCATGCTTAAAACGCGTTTTCGCACAAATGCGTGCGCGGGTGCTAAAAAGAGCAGCATCGGCATGCTTAGCACGTCGTTTGGTAGAAATCCACGTGCGCGTTCTGCCAAAAGCACCATTTGCATGCACATCTTGTGGTTTTGCAGAAAACTTCATCCGCGTCTACCAAAAGATGCATGTGCATGCTTAAAACGCGTTTTCGCACAAATGCGTGCGCGGGTGCTAAAAAGAGCAGCATCGGCATGCTTAGCACGTCGTTTGGTAAAAATCCACGTGCGCGTTCTGCCAATAGCACCATTTGCATGCACATCTTGTGGTTTTGCAGAAAACTTCATCCGCGTCTACCAAAAGATGCATGTGCATGCTTAAAACGCGTTTTCGCACAAATCCGTTCGCGGGTGCTAAAAAGAGCAGCATCGGCATGCTTAGCACGTCGTTTGGTAGAAATCCACGTGCGCGTTCTGCCAAAAGCACCATTTGCATGCACATCTTGTGGTTTTGCAGAAAACTTCATCCGCGTCTACCAAAAGATGCATGTGCATGCTTAAAACGCGTTTTCGCACAAATGCGTGCGCGGGTGCTAAAAAGAGCAGCATCGGCATGCTTAGCACGTCGTTTGGTAGAAATCCACGTGCGCGTTCTGCCAAAAGTACCATTTGCATGCGCATCTTGTGGTTTTGCAGAAAACTTCATCCGCGTCTACCAAAAGATGCATGTGCATGCTTAAAACGCGTTTTCGCCCAAATCCGTGCGCGGGTGCTAAAAAGAGCAGCATCGGCATGCTTAGCACGTCGTTTGGTAGAAATCCACGTGCGCGTTCTGCCAAAAGCACCATTTGCATGCACATATTGTGGTTTTGCAGAAAACTTCATCTGCGTCTACCAAAAGATGCATGTGCATGCTTAAAACGCGTTTTTGCACAAATCCGTGCGCGGGTGCTAAAGAGAGCAGCATCGGCATGCTTAGCACGTCGTTTGGTAGAAATCCACGTGCGCGTTCTGCCAAAAGCACCATTTGCATGCACATCTTGTGGTTTTGCAGAAAACTTCATCCGCGTCTACCAAAAGATGCATGTGCATGCTTAAAACGCGTTTTCGCACAAATGCGTGCGCGGGTGCTAAAAAGAGCAGCATCGGCATGCTTAGCACGTCGTTTGGTAGAAATCCATGTGCGCGTTCTGCCAAAAGCACCATTTGCATGCACATATTGTGGTTTTGCAGAAAACTTCATCCGCGTCTACCAAAAGATGCATGTGCATGCTTAAAACGCGTTTTTGCACAAATCCGTGCGCGGGTGCTAAAGAGAGCAGCATCGGCATGCTTAGCACGTCGTTTGGTAGAAATCCACGTGCGCGTTCTGCCAAAAGCACCATTTGCATGCACATCTTGTGGTTTTGCAGAAAACTTCATCCGCGTCTACCAAAAGATGCATGTGCATGCTTAAAACGCGTTTTCGCACAAATCCGTGCGCGGGTGCTAAAAAGAGCAGCATCGGCATGCTTAGCACGTCGTCTGGTAGAAATCCACGTGCGCGTTCTCCAAAAAGCACCATTTGCATGCACATCTTGTGGTTTTGCAGAAAACTTCATCCGCGTCTACCAAAAGATGCATGTGCATGCTTAAAACGCGTTTTCGCACAAATGCGTGCGCGGGCGCTAAAAAGAGCAGCATCGGCATGCTTAGCACGTCGTTTGGTAGAAATCCACGTGCGCGTTCTGCCAAAAGCACCATTTGCATGCACATCTTGTGGTTTTGCAGAAAACTTCATCCGCGTCTACCAAAAGATGCATGTGCATGCTTAAACGCGTTTTCGCACAAATGCGTGCGCGGGTGCTAAAAAGAGCAGCATCGGCATGCTTAGCACGTCGTTTGGTAGAAATGCACGTGCGCGTTCTGCCAAAAGCACCATTTGCGTGCACATATTGTGGTTTTGCAGAAAACTTCATCCGCGTCTACCAAAAGATGCATGTGCATGCTTAAAACGCGTTTTTGCACAAATCCGTGCGCGGGTGCTAAAGAGAGCAGCATCGGCATGCTTAGCACGTCGTTTGGTAGAAATCCACGTGCGCGTTCTGCCAAAAGCACCATTTGCATGCACATCTTGTGGGTTTGCAGAAAACTTCATCCGCGTCTACCAAAAGATGCATGTGCATGCTTAAAACGCGTTTTCGCACAAATCCGTGCGCGGGTGCTAAAAAGAGCAGCATCGGCATGCTTAGCACGTCGTCTGGTAGAAATCCACGTGCGCGTTCTCCAAAAAGCACCATTTGCATGCACATCTTGTGGTTTTGCAGAAAACTTCATCCGCGTCTACCAAAAGATGCATGTGCATGCTTAAAACGCGTTTTCGCACAAATGCGTGCGCGGGCGCTAAAAAGAGCAGCATCGGCATGCTTAGCACGTCGTTTGGTAGAAATCCACGTGCGCGTTCTGCCAAAAGCACCATTTGCATGCACATCTTGTGGTTTTGCAGAAAACTTCATCCGCGTCTACCAAAAGATGCATGTGCATGCTTAAACGCGTTTTCGCACAAATGCTTGCGCGGGTGCTAAAAAGAGCAGCATCGGCATGCTTAGCACGTCGTTTGGTAGAAATCCACGTGCGCGTTCTGCCAAAAGCACCATTTGCATGCACATATTGTGGTTTTGCAGAAAACTTCATCCGCGTCTACCAAAAGATGCATGTGCATGCTTAAAACGCGTTTTTGCACAAATCCGTGCGCGGGTGCTAAAAAGAGCAGCATCGGCATGCTTAGCACGTCGTTTGGTAGAAATCCACGTGCGCGTTCTGCCAAAAGCACCATTTGCATGCACATCTTGTGGTTTTGCAGAAAACTTCATCCGCGTCTACCAAAAGATGCATGTGCATGCTTAAAACGCGTTTTCGCACAAATGCGTGCGCGGGTGCTAAAAAGAGCAGCATCGGCATGCTTAGCACGACGTTTGGTAGAAATCCACGTGCGCGTTCTGCCAAAAGCACCATTTGCATGCACATCTTGTGGTTTTGCAGAAAACTTCATCTGCGTCTACCAAAAGATGCATGTGCATGCTTAAAACGCGTTTTCGCACAAATCCGTGCGCGGGTGCTAAAAAGAGCAGCATCGGCATGCTTAGCACGTCGTTTGGTAGAAATCCACGTGCGCGTTCTGCCAAAAGCACCATTTGCACGCACATCTTGTGGTTTTGCAGAAAACTTCATCCGCGTCTACCAAAAGATGCATGTGCATGCTTAAAACGCGTTTTAGCACAAATGCGTGCGCGGGTGCTAAAAAGAGCAGCATCGGCATGCTTAGCACGTCGTTTGGTAGAAATCCACGTGCGCGTTCTGCCAAAAGCACCATTTGCATGCACATATTGTGGTTTTGCAGAAAACTTCATCCGCGTCTACCAAAAGATGCATGTGCATGCTTAAAACGCGTTTTTGCACAAATCCGTGCGCGGGTGCTAAAGAGAGCAGCATCGGCATGCTTAGCACGTCGTTTGGTAGAAATCCACGTGCGCGTTCTGCCAAAAGCACCATTTGCATGCACATCTTGTGGTTTTGCAGAAAACTTCATCCGCGTCTACCAAAAGATGCATGTGCATGCTTAAAACGCGTTTTCGCACAAATGCGTGCGCGGGTGCTAAAAAGAGCAGCATCGGCATGCTTAGCACGTCGTTTGGTAAAAATCCACGTGCGCGTTCTGCCAATAGCACCATTTGCATGCACATCTTGTGGTTTTGCAGAAAACTTCATCCGCGTCTACCAAAAGATGCATGTGCATGCTTAAAACGCGTTTTCGCACAAATCCGTTCGCGGGTGCTAAAAAGAGCAGCATCGGCATGCTTAGCACGTCGTTTGGTAGAAATCCACGTGCGCGTTCTGCCAAAAGCACCATTTGCATGCACATCTTGTGGTTTTGCAGAAAACTTCATCCGCGTCTACCAAAAGATGCATGTGCATGCTTAAAACGCGTTTTCGCACAAATGCGTGCGCGGGTGCTAAAAAGAGCAGCATCGGCATGCTTAGCACGTCGTTTGGTAGAAATCCACGTGCGCGTTCTGCCAAAAGCACCATTTGCATGCACATCTTGTGGTTTTGCAGAAAACTTCATCCGCGTCTACCAAAAGATGCATGTGCATGCTTAAAACGCGTTTTCGCACAAATCCGTGTGCGGGTGCTAAAAAGAGCAGCATCGGCATGCTTAGCATGTCGTTTGGTAGAAATCCACGTGCGCGTTCTGCCAAAAGCACCATTTGCATGCACATCTTGTGGTTTTGCAGAAAACTTCATCCGCGTCTACCAAAAGATGCATGTGCATGCTTAAAACGCGTTTTCGCACAAATCCGTGCGCGGGTGCTAAAAAGAGCAGCATCGGCATGCTTAGCACGTCGTTTGGTAGAAATCCACGTGCGCGTTCTGCCAAAAGCACCATTTTCATGCACATCTTGTGGTTTTGCAGAAAACTTCATCCGCGTCTACCAAAAGATGCATGTGCATGCTTAAAACGCGTTTTCGCACAAATCCGTGCGCGGGTGCTAAAAAGAGCAGCATCGGCATGCTTAGCACGTCGTTTGGTAGAAATCCACGTGCGCGTTCTGCCAAAAGCACCATTTGCACGCACATCTTGTGGTTTTGCAGAAAACTTCATCCGCGTCTACCAAAAGATGCATGTGCATGCTTAAAACGCGTTTTCGCACAAATGCGTGCGCGGGTGCTAAAAAGAGCAGCATCGGCATGCTTAGCACGTCGTTTGGTAGAAATCCACGCGCGCGTTCTGCCAAAAGCACCATTTGCATGCACATATTGTGGTTTTGCAGAAAACTTCATCCGCGTCTACCAAAAGATGCATGTGCATGCTTAAAACGCGTTTTTGCACAAATCCGTGCGCGGGTGCTAAAGAGAGCAGCATCGGCATGCTTAGCACGTCGTTTGGTAGAAATCCACGTGCGCGTTCTGCCAAAAGCACCATTTGCATGCACATCTTGTGGTTTTGCAGAAAACTTAATCCGCGTCTACCAAAAGAAGCATGTCCATGCTTAAAACGCGTTTTCGCACAAATCCGTGCGCGGGTGCTAAAAAGAGCAGCATCGGCTTGCTTAGCACGTCGTTTGGTAGAAATCCACGTGCGCGTTCTGCAAAAAGCACCATTTGCATGCACAACTTGTGGTTTTGCAGAAAACTTCATCCGCGTCTACCAAAAGATGCATGTGCATGCTTAAAACGCGTTTTCGCACAAATCCGTGCGCGGGTGCTAAAAAGAGCAGCATCGGCATGCTTAGCACGTCGTTCGGTAGAAATCAACGTGCGCGTTCTGCCAAAAGCACCATTTGCATGCACATCTTGTGGTTTTGCAGAAAACTTCATCCGCGTCTACCAAAAGATGCATGTGCATGCTTAAAACGCGTTTTCGCACAAATGCGTGCGCGGGCGCTAAAAAGAGCAGCATCGGCATGCTTAGCACGTCGTTTGGTAGAAATCCACGTGCGCGTTCTGCCAAAAGCATCATTTGCATGCACATCTTGTGGTTTTGCAGAAAAATTCATCGCCGTCTAACAAAAGATGCATGTGCATGCTTAAAACGCGTTTTCGCACAAATCCGTGCGCGGGTGCTAAAAAGAGCAGCATCGGCATGCTTAGCACGTCGTTTGGTAGAACTCCACGTGCGCGTTCTGCCAAAAGCACCATTTGCATGCACATCTTGTGGTTTTGCAGAAAACTTCATCCGCGTCTACCAAAAGATGCATGTGCATGCTTAAAACGCGTTTTCGCACAAATCCGTGCGCGGGTGCTAAAAAGAGCAGCATCGGCATGCTTAGCACGTCGTTTGGTAGAAATCCACGTGCGCGTTCTGCCAAAAGCACCATTTGCACGCACATCTTGTGGTTTTGCAGAAAACTTCATCCGCGTCTACCAAAAGATGCATGTGCATGCTTAAAACGCGTTTTCGCACAAATCCGTGCGCGGGTGCTAAAAAGAGCAGCATCGGCATGCTTAGCACGTCGTTTGGTAGAAATCCACGTGCGCGTTCTGCCAAAAGCACCATTTGCACGCACATCTTGTGGTTTTGCAGAAAACTTCATCCGCGTCTACCAAAAGATGCATGTGCATGCTTAAAACGCGTTTTCGCACAAATGCGTGCGCGGGTGCTAAAAAGAGCAGCATCGGCATGCTTAGCACGTCGTTTGGTAGAAATCCACGTGCGCGTTCTGCCAAAAGCACCATTTGCATGCACATATTGTGGTTTTGCAGAAAACTTCATCCGCGTCTACCAAAAGATGCATGTGCATGCTTAAAACGCGTTTTTGCACAAATCCGTGCGCGGGTGCTAAAGAGAGCAGCATCGGCATGCTTAGCACGTCGTTTGGTAGAAATCCACGTGCGCGTTCTGCCAAAAGCACCATTTGCATGCACATCTTGTGGTTTTGCAGAAAACTTCATCCGCGTCTACCAAAAGATGCATGTGCATGCTTAAAACGTGTTTTCGCACAAATCCGTGCGCGGGTGCTAAAAAGAGCAGCATCGGCATGCTTAGCACGTAGTTCGGTAGAAATCAACGTGCGCGTTCTGCCAAAAGCACCATTTGCATGCACATCTTGTGGTTTTGCAGAAAACTTCATCCGCGTCTACCAAAAGATGCATGTGCATGCTTAAAACGCGTTTTCGCACAAATCCGTGCGCGGGTGCTAAAAAGAGCAGCATCGGCATGCTTAGCACGTCGTCTGGTAGAAATCCACGTGCGCGTTCTCCAAAAAGCACCATTTGCATGCACATCTTGTGGTTTTGCAGAAAACTTCATCCGCGTCTACCAAAAGATGCATGTGCATGCTTAAAACGCGTTTTCGCACAAATGCGTGCGCGGGCGCTAAAAAGAGCAGCATCGGCATGCTTAGCACGTCGTTTGGTAGAAATCCACGTGCGCGTTCTGCCAAAAGCACCATTTGCATGCACATCTTGTGGTTTTGCAGAAAACTTCATCCGCGTCTACCAAAAGATGCATGTGCATGCTTAAAACGCGTTTTCGCACAAATCCTTGCGCGGGTGCTAAAAAGAGCAGCATCGGCATGCTTAGCACGTCGTTTGGTAGAAATCCACGTGCGCGTTCTGCCAAAAGCACCATTTGCATGCACATCTTGTGGTTTTGCAGAAAACTTCATCCGCGTCTACCAAAAGATGCATGTGCATGCTTAAAACGTGTTTTCGCACAAATCCGTGCGCGGGTGCTAAAAAGAGCAGCATCGGCATGCTTAGCACGTAGTTCGGTAGAAATCAACGTGCGCGTTCTGCCAAAAGCACCATTTGCATGCACATCTTGTGGTTTTGCAGAAAACTTCATCCGCGTCTACCAAAAGATGCATGTGCATGCTTAAAACGCGTTTTCGCACAAATCCGTGCGCGGGTGCTAAAAAGAGCAGCATCGGCATGCTTAGCACGTCGTCTGGTAGAAATCCACGTGCGCGTTCTCCAAAAAGCACCATTTGCATGCACATCTTGTGGTTTTGCAGAAAACTTCATCCGCGTCTACCAAAAGATGCATGTGCATGCTTAAAACGCGTTTTCGCACAAATGCGTGCGCGGGCGCTAAAAAGAGCAGCATCGGCATGCTTAGCACGTCGTTTGGTAGAAATCCACGTGCGCGTTCTGCCAAAAGCACCATTTGCATGCACATCTTGTGGTTTTGCAGAAAACTTCATCCGCGTCTACCAAAAGATGCATGTGCATGCTTAAAACGCGTTTTCGCACAAATCCTTGCGCGGGTGCTAAAAAGAGCAGCATCGGCATGCTTAGCACGTCGTTTGGTAGAAATCCACGTGCGCGTTCTGCCAAAAGCACCATTTGCATGCACATTTGTGGTTTTGCAGAAAACTTCATCCGCGTCTACCAAAAGATGCATGTGCATGCTTAAAACGCGTTTTCGCACAAATCCGTGCACGGGTGCTAAAAAGAGTAGCATCGGCATGCTTAGCACGTCGTTTGGTAGAAATCCACGTGCGCGTTCTGCCAAAAGCACCATTTGCATGCGCATCTTGTGGTTTTGGAGAAAACTTCATCCGCGTCTACCAAAAGATGCATGTGCATGCTTAAAACGCGTTTTCGCCCAAATCCGTGCGCGGGTGCTAAAAAGAGCAGCATCGGCATGCTTAGCACGTCGTTTGGTAGAAATCCACGTGCGCGTTCTGCCAAAAGCACCATTTGCATGCACATCTTGTGGTTTTGCAGAAAACTTCATCCGCGTCTACCAAAAGATGCATGTGCATGCTTAAAACGCGTTTTCGCACAAATCCGTGCGCGGGTGCTAAAAAGAGCAGCATCGGCATGCTTAGCACGTCGTTTGGTAGAAATCCACGTGCGCGTTCTGCCAAAAGCACCATTTGCATGCACATCTTGTGGTTTTGCAGAAAACTTCATCCGCGTCTACCAAAAGATGCATGTGCATGCTTAAAACGCGTTTTCGCACAAATCCGTGCGCGGGTGCTAAAAAGAGCAGCATCGGCATGCTTAGCACGTCGTTTGGTAGAAATCCACGTGCGCGTTCTGCCAAAAGCACCATTTGCATGCACATCTTGTGGTTTTGCAGAAAACTTCATCCGCGTCTACCAAAAGATGCATGTACATGCTTAAAACGCGTTTTCGCACAAATCCGTGCGCGGGTGCTAAAAAGAGCAGCATCGGCATGCTTAGCACGTCGTTTGGTAGAAATCCACGTGCGCGTTCTGCCAAAAGCACCATTTGCATGCACATCTTCTGGTTTTGCAGAAAACTTCATCCGCATCTACCAAAAGATGCATGTGCATGCTTAAAACGCGTTTTCGCACAAATCCGTGCGCGGGTGCTAAAAAGAGCAGCATCGGCATGCTTAGCACGTCGTTTGGTAGAAATCCACGTGCGCGTTCTGCCAAAAGCACCATTTGCATGCCCATCTTGTGGTTTTGCAGAAAACTTCATCCGCGTCTACCAAAAGATGCATGTGCATGCTTAAAACGCGTTTTCGCACAAATCCGTGCGCGGGTGCTAAAAAGAGCAGCATCGGCATGCTTAGCACGTCGTCTGGTAGAAATCCACGTGCACGTTCTGCAAAAAGCACCATTTGCATGCACATCTTGTGGTTTTGCAGAAAACTTCATCCGCGTCTACCAAAAGATGCATGTGCATGCTTAAAACGCGTTTTCGCACAAATGCGTGCGCGGGCGCTAAAAAGAGCAGCATCGGCATGCTTAGCACGTCGTTTGGTAGAAATCCACGTGCGCGTTCTGCCAAAAGCACCATTTGCATGCACATCTTGTGGTTTTGCAGAAAACTTCATCCGCGTCTACCAAAAGATGCATGTGCATGCTTAAAACGCGTTTTCGCACAAATCCTTGCGCGGGTGTTAAAAAGAGCAGCATCGGCATGCTTAGCACGTCGTTTGGTAGAAATCCACGTGCGCGTTTCTGCCAAAAGCACCATTTGCATGCACATCTTGCGGTTTTTCAGAAAACTTCATCCGCGTCTACCAAAAGATGCATGTGCATGCTTAAAACGCGTTTTCGCACAAATCCGTGCGCGGGTGCTAAAAAGAGCAGCATCGGCATGCTTAGCACGTCGTTTGGTAGAAATCCAAGTGCGCGTTCTGCCAAAAGCACCATTTGCATGCACATCTTGTGGTTTTGCAGAAAACTTCATCCGCGTCTACCAAAAGATGCATGTGCATGCTTAAAACGCGTTTTCGCACAAATCCGTGCGCGGGTGCTAAAAAGAGCAGCATCGGCATGCTTAGCACGTCGTTTGGTAGAAATCCACGTGCGCGTTCTGCCAAAAGCACCATTTGCATGCACATCTTGTGGTTTTGCAGAAAACTTCATCCGCGTCTACCAAAAGATGCATGTGCATGCTTAAAACGCGTTTTCGCACAAATCCGTGCGCGGGTGCTAAAAAGAGCAGCATCGGCTTGCTTAGCACGTCGTTTGGTAGAAATCCACGTGCGCGTTCTGCCAAAAGCACCATTTGCATGCACATCTTGTGGTTTTGCAGAAAACTTCATCCGCGTCTACCAAAAGATGCATGTGCATGCTTAAAACGCGTTTTCGCACAAATGCGTGCGCGGGAGCTAAAAAGAGCAGCATCGGCATGCTTAGCACGTCGTTTGGTAGAAATCCACGTGCGCGTTCTGCCAAAAGCACCATTTGCATGCACATCTTGTGGTTTTGCAGAAAACTTCATCCGCGTCTACCAAAAGATGCATGTGCATGCTTAAAACGCGTTTTCGCACAAATCCGTGCGCGGGTGCTAAAAAGAGCAGCATCGGCATGCTTAGCACGTCGTTTGGAAGAAATCCACGTGCGCGTTCTGCCAAAAGCACCATTTGCATGCACATCTTGTGGTTTTGCAGAAAACTTCATCCGCGTCTACCAAAAGATGCATGTGCATGCTTAAAACGCGTTTTCGCACAAATCCGCGCGCGGGTGCTAAAAAGAGCAGCATCGGCATGCTTAGCACGTCGTTTGGTAGAAATCCACGTGCGCGTTCTGCCAAAAGCACCATTTGCATGCACATCTTGTGGTTTTGCAGAAAACTTCATCCGCGTCTACCAAAAGATGCATGTGCATGCTTAAAACGCGTTTTCGTACAAATCCGCGCGCGGGTGCTAAAAAGAGCAGCATCGGCATGCTTAGCACGTCGTTTGGTAGAAATCCACGTGCGCGTTCTGCCAAAAGCACCATTTTCATGCACATCTTGTGGTTTTGCAGAAAACTTCATCCGCGTCTACCAAAAGATGCATGTGCATGCTTAAAACGCGTTTTCGCACAAATCCGTGCGCGGGTGCTAAAAAGAGCAGCATCGGCATGCTTAGCACGTCGTTTGGTAGAAATCCACGTGCGCGTTCTGCCAAAAGCACCATTTGCATGCACATCTTGTGGTTTTGCAGAAAACTTCATCCGCGTCTACCAAAAGATGCATGTCCATGCTTAAAACGCGTTTTCGCACAAATCCGCGCGCGGGTGCTAAAAAGAGCAGCATCGGCATGCTTAGCACGTCGTTTGGTAGAAATCCACGTGCGCGTTCTGCCAAAAGCACCATTTGCATGCACATCTTGTGGTTTTGCAGAAAACTTCATCCGCGTCTACCAAAAGATGCATGTGGATGCTTAAAACGCGTTTTCGCACAAATCCGCGCGCGGGTGCTAAAAAGAGCAGCATCGGCATGCTTAGCACGTCGTTTGGTAGAAATCCACGTGCGCGTTCTGCCAAAAGCACCATTTGCATGCACATCTTGTGGTTTTTCAGAAAACTTCATCCGCGTCTACCAAAAGATGCATGTGCATGCTTAAAACGCGTTTTCGCACAAATCCGTGCGCGGGTGCTAAAAAGAGCAGCATCGGCATGCTTAGCACGTCGTTTGGTAGAAATCCACGTGCGCGTTCTGCCAAAAGCACCATTTGCATGCACATCTTGTGGTTTTGCAGAAAACTTCATCCGCGTCTACCAAAAGATGCATGTGCATGCTTAAAACGCGTTTTCGCGCAAATCCGCGCGCGGGTGCTAAAAAGAGCAGCATCGGCATGCTTAGCACGTCGTTTGGAAGAAATCCACGTGCGCGTTCTGCCAAAAGCACCATTTGCATGCACATCTTGTGGTTTTGCAGAAAACTTCATCCGCGTCTACCAAAAGATGCATGTGCATGCTTAAAACGCGTTTTCGCACAAATCCGCGCGTGGGTGCTAAAAAGAGCAGCATCGGCATGCTTAGCACGTCGTTTGGTAGAAATCCACGTGCGCGTTCTGCCAAAAGCACCATTTGCATGCACATCTTGTGGTTTTGCAGAAAACTTCATCCGCGTCTACCAAAAGATGCGTGTGCATGCTTAAAACGCGTTTTCGCACAAATCCGTGCGCGGGTGCTAAAAAGAGCAGCATCGGCATGCTTAGCACGTCGTTTGGTAGAAATCCACGTGCGCGTTCTGCCAAAAGCACCATTTGCATGCACATCTTGTGGTTTTGCAGAAAACTTCATCCGCGTCTACCAAAAGATGCATGTGCATGCTTAAAACGCGTTTTCGCACAAATCCGCGCGCGGGTGCTAAAAAGAGCAGCATCGGCATGCTTAGCACGTCGTTTGGTAGAAATCCACGTGCGCGTTCTGCCAAAAGCACCATTTGCATGCACATCTTGTGGTTTTTCAGAAAACTTCATCCGCGTCTACCAAAAGATGCATGTGCATGCTTAAAACGCGTTTTCGCACAAATCCGTGCGCGGGTGCTAAAAAGAGCAGCATCGGCATGCTTAGCACGTCGTTTGGTAGAAATCCACGTGCGCGTTCTGCCAAAAGCACCATTTGCATGCACATCTTGTGGTTTTGCAGAAAACTTCATCCGCGTCTACCAAAAGATGCATGTGCATGCTTAAAACGCGTTTTCGCACAAATCCGCGCGCGGGTGCTAAAAAGAGCAGCATCGGCATGCTTAGCACGTCGTTTGGTAGAAATCCACGTGCGCGTTCTGCCAAAAGCACCATTTGCATGCACATCTTGTGGTTTTGCAGAAAACTACATCCGCGTCTACCAAAAGTCCATGCTTAAAACGCGTTTTCGCACAAATCCGTGCGCGGGTGCTAAAAAGACCAGCATCGGCATGCTTAGCACGTCGTCTGGTAGAAATCCACGTGCGCGTTCTGCCAAAAGCACCATTTGCATGCACATCTTGTGGTTTTGCAGAAAACTTCATCCGCGTCTACCAAAAGATGCATGTGCATGCTTAAAACGCGTTTTCGCACAAATCCGCGCGCGGGTGCTAAAAAGAGCAGCATCGGCATGCTTAGCACGTCGTTTGGTAGAAATCCACGTGCGCGTTCTGCCAAAAGCACCATTTGCATGCACATCTTGTGGTTTTTCAGAAAACTTCATCCGCGTCTACCAAAAGATGCATGTGCATGCTTAAAACGCGTTTTCGCACAAATCCGTGCGCGGGTGCTAAAAAGAGCAGCATCGGCATGCTTAGCACGTCGTTTGGTAGAAATCCACGTGCGCGTTCTGCCAAAAGCACCATTTGCATGCACATCTTGTGGTTTTGCAGAAAACTTCATCCGCGTCTACCAAAAGATGCATGTGCATGCTTAAAACGCGTTTTCGCACAAATCCGCGCGCGGGTGCTAAAAAGAGCAGCATCGGCATGCTTAGCACGTCGTTTGGTAGAAATCCACGTGCGCGTTCTGCCAAAAGCACCATTTGCATGCACATCTTGTGGTTTTGCAGAAAACTACATCCGCGTCTACCAAAAGTCCATGCTTAAAACGCGTTTTCGCACAAATCCGTGCGCGGGTGCTAAAAAGACCAGCATCGGCATGCTTAGCACGTCGTCTGGTAGAAATCCACGTGCGCGTTCTGCCAAAAGCACCATTTGCATGCACATCTTGTGGTTTTGCAGAAAACTTCATCCGCGTCTACCAAAAGATGCATGTGCATGCTTAAAACGCGTTTTCGCACAAATCCGTGCGCGGGTGCTAAAAAGAGCAGCATCGGCATGCTTAGCACGTCGTTTGGTAGAAATCCACGTGCGCGTTCTGCCAAAAGCACCATTTGCACGCACATCTTGTGGTTTTGCAGAAAACTTCATCCGCGTCTACCAAAAGATGCATGTGCATGCTTAAAACGCGTTTTCGCACAAATGCGTGCGCGGGTGCTAAAAAGAGCAGCATCGGCATGCTTAGCACGTCGTTTGGTAGAAATCCACGTGCGCGTTCTGCCAAAAGCACCATTTGCATGCACATCTTGTGGTTTTGCAGAAAACTTCATCCGCGTCTACCAAAAGATGCATGTGCATGCTTAAAACGCGTTTTCGCACAAATCCCTGCGCGGGTGCTAAAAAGAGCAGCATCGGCATGCTTAGCACGTCGTTTGAAAGAAATCCACGTGCGCGTTCTGCCAAAAGCACCATTTGCATGCACATCTTGTGGTTTTGCAGAAAACTTCATCCGCGTCTACCAAAAGAAGCATGTCCATGCTTAAAACGCGTTTTCGCACAAATCCGTGCGCGGGTGCTAGAAAGAGCAGCATCGGCATGCTTAGCACGTCGTTTGGTAGAAATCCACGTGCGCGTTCTGCGAAAAGCACCATTTGCATGCACATCTTCTGGTTTTGCAGAAAACTTCATCCGCGTCTACCAAAAGATGCATGTCCATGCTTAAAACGCGTTTTCGCACAAATCCGTGCGCGGGTGCTAAAAAGAGCAGCATCGGCATGCTTAGCACGTCGTTTGGTAGAAATCCACGTGCGCGTTCTGCCAAAAGCACCATTTGCATGCACATCTTGTGGTTTTGCAGAAAACTTCATCCGCGTCTACCAAAAGATGCATGTGCATGCTTAAAACGCGTTTTCGCACAAATCCGTGCGCGGGTGCTAAAAAGAGCAGCATCGGCATGCTTAGCACGTCGTTTGGTAGAAATCCACGTGCGCGTTCTGCCAAAAGCACCATTTGCATGCACATCTTGTGGTTTTGCAGAAAACTTCATCCGCGTCTACCAAAAGATGCATGTGCATGCTTAAAACGCGTTTTCGCACAAATCCGTGCGCGGGTGCTAAAAAGAGCAGCATCGGCATGCTTAGCACGTCGTTTGGTAGAAATCCACGTGCGCGTTCTGCCAAAAGCACCATTTGCATGCACATCTTCTGGTTTTGCAGAAAACTTCATCCGCGTCTACCAAAAGATGCATGTGCATTCTTAAAACGCGTTTTCGCACAAATCCGTGCGCGGGTGCTAAAAAGAGCAGCATCGGCATGCTTAGCACGTCGTTTGGTAGAAATCCACGTGCGCGTTCTGCCAAAAGCACCGTTTGCATGCACATCTTGTGGTTTTGCAGAAAACTTCATCCGCGTCTACCAAAAGATGCATGTGCATGCTTAAAACGCGTTTTCGCACAAATCCCTGCGCGGGTGCTAAAAAGAGCAGCATCGGCATGCTTAGCACGTCGTCTGGTAGAAATCCACGTGCGCGTTCTGCAAAAAGCACCATTTGCATGCACATCTTGTGGTTTTGCAGAAAACTTCATCCGCGTCTACCAAAAGATGCATGTGCATGCTTAAACGCGTTTTCGCACAAATGCGTGCGCGGGCGCTAAAAAGAGCAGCATCGGCATGCTTAGCACGTCGTTTGGTAGAAGTCCACGTGCGCGTTCTGCCAAAAGCACCATTTGCATGCACATCTTGTGGTTTTGCAGAAAACTTCATCCGCGTCTACCAAAAGATGCATGTGCATGCTTAAAACGCGTTTCCGCACAAATCAGTGCGCGGGTGCTAAAAAGAGCAGCATCGGCATGCTTAGCACGTCGTTTGGTAGAAATCCACGTGCGCGTTCTGCCAAAAGCACCATTTGCATGCACATCTTGTGGTTTTGCAGAAAACTTCATCCGCGTCTACCAAAAGATGCATGTGCATGCTTAAAACGCGTTTTAGCACAAATCCGGGCTCGGGTGCTAAAAAGAGCAGCATCGGCATGCTTAGCACGTCGTTTGGTAGAAATCCACGTGCGCGTTCTGCCAAAAGCACCATTTGCATGCACATCTTGTGGTTTTTCAGAAAACTTCATCCGCGTCTACCAAAAGATGCATGTGCATGCTTAAAACGCGTTTTCGCACAAATCCCTGCGCGGGTGCTAAAAAGAGCAGCATCGGCATGCTTAGCACGTCGTTTGGTAGAAATCCACGTGCGGGTTCTGCCAAAAGCACCATTTGCACGCACATCTTGTGGTTTTGCAGAAAACTTCATCCGCGTCTACCAAAAGATGCATGTGCATGCTTAAAACGCGTTTTCGCACAAATGCGTGCGCGGGTGCTAAAAAGAGCAGCATCGGCATGCTTAGCACGTCGTTTGGTAGAAATCCACGTGCGCGTTCTGCCAAAAGCACCATTTGCATGCACATCTTGTGGTTTTGCAGAAAACTTCATCCGCGTCTACCAAAAGATGCATGTGCATGCTTAAAACGCGTTTTCGCACAAATCCGTGCGCGGGTGCTAAAAAGAGCAGCATCGGCATGCTTAGCACGTCGTTTGGTAGAAATCCACGTGCGCGTTCTGCCAAAAGCACCATTTGCATGCACATCTTGTGGTTTTGCAGAAAACTTCATCCGCGTCTACCAAAAGATGCATGTGCATGCTTAAAACGCGTTTTCGCACAAATCCGTGCTCGGGTGCTAAAAAGAGCAGCATCGGCATGCTTAGCATGTCGTCTGGTAGAAATCCACGTGCGCGTTCTGCAAAAAGCACCATTTGCATGCACATCTTGTGGTTTTGCAGAAAACTTCATCCGCGTCTACCAAAAGATGCATGTGCATGCTTAAAACGCGTTTTCGCACAAATCCGTGCGCGGGTGCTAAAAAGACCAGCATCGGCATGCTTAGCACGTCGTCTGGTAGAAATCCACGTGCGCGTTCTGCCAAAAGCACCATTTGCATGCACATCTTGTGGTTTTGCAGAAAACTTCATCCGCGTCTACCAAAAGATGCATGTGCATGCTTAAAACGCGTTTTCGCACAAATCCGCGCGCGGGTGCTAAAAAGAGCAGCATCGGCATGCTTAGCACGTCGTTTGGTAGAAATCCACGTGCGCGTTCTGCCAAAAGCACCATTTGCATGCACATCTTGTGGTTTTTCAGAAAACTTCATCCGCGTCTACCAAAAGATGCATGTGCATGCTTAAAACGCGTTTTCGCACAAATCCGTGCGCGGGTGCTAAAAAGAGCAGCATCGGCATGCTTAGCACGTCGTTTGGTAGAAATCCACGTGCGCGTTCTGCCAAAAGCACCATTTGCATGCACATCTTGTGGTTTTGCAGAAAACTTCATCCGCGTCTACCAAAAGATGCATGTGCATGCTTAAAACGCGTTTTCGCACAAATCCGCGCGCGGGTGCTAAAAAGAGCAGCATCGGCATGCTTAGCACGTCGTTTGGTAGAAATCCACGTGCGCGTTCTGCCAAAAGCACCATTTGCATGCACATCTTGTGGTTTTGCAGAAAACTACATCCGCGTCTACCAAAAGTCCATGCTTAAAACGCGTTTTCGCACAAATCCGTGCGCGGGTGCTAAAAAGACCAGCATCGGCATGCTTAGCACGTCGTCTGGTAGAAATCCACGTGCGCGTTCTGCCAAAAGCACCATTTGCATGCACATCTTGTGGTTTTGCAGAAAACTTCATCCGCGTCTACCAAAAGATGCATGTCCATGCCTAAAACGCGTTTTCGCACAAATCCGTGCGCGGGTGCTAAAAAGAGCAGCATCGGCATGCTTAGCACGTCGTTTGGTAGAAATCCACGTGCGCGATCTGCCAAAAGCACCATTTGCATGCACATCTTCTGGTTTTGCAGAAAACTTCATCCGCGTCTACCAAAAGATGCATGTGCATGCTTAAAACGCGTTTTCGCACAAATCCGTGCGCGGGTGCTAAAAAGAGCAGCATCGGCATGCTTAGCACGTCGTTTGGTAGAAGTCCACGTGCGCGTTCTGCCAACAGCACTATTTGCATGCACATCTTGTGGTTTTGCAGAAAACTTCATCCGCGTCTACCAAAAGATGCATGTGCATGCTTAAAACGCGTTTTCGCACAAATCCGTGCGCGGGTGCTAAAAAGAGCAGCATCGGCATGCTTAGCACGTCGTTTGGTAGAAATCCACGTGCGCGTTCTGCCAAAAGCACCATTTGCATGCACATCTTGTGGTTTTGCAGAAAACTTCATCCGCGTCTACCAAAAGATGCATGTGCATGCTTAAAACGCGTTTTCGCACAAATCCGTGCGCGGGTGCTAAAAGAGCAGCATCGGCATGCTTAGCACGTCGTTTGGTAGAAATCCACGTGCGCGTTCTGCCAAAAGCACCATTTGCACGCACATCTTGTGGTTTTGCAGAAAACTTCATCCGCGTCTACCAAAAGATGCATGTGCATGCTTAAAACGCGTTTTCGCACAAATGCGTGCGCGGGTGCTAAAAAGAGCAGCATCGGCATGCTTAGCACGTCGTTTGGTAGAAATCCACGTGCGCGTTCTGCCAAAAGCACCATTTGCATGCACATCTTGTGGTTTTGCAGAAAACTTCATCCGCGTCTACCAAAAGATGCATGTGCATGCTTAAAACGCGTTTTCGCACAAATCCCTGCGCGGGTGCTAAAAAGAGCAGCATCGGCATGCTTAGCACGTCGTTTGAAAGAAATCCACGTGCGCGTTCTGCCAAAAGCACCATTTGCATGCACATCTTGTGGTTTTGCAGAAAACTTCATCCGCGTCTACCAAAAGAAGCATGTCCATGCTTAAAACGCGTTTTCGCACAAATCCGTGCGCGGGTGCTAGAAAGAGCAGCATCGGCATGCTTAGCACGTCGTTTGGTAGAAATCCACGTGCGCGTTCTGCGAAAAGCACCATTTGCATGCACATCTTCTGGTTTTGCAGAAAACTTCATCCGCGTCTACCAAAAGATGCATGTCCATGCTTAAAACGCGTTTTCGCACAAATCCGTGCGCGGGTGCTAAAAAGAGCAGCATCGGCATGCTTAGCACGTCGTTTGGCAGAAATCCACGTGCGCGTTCTGCCAAAAGCACCATTTGCATGCACATCTTGTGGTTTTGCAGAAAACTTCATCCGCGTCTACCAAAAGATGCATGTGCATGCTTAAAACGCGTTTTCGCACAAATCTGTGCGCGGGTGCTAAAAAGAGCAGCATCGGCATGCTTAGCACGTCGTTTGGTAGAAATCCACGTGCGCGTTCTGCCAAAAGCACCATTTGCATGCACATCTTGTGGTTTTGCAGAAAACTTCATCCGCGTCTACCAAAAGATGCATGTGCATGCTTAAAACGCGTTTTCGCACAAATCCGTGCGCGGGTGCTAAAAAGAGCAGCATCGGCATGCTTAGCACGTCGTTTGGTAGAAATCCACGTGCGCGTTCTGCCAAAAGCACCATTTGCATGCACATCTTCTGGTTTTGCAGAAAACTTCATCCGCGTCTACCAAAAGATGCATGTGCATGCTTAAAACGCGTTTTCGCACAAATCCGTGCGCGGGTGCTAAAAAGAGCAGCATCGGCATGCTTAGCACGTCGTTTGGTAGAAATCCACGTGCGCGTTCTGCCAAAAGCACCGTTTGCATGCACATCTTGTGGTTTTGCAGAAAACTTCATCCGCGTCTACCAAAAGATGCATGTGCATGCTTAAAACGCGTTTTCGCACAAATCCCTGCGCGGGTGCTAAAAAGAGCAGCATCGGCATGCTTAGCACGTCGTCTGGTAGAAATCCACGTGCGCGTTCTGCAAAAAGCACCATTTGCATGCACATCTTGTGGTTTTGCAGAAAACTTCATCCGCGTCTACCAAAAGATGCATGTGCATGCTTAAAACGCGTTTTCGCACAAATGCGTGCGCGGGCGCTAAAAAGAGCAGCATCGGCATGCTTAGCACGTCGTTTGGTAGAAGTCCACGTGCGCGTTCTGCCAAAAGCACCATTTGCATGCACATCTTGTGGTTTTGCAGAAAACTTCATCCGCGTCTACCAAAAGATGCATGTGCATGCTTAAAACGCGTTTCCGCACAAATCAGTGCGCGGGTGCTAAAAAGAGCAGCATCGGCATGCTTAGCACGTCGTTTGGTAGAAATCCACGTGCGCGTTCTGCCAAAAGCACCATTTGCATGCACATCTTGTGGTTTTGCAGAAAACTTCATCCGCGTCTACCAAAAGATGCATGTGCATGCTTAAAACGCGTTTTAGCACAAATCCGGGCTCGGGTGCTAAAAAGAGCAGCATCGGCATGCTTAGCACGTCGTTTGGTAGAAATCCACGTGCGCGTTCTGCCAAAAGCACCATTTGCATGCACATCTTGTGGTTTTTCAGAAAACTTCATCCGCGTCTACCAAAAGATGCATGTGCATGCTTAAAACGCGTTTTCGCACAAATCCGGGCTCGGGTGCTAAAAAGAGCAGCATCGGCATGCTTAGCACGTCGTTTGGTAGAAATCCACGTGCGGGTTCTGCCAAAAGCACCATTTGCACGCACATCTTGTGGTTTTGCAGAAAACTTCATCCGCGTCTACCAAAAGATGCATGTGCATGCTTAAAACGCGTTTTCGCACAAATGCGTGCGCGGGTGCTAAAAAGAGCAGCATCGGCATGCTTAGCACGTCGTTTGGTAGAAATCCACGTGCGGGTTCTGCCAAAAGCACCATTTGCACGCACATCTTGTGGTTTTGCAGAAAACTTCATCCGCGTCTACCAAAAGATGCATGTGCATGCTTAAAACGCGTTTTCGCACAAATGCGTGCGCGGGTGCTAAAAAGAGCAGCATCGGCATGCTTAGCACGTCGTTTGGTAGAAATCCACGTGCGCGTTCTGCCAAAAGCACCATTTGCATGCACATCTTGTGGTTTTGCAGAAAACTTCATCCGCGTCTACCAAAAGATGCATGTGCATGCTTAAAACGCGTTTTCGCACAAATCCGTGCGCGGGTGCTAAAAAGAGCAGCATCGGCATGCTTAGCACGTCGTTTGGTAGAAATCCACGTGCGCGTTCTGCCAAAAGCACCATTTGCATGCACATCTTGTGGTTTTGCAGAAAACTTCATCCGCGTCTACCAAAAGATGCATGTGCATGCTTAAAACGCGTTTTCGCACAAATCCGTGCTCGGGTGCTAAAAAGAGCAGCATCGGCATGCTTAGCATGTCGTCTGGTAGAAATCCACGTGCGCGTTCTGCAAAAAGCACCATTTGCATGCACATCTTGTGGTTTTGCAGAAAACTTCATCCGCGTCTACCAAAAGATGCATGTGCATGCTTAAAACGCGTTTTCGCACAAATGCGTGCGCGGGCGCTAAAAAGAGCAGCATCGGCATGCTTAGCACGTCGTTTGGTAGAAATCCACGTGCGCGTTCTGCCAAAAGCACCATTTGCATGCACATATTGTGGTTTTGCAGAAAACTTCATCCGCGTCTACCAAAAGATGCATGTGCATGCTTAAAACGCGTTTTCGCACAAATCCGTGCGCGGGTGCTAAAAAGAGCAGCATCGGCATGCTTAGCACGTCGTTTGGTAGAAATCCACGTGCGCGTTCTGCCAAAAGCACCATTTGCATGCACATCTTGTGGTTTTGCAGAAAACTTCATCCGTGTCTACCAAAAGATGCATGTGCAAGCTTAAAACGCGTTTTCGCACAAATCCGTGCGCGGGTGCTAAAAAGAGCAGCATCGGCATGCTTAGCACGTCGTTTGGTAGAAATCCACGTGCGCGTTCTGCCAAAAGCACCATTTGCATGCACATCTTGTGGTTTTGCAGAAAACTTCATCCGCGTCTACCAAAAGATGCATGTGCATGCTTAAAACGCGTTTTCGCACAAATCCGTGCGCGGGTGCTAAAAAGAGCAGCATCGGCATGCTTAGCACGTCGTTTGGTAGAAATCCACGTGCGCGTTCTGCCAAAAGCACCATTTGCATGCACATCTTGTGGTTTTGCAGAAAACTTCATCCGCGTCTACCAAAAGATGCATGTGCATGCTTAAAACGCGTTTTCGCACAAATCCGTGCGCGGGTGCTAAAAGAGCAGCATCGGCATGCTTAGCACGTCGTTTGGTAGAAATCCACGTGCGCGTTCTGCCAAAAGCACCATTTGCACGCACATCTTGTGGTTTTGCAGAAAACTTCATCCGCGTCTACCAAAAGATGCATGTGCATGCTTAAAACGCGTTTTCGCACAAATGCGTGCGCGGGTGCTAAAAAGAGCAGCATCGGCATGCTTAGCACGTCGTTTGGTAGAAATCCACGTGCGCGTTCTGCCAAAAGCACCATTTGCATGCACATCTTGTGGTTTTGCAGAAAACTTCATCCGCGTCTACCAAAAGATGCATGTGCATGCTTAAAACGCGTTTTCGCACAAATCCCTGCGCGGGTGCTAAAAAGAGCAGCATCGGCATGCTTAGCACGTCGTTTGAAAGAAATCCACGTGCGCGTTCTGCCAAAAGCACCATTTGCATGCACATCTTGTGGTTTTGCAGAAAACTTCATCCGCGTCTACCAAAAGAAGCATGTCCATGCTTAAAACGCGTTTTCGCACAAATCCGTGCGCGGGTGCTAGAAAGAGCAGCATCGGCATGCTTAGCACGTCGTTTGGTAGAAATCCACGTGCGCGTTCTGCGAAAAGCACCATTTGCATGCACATCTTCTGGTTTTGCAGAAAACTTCATCCGCGTCTACCAAAAGATGCATGTCCATGCTTAAAACGCGTTTTCGCACAAATCCGTGCGCGGGTGCTAAAAAGAGCAGCATCGGCATGCTTAGCACGTCGTTTGGCAGAAATCCACGTGCGCGTTCTGCCAAAAGCACCATTTGCATGCACATCTTGTGGTTTTGCAGAAAACTTCATCCGCGTCTACCAAAAGATGCATGTGCATGCTTAAAACGCGTTTTCGCACAAATCTGTGCGCGGGTGCTAAAAAGAGCAGCATCGGCATGCTTAGCACGTCGTTTGGTAGAAATCCACGTGCGCGTTCTGCCAAAAGCACCATTTGCATGCACATCTTGTGGTTTTGCAGAAAACTTCATCCGCGTCTACCAAAAGATGCATGTGCATGCTTAAAACGCGTTTTCGCACAAATCCGTGCGCGGGTGCTAAAAAGAGCAGCATCGGCATGCTTAGCACGTCGTTTGGTAGAAATCCACGTGCGCGTTCTGCCAAAAGCACCATTTGCATGCACATCTTCTGGTTTTGCAGAAAACTTCATCCGCGTCTACCAAAAGATGCATGTGCATGCTTAAAACGCGTTTTCGCACAAATCCGTGCGCGGGTGCTAAAAAGAGCAGCATCGGCATGCTTAGCACGTCGTTTGGTAGAAATCCACGTGCGCGTTCTGCCAAAAGCACCGTTTGCATGCACATCTTGTGGTTTTGCAGAAAACTTCATCCGCGTCTACCAAAAGATGCATGTGCATGCTTAAAACGCGTTTTCGCACAAATCCCTGCGCGGGTGCTAAAAAGAGCAGCATCGGCATGCTTAGCACGTCGTCTGGTAGAAATCCACGTGCGCGTTCTGCAAAAAGCACCATTTGCATGCACATCTTGTGGTTTTGCAGAAAACTTCATCCGCGTCTACCAAAAGATGCATGTGCATGCTTAAAACGCGTTTTCGCACAAATGCGTGCGCGGGCGCTAAAAAGAGCAGCATCGGCATGCTTAGCACGTCGTTTGGTAGAAGTCCACGTGCGCGTTCTGCCAAAAGCACCATTTGCATGCACATCTTGTGGTTTTGCAGAAAACTTCATCCGCGTCTACCAAAAGATGCATGTGCATGCTTAAAACGCGTTTCCGCACAAATCAGTGCGCGGGTGCTAAAAAGAGCAGCATCGGCATGCTTAGCACGTCGTTTGGTAGAAATCCACGTGCGCGTTCTGCCAAAAGCACCATTTGCATGCACATCTTGTGGTTTTGCAGAAAACTTCATCCGCGTCTACCAAAAGATGCATGTGCATGCTTAAAACGCGTTTTAGCACAAATCCGGGCTCGGGTGCTAAAAAGAGCAGCATCGGCATGCTTAGCACGTCGTTTGGTAGAAATCCACGTGCGCGTTCTGCCAAAAGCACCATTTGCATGCACATCTTGTGGTTTTTCAGAAAACTTCATCCGCGTCTACCAAAAGATGCATGTGCATGCTTAAAACGCGTTTTCGCACAAATCCGGGCTCGGGTGCTAAAAAGAGCAGCATCGGCATGCTTAGCACGTCGTTTGGTAGAAATCCACGTGCGGGTTCTGCCAAAAGCACCATTTGCACGCACATCTTGTGGTTTTGCAGAAAACTTCATCCGCGTCTACCAAAAGATGCATGTGCATGCTTAAAACGCGTTTTCGCACAAATGCGTGCGCGGGTGCTAAAAAGAGCAGCATCGGCATGCTTAGCACGTCGTTTGGTAGAAATCCACGTGCGGGTTCTGCCAAAAGCACCATTTGCACGCACATCTTGTGGTTTTGCAGAAAACTTCATCCGCGTCTACCAAAAGATGCATGTGCATGCTTAAAACGCGTTTTCGCACAAATGCGTGCGCGGGTGCTAAAAAGAGCAGCATCGGCATGCTTAGCACGTCGTTTGGTAGAAATCCACGTGCGCGTTCTGCCAAAAGCACCATTTGCATGCACATCTTGTGGTTTTGCAGAAAACTTCATCCGCGTCTACCAAAAGATGCATGTGCATGCTTAAAACGCGTTTTCGCACAAATCCGTGCGCGGGTGCTAAAAAGAGCAGCATCGGCATGCTTAGCACGTCGTTTGGTAGAAATCCACGTGCGCGTTCTGCCAAAAGCACCATTTGCATGCACATCTTGTGGTTTTGCAGAAAACTTCATCCGCGTCTACCAAAAGATGCATGTGCATGCTTAAAACGCGTTTTCGCACAAATCCGTGCTCGGGTGCTAAAAAGAGCAGCATCGGCATGCTTAGCATGTCGTCTGGTAGAAATCCACGTGCGCGTTCTGCAAAAAGCACCATTTGCATGCACATCTTGTGGTTTTGCAGAAAACTTCATCCGCGTCTACCAAAAGATGCATGTGCATGCTTAAAACGCGTTTTCGCACAAATGCGTGCGCGGGCGCTAAAAAGAGCAGCATCGGCATGCTTAGCACGTCGTTTGGTAGAAATCCACGTGCGCGTTCTGCCAAAAGCACCATTTGCATGCACATATTGTGGTTTTGCAGAAAACTTCATCCGCGTCTACCAAAAGATGCATGTGCATGCTTAAAACGCGTTTTCGCACAAATCCGTGCGCGGGTGCTAAAAAGAGCAGCATCGGCATGCTTAGCACGTCGTTTGGTAGAAATCCACGTGCGCGTTCTGCCAAAAGCACCATTTGCATGCACATCTTGTGGTTTTGCAGAAAACTTCATCCGTGTCTACCAAAAGATGCATGTGCAAGCTTAAAACGCGTTTTCGCACAAATCCGTGCGCGGGTGCTAAAAAGAGCAGCATCGGCATGCTTAGCACGTCGTTTGGTAGAAATCCACGTGCGCGTTCTGCCAAAAGCACCATTTGCATGCACATCTTGTGGTTTTGCAGAAAACTTCATCCGCGTCTACCAAAAGATGCATGTGCATGCTTAAAACGCGTTTTCGCACAAATCCGTGCGCGGGTGCTAAAAAGAGCAGCATCGGCATGCTTAGCACGTCGTTTGGTAGAAATCCACGTGCGCGTTCTGCCAAAAGCACCATTTGCATGCACATCTTCTGGTTTTGCAGAAAACTTCATCCGCGTCTACCAAAAGATGCATGTGCATTCTTAAAACGCGTTTTCGCACAAATCCGTGCGCGGGTGCTAAAAAGAGCAGCATCGGCATGCTTAGCACGTCGTTTGGTAGAAATCCACGTGCGCGTTCTGCCAAAAGCACCGTTTGCATGCACATCTTGTGGTTTTGCAGAAAACTTCATCCGCGTCTACCAAAAGATGCATGTGCATGCTTAAAACGCGTTTTCGCACAAATCCCTGCGCGGGTGCTAAAAAGAGCAGCATCGGCATGCTTAGCACGTCGTCTGGTAGAAATCCACGTGCGCGTTCTGCAAAAAGCACCATTTGCATGCACATCTTGTGGTTTTGCAGAAAACTTCATCCGCGTCTACCAAAAGATGCATGTGCATGCTTAAACGCGTTTTCGCACAAATGCGTGCGCGGGCGCTAAAAAGAGCAGCATCGGCATGCTTAGCACGTCGTTTGGTAGAAGTCCACGTGCGCGTTCTGCCAAAAGCACCATTTGCATGCACATCTTGTGGTTTTGCAGAAAACTTCATCCGCGTCTACCAAAAGATGCATGTGCATGCTTAAAACGCGTTTCCGCACAAATCAGTGCGCGGGTGCTAAAAAGAGCAGCATCGGCATGCTTAGCACGTCGTTTGGTAGAAATCCACGTGCGCGTTCTGCCAAAAGCACCATTTGCATGCACATCTTGTGGTTTTGCAGAAAACTTCATCCGCGTCTACCAAAAGATGCATGTGCATGCTTAAAACGCGTTTTAGCACAAATCCGGGCTCGGGTGCTAAAAAGAGCAGCATCGGCATGCTTAGCACGTCGTTTGGTAGAAATCCACGTGCGCGTTCTGCCAAAAGCACCATTTGCATGCACATCTTGTGGTTTTTCAGAAAACTTCATCCGCGTCTACCAAAAGATGCATGTGCATGCTTAAAACGCGTTTTCGCACAAATCCCTGCGCGGGTGCTAAAAAGAGCAGCATCGGCATGCTTAGCACGTCGTTTGGTAGAAATCCACGTGCGGGTTCTGCCAAAAGCACCATTTGCACGCACATCTTGTGGTTTTGCAGAAAACTTCATCCGCGTCTACCAAAAGATGCATGTGCATGCTTAAAACGCGTTTTCGCACAAATGCGTGCGCGGGTGCTAAAAAGAGCAGCATCGGCATGCTTAGCACGTCGTTTGGTAGAAATCCACGTGCGCGTTCTGCCAAAAGCACCATTTGCATGCACATCTTGTGGTTTTGCAGAAAACTCCATCCGCGTCTACCAAAAGATGCATGTGCATGCTTAAAACGCGTTTTCGCACAAATCCGTGCGCGGGTGCTAAAAAGAGCAGCATCGGCATGCTTAGCACGTCGTTTGGTAGAAATCCACGTGCGCGTTCTGCCAAAAGCACCATTTGCATGCACATCTTGTGGTTTTGCAGAAAACTTCATCCGCGTCTACCAAAAGATGCATGTGCATGCTTAAAACGCGTTTTCGCACAAATCCGTGCTCGGGTGCTAAAAAGAGCAGCATCGGCATGCTTAGCATGTCGTCTGGTAGAAATCCACGTGCGCGTTCTGCAAAAAGCACCATTTGCATGCACATCTTGTGGTTTTGCAGAAAACTTCATCCGCGTCTACCAAAAGATGCATGTGCATGCTTAAAACGCGTTTTCGCACAAATCCGTGCGCGGGTGCTAAAAAGACCAGCATCGGCATGCTTAGCACGTCGTCTGGTAGAAATCCACGTGCGCGTTCTGCCAAAAGCACCATTTGCATGCACATCTTGTGGTTTTGCAGAAAACTTCATCCGCGTCTACCAAAAGATGCATGTGCATGCTTAAAACGCGTTTTCGCACAAATCCGCGCGCGGGTGCTAAAAAGAGCAGCATCGGCATGCTTAGCACGTCGTTTGGTAGAAATCCACGTGCGCGTTCTGCCAAAAGCACCATTTGCATGCACATCTTGTGGTTTTTCAGAAAACTTCATCCGCGTCTACCAAAAGATGCATGTGCATGCTTAAAACGCGTTTTCGCACAAATCCGTGCGCGGGTGCTAAAAAGAGCAGCATCGGCATGCTTAGCACGTCGTTTGGTAGAAATCCACGTGCGCGTTCTGCCAAAAGCACCATTTGCATGCACATCTTGTGGTTTTGCAGAAAACTTCATCCGCGTCTACCAAAAGATGCATGTGCATGCTTAAAACGCGTTTTCGCACAAATCCGCGCGCGGGTGCTAAAAAGAGCAGCATCGGCATGCTTAGCACGTCGTTTGGTAGAAATCCACGTGCGCGTTCTGCCAAAAGCACCATTTGCATGCACATCTTGTGGTTTTGCAGAAAACTACATCCGCGTCTACCAAAAGTCCATGCTTAAAACGCGTTTTCGCACAAATCCGTGCGCGGGTGCTAAAAAGACCAGCATCGGCATGCTTAGCACGTCGTCTGGTAGAAATCCACGTGCGCGTTCTGCCAAAAGCACCATTTGCATGCACATCTTGTGGTTTTGCAGAAAACTTCATCCGCGTCTACCAAAAGATGCATGTGCATGCTTAAAACGCGTTTTCGCACAAATCCGTGCGCGGGTGCTAAAAAGAGCAGCATCGGCATGCTTAGCACGTCGTTTGGTAGAAATCCACGTGCGCGTTCTGCCAAAAGCACCATTTGCATGCACATCTTGTGGTTTTGCAGAAAACTTCATCCGCGTCTACCAAAAGATGCATATGCATGCTTAAAACGCGTTTTCGCACAAATCCGCGCGCGGGTGCTAAAAAGAGCAGCATCGGCATGCTTAGCACGTCGTTTGGTAGAAATCCACGTGCGCGTTCTGCCAAAAGCACCATTTGCATGCACATCTTGTGGTTTTGCAGAAAACTTCATCCGCGTCTACCAAAAGATGCATGTGCATGCTTAAAACGCGTTTTCGCACAAATCCGCGCGCGGGTGTTAAAAAGAGCAGCATCGGCATGCTTAGCACGTCGTTTGGTAGAAATCCACGTGCGCGTTCTGCCAAAAGCACCATTTGCATGCACATCTTGTGGTTTTGCAGAAAACTTCATCCGCGTCTACCAAGAGATGCATGTGCATGCTTAAAACGCGTTTTCGCACAAATCCGTGCGCGGGTGCTAAAAAGAGCAGCATCGGCATGATTAGCACGTCGTTTGGTAGAAATCCACGTGCGCGTTCTGCCAAAAGCACCATTTGCATGCACATCTTGTGGTTTTGCAGAAAACTTCATCCGCGTCTACCAAAAGAAGCATGTCCATGCCTAAAACGCGTTTTCGCACAAATCCGTGCGCGGGTGCTAAAAAGAGCAGCATCGGCATGCTTAGCACGTCGTTTGGTAGAAATCCACGTGCGCGATCTGCCAAAAGCACCATTTGCATGCACATCTTCTGGTTTTGCAGAAAACTTCATCCGCGTCTACCAAAAGATGCATGTGCATGCTTAAAACGCGTTTTCGCACAAATCCGTGCGCGGGTGCTAAAAAGAGCAGCATCGGCATGCTTAGCACGTCGTTTGGTAGAAGTCCACGTGCGCGTTCTGCCAACAGCACTATTTGCATGCACATCTTGTGGTTTTGCAGAAAACTTCATCCGCGTCTACCAAAAGATGCATGTGCATGCTTAAAACGCGTTTTCGCACAAATCCGTGCGCGGGTGCTAAAAAGAGCAGCATCGGCATGCTTAGCACGTCGTTTGGTAGAAATCCACGTGCGCGTTCTGCCAAAAGCACCATTTGCATGCACATCTTGTGGTTTTGCAGAAAACTTCATCCGCGTCTACCAAAAGATGCATGTGCATGCTTAAAACGCGTTTTCGCACAAATCCGTGCGCGGGTGCTAAAAGAGCAGCATCGGCATGCTTAGCACGTCGTTTGGTAGAAATCCACGTGCGCGTTCTGCCAAAAGCACCATTTGCACGCACATCTTGTGGTTTTGCAGAAAACTTCATCCGCGTCTACCAAAAGATGCATGTGCATGCTTAAAACGCGTTTTCGCACAAATGCGTGCGCGGGTGCTAAAAAGAGCAGCATCGGCATGCTTAGCACGTCGTTTGGTAGAAATCCACGTGCGCGTTCTGCCAAAAGCACCATTTGCATGCACATCTTGTGGTTTTGCAGAAAACTTCATCCGCGTCTACCAAAAGATGCATGTGCATGCTTAAAACGCGTTTTCGCACAAATCCCTGCGCGGGTGCTAAAAAGAGCAGCATCGGCATGCTTAGCACGTCGTTTGAAAGAAATCCACGTGCGCGTTCTGCCAAAAGCACCATTTGCATGCACATCTTGTGGTTTTGCAGAAAACTTCATCCGCGTCTACCAAAAGAAGCATGTCCATGCTTAAAACGCGTTTTCGCACAAATCCGTGCGCGGGTGCTAGAAAGAGCAGCATCGGCATGCTTAGCACGTCGTTTGGTAGAAATCCACGTGCGCGTTCTGCGAAAAGCACCATTTGCATGCACATCTTCTGGTTTTGCAGAAAACTTCATCCGCGTCTACCAAAAGATGCATGTCCATGCTTAAAACGCGTTTTCGCACAAATCCGTGCGCGGGTGCTAAAAAGAGCAGCATCGGCATGCTTAGCACGTCGTTTGGCAGAAATCCACGTGCGCGTTCTGCCAAAAGCACCATTTGCATGCACATCTTGTGGTTTTGCAGAAAACTTCATCCGCGTCTACCAAAAGATGCATGTGCATGCTTAAAACGCGTTTTCGCACAAATCTGTGCGCGGGTGCTAAAAAGAGCAGCATCGGCATGCTTAGCACGTCGTTTGGTAGAAATCCACGTGCGCGTTCTGCCAAAAGCACCATTTGCATGCACATCTTGTGGTTTTGCAGAAAACTTCATCCGCGTCTACCAAAAGATGCATGTGCATGCTTAAAACGCGTTTTCGCACAAATCCGTGCGCGGGTGCTAAAAAGAGCAGCATCGGCATGCTTAGCACGTCGTTTGGTAGAAATCCACGTGCGCGTTCTGCCAAAAGCACCATTTGCATGCACATCTTCTGGTTTTGCAGAAAACTTCATCCGCGTCTACCAAAAGATGCATGTGCATTCTTAAAACGCGTTTTCGCACAAATCCGTGCGCGGGTGCTAAAAAGAGCAGCATCGGCATGCTTAGCACGTCGTTTGGTAGAAATCCACGTGCGCGTTCTGCCAAAAGCACCGTTTGCATGCACATCTTGTGGTTTTGCAGAAAACTTCATCCGCGTCTACCAAAAGATGCATGTGCATGCTTAAAACGCGTTTTCGCACAAATCCCTGCGCGGGTGCTAAAAAGAGCAGCATCGGCATGCTTAGCACGTCGTCTGGTAGAAATCCACGTGCGCGTTCTGCAAAAAGCACCATTTGCATGCACATCTTGTGGTTTTGCAGAAAACTTCATCCGCGTCTACCAAAAGATGCATGTGCATGCTTAAAACGCGTTTTCGCACAAATGCGTGCGCGGGCGCTAAAAAGAGCAGCATCGGCATGCTTAGCACGTCGTTTGGTAGAAGTCCACGTGCGCGTTCTGCCAAAAGCACCATTTGCATGCACATCTTGTGGTTTTGCAGAAAACTTCATCCGCGTCTACCAAAAGATGCATGTGCATGCTTAAAACGCGTTTCCGCACAAATCAGTGCGCGGGTGCTAAAAAGAGCAGCATCGGCATGCTTAGCACGTCGTTTGGTAGAAATCCACGTGCGCGTTCTGCCAAAAGCACCATTTGCATGCACATCTTGTGGTTTTGCAGAAAACTTCATCCGCGTCTACCAAAAGATGCATGTGCATGCTTAAAACGCGTTTTAGCACAAATCCGGGCTCGGGTGCTAAAAAGAGCAGCATCGGCATGCTTAGCACGTCGTTTGGTAGAAATCCACGTGCGCGTTCTGCCAAAAGCACCATTTGCATGCACATCTTGTGGTTTTTCAGAAAACTTCATCCGCGTCTACCAAAAGATGCATGTGCATGCTTAAAACGCGTTTTCGCACAAATCCGGGCTCGGGTGCTAAAAAGAGCAGCATCGGCATGCTTAGCACGTCGTTTGGTAGAAATCCACGTGCGGGTTCTGCCAAAAGCACCATTTGCACGCACATCTTGTGGTTTTGCAGAAAACTTCATCCGCGTCTACCAAAAGATGCATGTGCATGCTTAAAACGCGTTTTCGCACAAATGCGTGCGCGGGTGCTAAAAAGAGCAGCATCGGCATGCTTAGCACGTCGTTTGGTAGAAATCCACGTGCGGGTTCTGCCAAAAGCACCATTTGCACGCACATCTTGTGGTTTTGCAGAAAACTTCATCCGCGTCTACCAAAAGATGCATGTGCATGCTTAAAACGCGTTTTCGCACAAATGCGTGCGCGGGTGCTAAAAAGAGCAGCATCGGCATGCTTAGCACGTCGTTTGGTAGAAATCCACGTGCGCGTTCTGCCAAAAGCACCATTTGCATGCACATCTTGTGGTTTTGCAGAAAACTTCATCCGCGTCTACCAAAAGATGCATGTGCATGCTTAAAACGCGTTTTCGCACAAATCCGTGCGCGGGTGCTAAAAAGAGCAGCATCGGCATGCTTAGCACGTCGTTTGGTAGAAATCCACGTGCGCGTTCTGCCAAAAGCACCATTTGCATGCACATCTTGTGGTTTTGCAGAAAACTTCATCCGCGTCTACCAAAAGATGCATGTGCATGCTTAAAACGCGTTTTCGCACAAATCCGTGCTCGGGTGCTAAAAAGAGCAGCATCGGCATGCTTAGCATGTCGTCTGGTAGAAATCCACGTGCGCGTTCTGCAAAAAGCACCATTTGCATGCACATCTTGTGGTTTTGCAGAAAACTTCATCCGCGTCTACCAAAAGATGCATGTGCATGCTTAAAACGCGTTTTCGCACAAATGCGTGCGCGGGCGCTAAAAAGAGCAGCATCGGCATGCTTAGCACGTCGTTTGGTAGAAATCCACGTGCGCGTTCTGCCAAAAGCACCATTTGCATGCACATATTGTGGTTTTGCAGAAAACTTCATCCGCGTCTACCAAAAGATGCATGTGCATGCTTAAAACGCGTTTTCGCACAAATCCGTGCGCGGGTGCTAAAAAGAGCAGCATCGGCATGCTTAGCACGTCGTTTGGTAGAAATCCACGTGCGCGTTCTGCCAAAAGCACCATTTGCATGCACATCTTGTGGTTTTGCAGAAAACTTCATCCGTGTCTACCAAAAGATGCATGTGCAAGCTTAAAACGCGTTTTCGCACAAATCCGTGCGCGGGTGCTAAAAAGAGCAGCATCGGCATGCTTAGCACGTCGTTTGGTAGAAATCCACGTGCGCGTTCTGCCAAAAGCACCATTTGCATGCACATCTTGTGGTTTTGCAGAAAACTTCATCCGCGTCTACCAAAAGATGCATGTGCATGCTTAAAACGCGTTTTCGCACAAATCCGTGCGCGGGTGCTAAAAAGAGCAGCATCGGCATGCTTAGCACGTCGTTTGGTAGAAATCCACGTGCGCGTTCTGCCAAAAGCACCATTTGCACGCACATCTTGTGGTTTTGCAGAAAACTTCATCCGCGTCTACCAAAAGATGCATGTGCATGCTTAAAACGCGTTTTCGCACAAATGCTTGCGCGGGTGCTAAAAAGAGCAGCATCGGCATGCTTAGCACGTCGTTTGGTAGAAATCCACGTGCGCGTTCTGCCAAAAGCACCATTTGCATGCACATATTGTGGTTTTGCAGAAAACTTCATCCGCGTCTACCAAAAGATGCATGTGCATGCTTAAAACGCGTTTTTGCACAAATCCGTGCGCGGGTGCTAAAGAGAGCAGCATCGGCATGCTTAGCACGTCGTTTGGTAGAAATCCACGTACGCGTTCTGCCAAAAGCACCATTTGCATGCACATCTTGTGGTTTTGCAGAAAACTTCATCCGCGTCTACCAAAAGATGCATGTGCATGCTTAAAACGCGTTTTCGCACAAATGCGTGCGCGGGTGCTAAAAAGAGCAGCATCGGCATGCTTAGCACGTCGTTTGGTAGAAATCCACGTGCGCGTTCTGCCAAAAGCACCATTTGCATGCACATCTTGTGGTTTTGCAGAAAACTTCATCCGCGTCTACCAAAAGATGAATGTGCATGCTTAAAACGCGTTTTCGCACAAATGCGTGCGCGGGTGCTAAAAAGAGCAGCATCGGCATGGTTAGCACGTCGTTTGGTAGAAATCCACGTGCGCGTTCTGCCAAAAGCACCATTTGCATGCACATCTTGTGGTTTTGCAGAAAACTTCATCTGCGTCTACCAAAAGTTGCATGTGCATGCTTAAAACGCGTTTTCGCACAAATCCGTGCGCGGGTGCTAAAAAGAGCAGCATCGGCAAGCTTAGCACGTCGTTTGGTAGAAATCCACGTGCGCGTTCTGCAAAAAGCACCATTTGCATGCACATCTTGTGGTTTTGCAGAAAACTTCATCCGCGTCTACCAAAAGATGCATGTGCATGCTTAAAACGCGTTTTCGCACAAATGCGTGCGCGGGTGCTAAAAAGAGCAGCATCGGCATGCTTAGCACGTCGTTTGGTAGAAATCCACGTGCGCGTTGTGCCAAAAGCACCATTTGCATGCACATCTTGTTGTTTTGCAGAAAACTTCATCCGCGCCTACCAAAAGATGCATGTGCATGCTTAAAACGCGTTTTCGCACAAATCCGTACGCGGGTGCTAAAAAGAGCAGCATCGGCATGCTTAGCACGTCGTTTGGTAGAAATCCACGTGCGCGTTCTGCCAAAAGCACCATTTGCATGCACATCTTGTGGTTTTGCAGAAAACTTCATCCGCGTCTACCAAAAGATGCATGTGCATGCTTAAAACGCGTTTTCGCACAAATGCGTGGGCGGGTGCTAAAAAGAGCAGCATCGGCATGCTTAGCACGTCGTTTGGTAGAAATCCACGTGCGCGTTCTGCCAAAAGCACCATTTGCATGCACATCTTGTGGTTTTGCAGAAAACTTCATCCGCGTCTACCAAAAGATGCATGTGCATGCTTAAAACGCGTTTTCGCACAAATCCGTGCGCGGGTGCTAAAAAGAGCAGCATCGGCATGCTTAGCACGTCGTTTGGTAGAAATCCACGTGCGCGTTCTGCAAAAAGCACCATTTGCATGCACATCTTGTGGTTTTGCAGAAAACTTCATCCGCGTCTACCAAAAGATGCATGTGCATGCTTAAAACACGTTTTCGCACAAATGCGTGCGCGGGTGCTAAAAAGAGCAGCATCGGCATGCTTAGCACGTCGTTTGGTAGAAATCCACGTGCGCGTTCTGCCAAAAGCACCATTTGCATGCACATCTTCTGGTTTTGCAGAAAACTTCATCCGCGTCTACCAAAAGATGCATGTGCATGCTTCAAACGCGTTTTCGCACAAATCCGTGCGCGGGTGCTAAAAAGAGCAGCATCGCCATGCTTAGCACGTCGTTTGGTAGAAATCCACGTGCGCGTTCTGCCAAAAGCACCATTTGCATGCACATCGTGTGGTTTTGCAGAAAACTTCATCCGCGTCTACCAAAAGATGCATGTGCATGCTTAAAACACGTTTTCGCACAAATCCGTGCGCGGGTGCTAAAAAGAGCAGCATCGGCATGCTTAGCACGTCGTCTGGTAGAAATCCACGTGCGCGTTCTGCAAAAAGCACCATTTGCATGCACATCTTGTGGTTTTGCAGAAAACTTCATCCGCGTCTACCAAAAGATGCATGTGCATGCTTAAAACGCGTTTTCGCACAAATGCGTGCGCGGGTGCTAAAAAGAGCAGCATCGGCATGCTTAGCACGTCGTTTGGTAGAAATCCACGTGCGCGTTCTGCCAAAAGCACCATTTGCATGCACATCTTGTGGTTTTGCAGAAAACTTCATCCGCGTCTACCAAAAGATGCTTGTGCATGCTTAAAACGCGTTTTCGCACAAATCCGTGCGCGGGTGCTAAAAAGAGCAGCATCGGCATGCTTAGCACGTCCTTTGGTAGAAATCCACGTGCGCGTTCTGCCAAAAGCACCATTTGCATGCACATCTTGTGGTTTTGCAGAAAACTTCATCCGCGTCTACCAAAAGATGCAT
Source organism: Dermacentor andersoni (assembly GCF_023375885.2). Taxonomy (NCBI): domain Eukaryota; kingdom Metazoa; phylum Arthropoda; class Arachnida; order Ixodida; family Ixodidae; genus Dermacentor; species Dermacentor andersoni. The sequence continues at coordinate 173,074 of NW_027314795.1, read as the reverse complement.
GTGCATGCTTAAAACGCGTTTTCGCACAAATCCGTGCGCGGGTGCTAAAAAGAGCAGCATCGGCATGCTTAGCACGTCGTTTGGTAGAAATCCACGTGCGCGTTCTGCCAAAAGCACCATTTGCATGCACATCTTGTAGTTTTGCAGAAAACTTCATCCGCGTCTACCAAAAGATGCATGTGCATGCTTAAAACGCGTTTTCGCACAAATCCGTGCGTGGGTGCTAAAAAGAGCAGCATCGGCATGCTTAGCACGTCGTTTGGTAGAAATCCACGTGCGCGTTCTGCCAAAAGCACCATTTGCATGCACATCTTGTGGTTTTGCAGAAAACTTCATCCGCGTCTACCAAAAGAGGCATGTGCATGCTTAAAACGCGTTTTCGCACAAATCCGTGCGCGGGTGCTAAAAAGAGCAGCATCGGCATGCTTAGCACGTCGTTTGGTAGAAATCCACGTGCGCGTTCTGCCAAAAGCACCATTTGCATGCACATCTTGTGGTTTTGCAGAAAACTTCATCCGCGTCTACCAAAAGATGCATGTGCATGCTTAAAACGCGTTTTCGCACAAATCCGTGCGCGGGTGCTAAAAAGAGCAGCATCGGCATGCTTAGCACGTCGTTTGGTAGAAATCCACGCGCGCGTTCTGCCAAAAGCACCATTTGCATGCACATCTTGTGGTTTTGCAGAAAACTTCATCCGCGTCTACCAAAAGATGCATGTGCATGCTTAAAACGCGTTTTCGCACAAATCCGTGCGCGGGTGCTAAAAAGAGCAGCATCGGCATGCTTAGCACGTCGTTTGGTAGAAATCCACGTGCGCGTTCTGCCAAAAGCACCATTTGCATGCACATCTTGTGGTTTGGCAGAAAACTTCATCCGCGTCTACCGAAAGATGCATGTGCATGCTTAAAACGCGTTTTCGCACAAATCCGTGCGCGGGTGCAAAAAAGAGCAGCATCGGCATGCTTATCACGTCGTTTGGTAGAAATCCACGTGCGCGTTCTGCAAAAAGCACCATTTGCATGCACATCTTGTGGTTTTGCCGAAAACTTCATCCGCGTCTACCAAAAGATGCATGTGCATGCTTAAAACGCGTTTTCGCACAAATGCGTGCGCGGGTGCTAAAAAGAGCAGCATCGGCATGCTTAGCACGTCGTTTGGTAGAAATCCACGTGCGCGTTCTGCCAAAAGCACCATTTGCATGCACATCTTGTGGTTTTGCAGAAAACTTCATCCGCGTCTACCAAAAGATGCATGTGCATGCTTAAAACGCGTTTTCGCACAAATCCGTGCGCGGGTGCTAAAAAGAGCAGCATCGGCATGCTTAGCACGTCGTTTGGTAGAAATCCACGTGCGCGTTCTGCCAAAAGCACCATTTGCATGCACATCTTGTGGTTTTGCAGAAAACTTCATCCGCGTCTACCAAAAGATGCATGTGCATGCTTAAAACGCGTTTTCGCACAAATCCGTGCGCGGGTGCTAAAAAGAGCAGCATCGGCATGCTTAGCACGTCGTTTGGTAGAAATCCACGTGCGCGTTCTGCCAAAAGCACCATTTGCATGCACATCTTGTGGTTTTGCAGAAAACTTCATCCGCGTCTACCAAAAGATGCATGTGCATGCTTAAAACACGTTTTCGCACAAATGCGTGCGCGGGTGCTAAAAAGAGCAGCATCGGCATGCTTAGCACGTCGTTTGGTAGAAATCCACATGCGCGTTCTGCCAAAAGCACCATTTGCATGCACATCTTGTGGTTTTGCAGAAAACTTCATCCGCGTCTACCAAAAGATGCATGTGCATGCTTAAAACGCGTTTTCGCACAAATGCGTGCGCGGGTGCTAAAAAGAGCAGCATCGGCATGCTTAGCACGTCGTTTGGTAGAAATCCATGTGCGCGTTCTGCAAAAAGCACCATTTGCATGCACATCTTGTGGTTTTGCAGAAAACTTCATCCGCGTCTACCAAAAGATGCATGTGCATGCTTAAAACGCGTTTTCGCAGAAATGCGTGCGCGGGTGCTAAAAAGAGCAGCATCGGCATGCTTAGCACGTCGTCTGGTAGAAATCCACGTGCGCGTTCTGCAAAAAGCACCATTTGCATGCACATTTTGTGGTTTTGCAGAAAACTTCATCCGCGTCTACCAAAAGATGCATGTGCATGCTTAAAACGCGTTTTCGCACAAATGCGTGCGCGGGCGCTAAAAAGAGCAGCATCGGCATGCTTAGCACGTCGTTTGGTAGAAATCCACGTGAGCGTTCTGCCAAAAGCACCATTTGCATGCACATATTGTGGTTTTGCAGAAAACTTCATCCGCGTCTACCAAAAGATGCATGTGCATGCTTAAAACGCGTTTTCGCACAAATCATTGCGCGGGTGCTACAAAGAGCAGCATCGGCATGCTTAGCACGTCGTTTGGTAGAAATCCACGTGCGCGTTCTGCCAAAAGCACCATTTGCATGCACATCTTGTGGTTTTGCAGAAAACTTCATCCGCGTCTACCAAAAGATGCATGTGCATGCTTAAAACGCGTTTTCGCACAAATCCGTGCGCGGGTGCTAAAAAGAGCAGCATCGGCACGCTTAGCACGTCGTTTGGTAGAAATCCACGTGCGCGTTCTGCCAAAAGCACCAGTTGCATGTACATCTTGTGGTTTTGCAGAAAACTTCATCCGCGTCTACCAAAAGATGCATGTGCATGCTTAAAACGCGTTTTCGCACAAATCCTTGCGCGGGTGCTAAAAAGAGCAGCATCGGCATGCTTAGCGCGTCGTTTGGTAGAAATCCACGTGCGCGTTCTGCCAAAAGCACCATTTGCACGCACATCTTGTGGTTTTGCAGAAAACTTCATCCGCGTCTACCAAAAGATGCATGTGCATCCTTAAAACGCGTTTTCGCACAAATGCGTGCGCGGGTGCTAAAAAGAGCAGCATCGGCATGCTTAGCACGTCGTTTGGTAGAAATCCACGTGCGCGTTCTGCCAAAAGCACCATTTGCATGCACATCTTGTAGTTTTGCAGAAAACTTCATCCGCGTCTACCAAAAGATGCATGTGCATGCTTAAAACGCGTTTTCGCACAAATCATTGCGCGGGTGCTACAAAGAGCAGCATCGGCATGCTTAGCACGTCGTTTGGTAGAAATCCACGTGCGCGTTCTGCGAAAAGCACCATTTGCATGCACATCTTGTGGTTTTGCAGAAAACTTCATCCGCGTCTACCAAAAGATGCATGTGCATGCTTAAAACGCGTTTTCGCACAAATCCGTGCGCGGGTGCTAAAAAGAGCAGCATCGGCATGCTTAGCACGTCGTTTGGTAGAAATCCACGTGCGCGTTCTGCCAAAAGCACCAGTTGCATGCACATCTTGTGGTTTTGCAGAAAACTTCATCCGCGTCTACCAAAAGATGCATGTGCATGCTTAAAACGCGTTTTCGCACAAATCCTTGCGCGGGTGCTAAAAAGAGCAGCATCGGCATGCTTAGCGCGTCGTTTGGTAGAAATCCACGTGCGCGTTCTGCCAAAAGCACCATTTGCACGCACATCTTGTGGTTTTGCAGAAAACTTCATCCGCGTCTACCAAAAGAAGCATGTGCATGCTTAAAACGCGTTTTCGCACAAATCCGTGCGCGGGTGCTAAAAAGAGCAGCACCGGCATGCTTAGCACGTCGTTTGGTAGAAATCCACGTGCGCGTTCTGCCAAAAGCACCATTTGCATGCACATCTTCTGGTTTTGCAGAAAACTTCATCCGCGTCTACCAAAAGATGCATGTGCATGCTGAAAACGCGTTTTCGCACAAATCCTTGCGCGGGTGCTAAAAAGAGCAGCATCGGCATGCTTAGCACGTCGTTTGGTAGAAATCCACGTGCGCGTTCTGCCAAAAGCACCATTTGCATGCACATCTTGTGGTTTTGCAGAAAACTTCATCCGCGTCTACCAAAAGATGCATGTGCATGCTTAAAACGCGTTTTCGCACAAATCCGTGCGCGGGTGCTAAAAAGAGCAGCATCGGCATGCTTAGCACGTCCTTTGGTAGAAATCCACGTCCGCGTTCTGCCAAAAGCACCATTTGCATGCACATCTTGTGGTTTTGCAGAAAACTTCATCCGCGTCTACCAAAAGATGCATGTGCATGCTTAAAACGCGTTTTCGCACAAATCCGTGCGCGGGTGCTAAAAAGAGCAGCATCGGCATGCTTAGCACGTCGTTTGGTAGAAATCCACGTGCGCGTTCTGCCAAAAGCACCATTTGCATGCACATCTTGTAGTTTTGCAGAAAACTTCATCCGCGTCTACCAAAAGATGCATGTGCATGCTTAAAACGCGTTTTCGCACAAATCCGTGCGTGGGTGCTAAAAAGAGCAGCATCGGCATGCTTAGCACGTCGTTTGGTAGAAATCCACGTGCGCGTTCTGCCAAAAGCACCATTTGCATGCACATCTTGTGGTTTTGCAGAAAACTTCATCCGCGTCTACCAAAAGAGGCATGTGCATGCTTAAAACGCGTTTTCGCACAAATCCGTGCGCGGGTGCTAAAAAGAGCAGCATCGGCATGCTTAGCACGTCGTTTGGTAGAAATCCACGTGCGCGTTCTGCCAAAAGCACCATTTGCATGCACATCTTGTGGTTTTGCAGAAAACTTCATCCGCGTCTACCAAAAGATGCATGTGCATGCTTAAAACGCGTTTTCGCACAAATCCGTGCGCGGGTGCTAAAAAGAGCAGCATCGGCATGCTTAGCACGTCGTTTGGTAGAAATCCACGCGCGCGTTCTGCCAAAAGCACCATTTGCATGCACATCTTGTGGTTTTGCAGAAAACTTCATCCGCGTCTACCAAAAGATGCATGTGCATGCTTAAAACGCGTTTTCGCACAAATCCGTGCGCGGGTGCTAAAAAGAGCAGCATCGGCATGCTTAGCACGTCGTTTGGTAGAAATCCACGTGCGCGTTCTGCCAAAAGCACCATTTGCATGCACATCTTGTGGTTTGGCAGAAAACTTCATCCGCGTCTACCGAAAGATGCATGTGCATGCTTAAAACGCGTTTTTGCACAAATCCGTGCGCGGGTGCAAAAAAGAGCAGCATCGGCATGCTTATCACGTCGTTTGGTAGAAATCCACGTGCGCGTTCTGCAAAAAGCACCATTTGCATACACATCTTGTGGTTTTGCAGAAAACTTCATCCGCGTCTACCAAAAGATGCATGTGCATGCTTAAAACGCGTTTTCGCACAAATGCGTGCGCGGGTGCTAAAAAGAGCAGCATCGGCATGCTTAGCACGTCGTTTGGTAGAAATCCACGTGCGCGTTCTGCCAAAAGCACCATTTGCATGCACATCTTGTGGTTTTGCAGAAAACTTCATCCGCGTCTACCAAAAGATGCATGTGCATGCTTAAAACGCGTTTTCGCACAAATCCGTGCGCGGGTGCTAAAAAGAGCAGCATCGGCAAGCTTAGCACGTCGTTTGGTAGAAATCCACGTGCGCGTTCTGCAAAAAGCACCATTTGCATGCACATCTTGTGGTTTTGCAGAAAACTTCATCCGCGTCTACCAAAAGATGCATGTGCATGCTTAAAACGCGTTTTCGCACAAATGCGTGCGCGGGTGCTAAAAAGAGCAGCATCGGCATGCTTAGCACGTCGTTTGGTAGAAATCCACGTGCGCGTTCTGCAAAAAGCACCATTTGCATGCACATCTTGTGGTTTTGCCGAAAACTTCATCCGCGTCTACCAAAAGATGCATGTGCATGCTTAAAACGCGTTTTCGCACAAATGCGTGCGCGGGTGCTAAAAAGAGCAGCATCGGCATGCTTAGCACGTCGTTTGGTAGAAATCCACGTGCGCGTTCTGCCAAAAGCACCATTTGCATGCACATCTTGTGGTTTTGCAGAAAACTTCATCCGCGTCTACCAAAAGATGCATGTGCATGCTTAAAACGCGTTTTCGCACAAATCCGTGCGCGGGTGCTAAAAAGAGCAGCATCGGCATGCTTAGCACGTCGTTTGGTAGAAATCCACGTGCGCGTTCTGCCAAAAGCACCATTTGCATGCACATCTTGTGGTTTTGCAGAAAACTTCATCCGCGTCTACCAAAAGATGCATGTGCATGCTTAAAACGCGTTTTCGCACAAATCCGTGCGCGGGTGCTAAAAAGAGCAGCATCGGCATGCTTAGCACGTCGTTTGGTAGAAATCCACGTGCGCGTTCTGCCAAAAGCACCATTTGCATGCACATCTTGTGGTTTTGCAGAAAACTTCATCCGCGTCTACCAAAAGATGCATGTGCATGCTTAAAACACGTTTTCGCACAAATGCGTGCGCGGGTGCTAGAAAGAGCAGCATCGGCATGCTTAGCACGTCGTTTGGTAGAAATCCACATGCGCGTTCTGCCAAAAGCACCATTTGCATGCACATCTTGTGGTTTTGCAGAAAACTTCATCCGCGTCTACCAAAAGATGCATGTGCATGCTTAAAACGCGTTTTCGCACAAATGCGTGCGCGGGTGCTAAAAAGAGCAGCATCGGCATGCTTAGCACGTCGTTTGGTAGAAATCCATGTGCGCGTTCTGCAAAAAGCACCATTTGCATGCACATCTTGTGGTTTTGCAGAAAACTTCATCCGCGTCTACCAAAAGATGCATGTGCATGCTTAAAACGCGTTTTCGCAGAAATGCGTGCGCGGGTGCTAAAAAGAGCAGCATCGGCATGCTTAGCACGTCGTCTGGTAGAAATCCACGTGCGCGTTCTGCAAAAAGCACCATTTGCATGCACATTTTGTGGTTTTGCAGAAAACTTCATCCGCGTCTACCAAAAGATGCATGTGCATGCTTAAAACGCGTTTTCGCACAAATGCGTGCGCGGGCGCTAAAAAGAGCAGCATCGGCATGCTTAGCACGTCGTTTGGTAGAAATCCACGTGCGCGTTCTGCCAAAAGCACCATTTGCATGCACATATTGTGGTTTTGCAGAAAACTTCATCCGCGTCTACCAAAAGATGCATGTGCATGCTTAAAACGCGTTTTCGCACAAATCATTGCGCGGGTGCTACAAAGAGCAGCATCGGCATGCTTAGCACGTCGTTTGGTAGAAATCCACGTGCGCGTTCTGCCAAAAGCACCATTTGCATGCACATCTTGTGGTTTTGCAGAAAACTTCATCCGCGTCTACCAAAAGATGCATATGCATGCTTAAAACGCGTTTTCGCACAAATCCGTGCGCGGGTGCTAAAAAGAGCAGCATCGGCACGCTTAGCACGTCGTTTGGTAGAAATCCACGTGCGCGTTCTGCCAAAAGCACCAGTTGCATGTACATCTTGTGGTTTTGCAGAAAACTTCATCCGCGTCTACCAAAAGATGCATGTGCATGCTTAAAACGCGTTTTCGCACAAATCCTTGCGCGGGTGCTAAAAAGAGCAGCATCGGCATGCTTAGCGCGTCGTTTGGTAGAAATCCACGTGCGCGTTCTGCCAAAAGCACCATTTGCACGCACATCTTGTGGTTTTGCAGAAAACTTCATCCGCGTCTACCAAAAGATGCATGTGCATCCTTAAAACGCGTTTTCGCACAAATGCGTGCGCGGGTGCTAAAAAGAGCAGCATCGGCATGCTTAGCACGTCGTTTGGTAGAAATCCACGTGCGCGTTCTGCCAAAAGCACCATTTGCATGCACATCTTGTAGTTTTGCAGAAAACTTCATCCGCGTCTACCAAAAGATGCATGTGCATGCTTAAAACGCGTTTTCGCACAAATCATTGCGCGGGTGCTACAAAGAGCAGCATCGGCATGCTTAGCACGTCGTTTGGTAGAAATCCACGTGCGCGTTCTGCGAAAAGCACCATTTGCATGCACATCTTGTGGTTTTGCAGAAAACTTCATCCGCGTCTACCAAAAGATGCATGTGCATGCTTAAAACGCGTTTTCGCACAAATCCGTGCGCGGGTGCTAAAAAGAGCAGCATCGGCATGCTTAGCACGTCGTTTGGTAGAAATCCACGTGCGCGTTCTGCCAAAAGCACCAGTTGCATGCACATCTTGTGGTTTTGCAGAAAACTTCATCCGCGTCTACCAAAAGATGCATGTGCATGCTTAAAACGCGTTTTCGCACAAATCCTTGCGCGGGTGCTAAAAAGAGCAGCATCGGCATGCTTAGCGCGTCGTTTGGTAGAAATCCACGTGCGCGTTCTGCCAAAAGCACCATTTGCACGCACATCTTGTGGTTTTGCAGAAAACTTCATCCGCGTCTACCAAAAGATGCATGTGCATGCTTAAAACGCGTTTTCGCACAAATCCCTGCGCGGGTGCTAAAAAGAGCAGCATCGGCATGCTTAGCACGTCGTTTGGTAGAAATCCACGTGCGGGTTCTGCCAAAAGCACCATTTGCACGCACATCTTGTGGTTTTGCAGAAAACTTCATCCGCGTCTACCAAAAGATGCATGTGCATGCTTAAAACGCGTTTTCGCACAAATGCGTGCGCGGGTGCTAAAAAGAGCAGCATCGGCATGCTTAGCACGTCGTTTGGTAGAAATCCACGTGCGCGTTCTGCCAAAAGCACCATTTGCATGCACATCTTGTGGTTTTGCAGAAAACTTCATCCGCGTCTACCAAAAGATGCATGTGCATGCTTAAAACGCGTTTTCGCACAAATCCGTGCGCGGGTGCTAAAAAGAGCAGCATCGGCATGCTTAGCACGTCGTTTGGTAGAAATCCACGTGCGCGTTCTGCCAAAAGCACCATTTGCATGCACATCTTGTGGTTTTGCAGAAAACTTCATCCGCGTCTACCAAAAGATGCATGTGCATGCTTAAAACGCGTTTTCGCACAAATCCGTGCTCGGGTGCTAAAAAGAGCAGCATCGGCATGCTTAGCATGTCGTCTGGTAGAAATCCACGTGCGCGTTCTGCAAAAAGCACCATTTGCATGCACATCTTGTGGTTTTGCAGAAAACTTCATCCGCGTCTACCAAAAGATGCATGTGCATGCTTAAAACGCGTTTTCGCACAAATCCGTGCGCGGGTGCTAAAAAGACCAGCATCGGCATGCTTAGCACGTCGTCTGGTAGAAATCCACGTGCGCGTTCTGCCAAAAGCACCATTTGCATGCACATCTTGTGGTTTTGCAGAAAACTTCATCCGCGTCTACCAAAAGATGCATGTGCATGCTTAAAACGCGTTTTCGCACAAATCCGCGCGCGGGTGCTAAAAAGAGCAGCATCGGCATGCTTAGCACGTCGTTTGGTAGAAATCCACGTGCGCGTTCTGCCAAAAGCACCATTTGCATGCACATCTTGTGGTTTTGCAGAAAACTTCATCCGCGTCTACCAAAAGATGCATGTGCATGCTTAAAACGCGTTTTCGCACAAATCCGTGCGCGGGTGCTAAAAAGAGCAGCATCGGCATGCTTAGCACGTCGTTTGGTAGAAATCCACGTGCGCGTTCTGCCAAAAGCACCATTTGCATGCACATCTTGTGGTTTGGCAGAAAACTTCATCCGCGTCTACCGAAAGATGCATGTGCATGCTTAAAACGCGTTTTTGCACAAATCCGTGCGCGGGTGCAAAAAAGAGCAGCATCGGCATGCTTATCACGTCGTTTGGTAGAAATCCACGTGCGCGTTCTGCAAAAAGCACCATTTGCATACACATCTTGTGGTTTTGCAGAAAACTTCATCCGCGTCTACCAAAAGATGCATGTGCATGCTTAAAACGCGTTTTCGCACAAATGCGTGCGCGGGTGCTAAAAAGAGCAGCATCGGCATGCTTAGCACGTCGTTTGGTAGAAATCCACGTGCGCGTTCTGCCAAAAGCACCATTTGCATGCACATCTTGTGGTTTTGCAGAAAACTTCATCCGCGTCTACCAAAAGATGCATGTGCATGCTTAAAACGCGTTTTCGCACAAATCCGTGCGCGGGTGCTAAAAAGAGCAGCATCGGCAAGCTTAGCACGTCGTTTGGTAGAAATCCACGTGCGCGTTCTGCAAAAAGCACCATTTGCATGCACATCTTGTGGTTTTGCAGAAAACTTCATCCGCGTCTACCAAAAGATGCATGTGCATGCTTAAAACGCGTTTTCGCACAAATGCGTGCGCGGGTGCTAAAAAGAGCAGCATCGGCATGCTTAGCACGTCGTTTGGTAGAAATCCACGTGCGCGTTCTGCAAAAAGCACCATTTGCATGCACATCTTGTGGTTTTGCCGAAAACTTCATCCGCGTCTACCAAAAGATGCATGTGCATGCTTAAAACGCGTTTTCGCACAAATGCGTGCGCGGGTGCTAAAAAGAGCAGCATCGGCATGCTTAGCACGTCGTTTGGTAGAAATCCACGTGCGCGTTCTGCCAAAAGCACCATTTGCATGCACATCTTGTGGTTTTGCAGAAAACTTCATCCGCGTCTACCAAAAGATGCATGTGCATGCTTAAAACGCGTTTTCGCACAAATCCGTGCGCGGGTGCTAAAAAGAGCAGCATCGGCATGCTTAGCACGTCGTTTGGTAGAAATCCACGTGCGCGTTCTGCCAAAAGCACCATTTGCATGCACATCTTGTGGTTTTGCAGAAAACTTCATCCGCGTCTACCAAAAGATGCATGTGCATGCTTAAAACGCGTTTTCGCACAAATCCGTGCGCGGGTGCTAAAAAGAGCAGCATCGGCATGCTTAGCACGTCGTTTGGTAGAAATCCACGTGCGCGTTCTGCCAAAAGCACCATTTGCATGCACATCTTGTGGTTTTGCAGAAAACTTCATCCGCGTCTACCAAAAGATGCATGTGCATGCTTAAAACACGTTTTCGCACAAATGCGTGCGCGGGTGCTAGAAAGAGCAGCATCGGCATGCTTAGCACGTCGTTTGGTAGAAATCCACATGCGCGTTCTGCCAAAAGCACCATTTGCATGCACATCTTGTGGTTTTGCAGAAAACTTCATCCGCGTCTACCAAAAGATGCATGTGCATGCTTAAAACGCGTTTTCGCACAAATGCGTGCGCGGGTGCTAAAAAGAGCAGCATCGGCATGCTTAGCACGTCGTTTGGTAGAAATCCATGTGCGCGTTCTGCAAAAAGCACCATTTGCATGCACATCTTGTGGTTTTGCAGAAAACTTCATCCGCGTCTACCAAAAGATGCATGTGCATGCTTAAAACGCGTTTTCGCAGAAATGCGTGCGCGGGTGCTAAAAAGAGCAGCATCGGCATGCTTAGCACGTCGTCTGGTAGAAATCCACGTGCGCGTTCTGCAAAAAGCACCATTTGCATGCACATTTTGTGGTTTTGCAGAAAACTTCATCCGCGTCTACCAAAAGATGCATGTGCATGCTTAAAACGCGTTTTCGCACAAATGCGTGCGCGGGCGCTAAAAAGAGCAGCATCGGCATGCTTAGCACGTCGTTTGGTAGAAATCCACGTGCGCGTTCTGCCAAAAGCACCATTTGCATGCACATATTGTGGTTTTGCAGAAAACTTCATCCGCGTCTACCAAAAGATGCATGTGCATGCTTAAAACGCGTTTTCGCACAAATCATTGCGCGGGTGCTACAAAGAGCAGCATCGGCATGCTTAGCACGTCGTTTGGTAGAAATCCACGTGCGCGTTCTGCCAAAAGCACCATTTGCATGCACATCTTGTGGTTTTGCAGAAAACTTCATCCGCGTCTACCAAAAGATGCATATGCATGCTTAAAACGCGTTTTCGCACAAATCCGTGCGCGGGTGCTAAAAAGAGCAGCATCGGCACGCTTAGCACGTCGTTTGGTAGAAATCCACGTGCGCGTTCTGCCAAAAGCACCAGTTGCATGTACATCTTGTGGTTTTGCAGAAAACTTCATCCGCGTCTACCAAAAGATGCATGTGCATGCTTAAAACGCGTTTTCGCACAAATCCTTGCGCGGGTGCTAAAAAGAGCAGCATCGGCATGCTTAGCGCGTCGTTTGGTAGAAATCCACGTGCGCGTTCTGCCAAAAGCACCATTTGCACGCACATCTTGTGGTTTTGCAGAAAACTTCATCCGCGTCTACCAAAAGATGCATGTGCATCCTTAAAACGCGTTTTCGCACAAATGCGTGCGCGGGTGCTAAAAAGAGCAGCATCGGCATGCTTAGCACGTCGTTTGGTAGAAATCCACGTGCGCGTTCTGCCAAAAGCACCATTTGCATGCACATCTTGTAGTTTTGCAGAAAACTTCATCCGCGTCTACCAAAAGATGCATGTGCATGCTTAAAACGCGTTTTCGCACAAATCATTGCGCGGGTGCTACAAAGAGCAGCATCGGCATGCTTAGCACGTCGTTTGGTAGAAATCCACGTGCGCGTTCTGCGAAAAGCACCATTTGCATGCACATCTTGTGGTTTTGCAGAAAACTTCATCCGCGTCTACCAAAAGATGCATGTGCATGCTTAAAACGCGTTTTCGCACAAATCCGTGCGCGGGTGCTAAAAAGAGCAGCATCGGCATGCTTAGCACGTCGTTTGGTAGAAATCCACGTGCGCGTTCTGCCAAAAGCACCAGTTGCATGCACATCTTGTGGTTTTGCAGAAAACTTCATCCGCGTCTACCAAAAGATGCATGTGCATGCTTAAAACGCGTTTTCGCACAAATCCTTGCGCGGGTGCTAAAAAGAGCAGCATCGGCATGCTTAGCGCGTCGTTTGGTAGAAATCCACGTGCGCGTTCTGCCAAAAGCACCATTTGCACGCACATCTTGTGGTTTTGCAGAAAACTTCATCCGCGTCTACCAAAAGATGCATGTGCATGCTTAAAACGCGTTTTCGCACAAATCCCTGCGCGGGTGCTAAAAAGAGCAGCATCGGCATGCTTAGCACGTCGTTTGGTAGAAATCCACGTGCGGGTTCTGCCAAAAGCACCATTTGCACGCACATCTTGTGGTTTTGCAGAAAACTTCATCCGCGTCTACCAAAAGATGCATGTGCATGCTTAAAACGCGTTTTCGCACAAATGCGTGCGCGGGTGCTAAAAAGAGCAGCATCGGCATGCTTAGCACGTCGTTTGGTAGAAATCCACGTGCGCGTTCTGCCAAAAGCACCATTTGCATGCACATCTTGTGGTTTTGCAGAAAACTTCATCCGCGTCTACCAAAAGATGCATGTGCATGCTTAAAACGCGTTTTCGCACAAATCCGTGCGCGGGTGCTAAAAAGAGCAGCATCGGCATGCTTAGCACGTCGTTTGGTAGAAATCCACGTGCGCGTTCTGCCAAAAGCACCATTTGCATGCACATCTTGTGGTTTTGCAGAAAACTTCATCCGCGTCTACCAAAAGATGCATGTGCATGCTTAAAACGCGTTTTCGCACAAATCCGTGCTCGGGTGCTAAAAAGAGCAGCATCGGCATGCTTAGCATGTCGTCTGGTAGAAATCCACGTGCGCGTTCTGCAAAAAGCACCATTTGCATGCACATCTTGTGGTTTTGCAGAAAACTTCATCCGCGTCTACCAAAAGATGCATGTGCATGCTTAAAACGCGTTTTCGCACAAATCCGTGCGCGGGTGCTAAAAAGACCAGCATCGGCATGCTTAGCACGTCGTCTGGTAGAAATCCACGTGCGCGTTCTGCCAAAAGCACCATTTGCATGCACATCTTGTGGTTTTGCAGAAAACTTCATCCGCGTCTACCAAAAGATGCATGTGCATGCTTAAAACGCGTTTTCGCACAAATCCGCGCGCGGGTGCTAAAAAGAGCAGCATCGGCATGCTTAGCACGTCGTTTGGTAGAAATCCACGTGCGCGTTCTGCCAAAAGCACCATTTGCATGCACATCTTGTGGTTTTTCAGAAAACTTCATCCGCGTCTACCAAAAGATGCATGTGCATGCTTAAAACGCGTTTTCGCACAAATCCGTGCGCGGGTGCTAAAAAGAGCAGCATCGGCATGCTTAGCACGTCGTTTGGTAGAAATCCACGTGCGCGTTCTGCCAAAAGCACCATTTGCATGCACATCTTGTGGTTTTGCAGAAAACTTCATCCGCGTCTACCAAAAGATGCATGTGCATGCTTAAAACGCGTTTTCGCACAAATCCGCGCGCGGGTGCTAAAAAGAGCAGCATCGGCATGCTTAGCACGTCGTTTGGTAGAAATCCACGTGCGCGTTCTGCCAAAAGCACCATTTGCATGCACATCTTGTGGTTTTGCAGAAAACTTCATCCGCGTCTACCAAAAGATGCATGTGCATGCTTAAAACGCGTTTTCGCACAAATCCGTGCGCGGGTGCTAAAAAGAGCAGCATCGGCATGCTTAGCGCGTCGTTTGGTAGAAATCCACGTGCGCGTTCTGCCAAAAGCACCATTTGCACGCACATCTTGTGGTTTTGCAGAAAACTTCATCCGCGTCTACCAAAAGATGCATGTGCATCCTTAAAACGCGTTTTCGCACAAATGCGTGCGCGGGTGCTAAAAAGAGCAGCATCGGCATGCTTAGCACGTCGTTTGGTAGAAATCCACGTGCGCGTTCTGCCAAAAGCACCATTTGCATGCACATCTTGTAGTTTTGCAGAAAACTTCATCCGCGTCTACCAAAAGATGCATGTGCATGCTTAAAACGCGTTTTCGCACAAATCATTGCGCGGGTGCTACAAAGAGCAGCATCGGCATGCTTAGCACGTCGTTTGGTAGAAATCCACGTGCGCGTTCTGCGAAAAGCACCATTTGCATGCACATCTTGTGGTTTTGCAGAAAACTTCATCCGCGTCTACCAAAAGATGCATGTGCATGCTTAAAACGCGTTTTCGCACAAATCCGTGCGCGGGTGCTAAAAAGAGCAGCATCGGCATGCTTAGCACGTCGTTTGGTAGAAATCCACGTGCGCGTTCTGCCAAAAGCACCAGTTGCATGCACATCTTGTGGTTTTGCAGAAAACTTCATCCGCGTCTACCAAAAGATGCATGTGCATGCTTAAAACGCGTTTTCGCACAAATCCTTGCGCGGGTGCTAAAAAGAGCAGCATCGGCATGCTTAGCGCGTCGTTTGGTAGAAATCCACGTGCGCGTTCTGCCAAAAGCACCATTTGCACGCACATCTTGTGGTTTTGCAGAAAACTTCATCCGCGTCTACCAAAAGATGCATGTGCATGCTTAAAACGCGTTTTCGCACAAATCCCTGCGCGGGTGCTAAAAAGAGCAGCATCGGCATGCTTAGCACGTCGTTTGGTAGAAATCCACGTGCGGGTTCTGCCAAAAGCACCATTTGCACGCACATCTTGTGGTTTTGCAGAAAACTTCATCCGCGTCTACCAAAAGATGCATGTGCATGCTTAAAACGCGTTTTCGCACAAATGCGTGCGCGGGTGCTAAAAAGAGCAGCATCGGCATGCTTAGCACGTCGTTTGGTAGAAATCCACGTGCGCGTTCTGCCAAAAGCACCATTTGCATGCACATCTTGTGGTTTTGCAGAAAACTTCATCCGCGTCTACCAAAAGATGCATGTGCATGCTTAAAACGCGTTTTCGCACAAATCCGTGCGCGGGTGCTAAAAAGAGCAGCATCGGCATGCTTAGCACGTCGTTTGGTAGAAATCCACGTGCGCGTTCTGCCAAAAGCACCATTTGCATGCACATCTTGTGGTTTTGCAGAAAACTTCATCCGCGTCTACCAAAAGATGCATGTGCATGCTTAAAACGCGTTTTCGCACAAATCCGTGCTCGGGTGCTAAAAAGAGCAGCATCGGCATGCTTAGCATGTCGTCTGGTAGAAATCCACGTGCGCGTTCTGCAAAAAGCACCATTTGCATGCACATCTTGTGGTTTTGCAGAAAACTTCATCCGCGTCTACCAAAAGATGCATGTGCATGCTTAAAACGCGTTTTCGCACAAATCCGTGCGCGGGTGCTAAAAAGACCAGCATCGGCATGCTTAGCACGTCGTCTGGTAGAAATCCACGTGCGCGTTCTGCCAAAAGCACCATTTGCATGCACATCTTGTGGTTTTGCAGAAAACTTCATCCGCGTCTACCAAAAGATGCATGTGCATGCTTAAAACGCGTTTTCGCACAAATCCGCGCGCGGGTGCTAAAAAGAGCAGCATCGGCATGCTTAGCACGTCGTTTGGTAGAAATCCACGTGCGCGTTCTGCCAAAAGCACCATTTGCATGCACATCTTGTGGTTTTTCAGAAAACTTCATCCGCGTCTACCAAAAGATGCATGTGCATGCTTAAAACGCGTTTTCGCACAAATCCGTGCGCGGGTGCTAAAAAGAGCAGCATCGGCATGCTTAGCACGTCGTTTGGTAGAAATCCACGTGCGCGTTCTGCCAAAAGCACCATTTGCATGCACATCTTGTGGTTTTGCAGAAAACTTCATCCGCGTCTACCAAAAGATGCATGTGCATGCTTAAAACGCGTTTTCGCACAAATCCGCGCGCGGGTGCTAAAAAGAGCAGCATCGGCATGCTTAGCACGTCGTTTGGTAGAAATCCACGTGCGCGTTCTGCCAAAAGCACCATTTGCATGCACATCTTGTGGTTTTGCAGAAAACTACATCCGCGTCTACCAAAAGTCCATGCTTAAAACGCGTTTTCGCACAAATCCGTGCGCGGGTGCTAAAAAGAGCAGCATCGGCATGCTTAGCACGTCGTCTGGTAGAAATCCACGTGCGCGTTCTGCCAAAAGCACCATTTGCATGCACATCTTGTGGTTTTGCAGAAAACTTCATCCGCGTCTACCAAAAGATGCATGTGCATGCTTAAAACGCGTTTTCGCACAAATCCGTGCGCGGGTGCTAAAAAGAGCAGCATCGGCATGCTTAGCACGTCGTTTGGTAGAAATCCACGTGCGCGTTCTGCCAAAAGCACCATTTGCATGCACATCTTGTGGTTTTGCAGAAAACTTCATCCGCGTCTACCAAAAGATGCATATGCATGCTTAAAACGCGTTTTCGCACAAATCCGCGCGCGGGTGCTAAAAAGAGCAGCATCGGCATGCTTAGCACGTCGTTTGGTAGAAATCCACGTGCGCGTTCTGCCAAAAGCACCATTTGCATGCACATCTTGTGGTTTTGCAGAAAACTTCATCCGCGTCTACCAAAAGATGCATGTGCATGCTTAAAACGCGTTTTCGCACAAATCCGCGCGCGGGTGTTAAAAAGAGCAGCATCGGCATGCTTAGCACGTCGTTTGGTAGAAATCCACGTGCGCGTTCTGCCAAAAGCACCATTTGCATGCACATCTTGTGGTTTTGCAGAAAACTTCATCCGCGTCTACCAAGAGATGCATGTGCATGCTTAAAACGCGTTTTCGCACAAATCCGTGCGCGGGTGCTAAAAAGAGCAGCATCGGCATGATTAGCACGTCGTTTGGTAGAAATCCACGTGCGCGTTCTGCCAAAAGCACCATTTGCATGCACATCTTGTGGTTTTGCAGAAAACTTCATCCGCGTCTACCAAAAGATGCATGTGCATGCTTAAAACGCGTTTTCGCACAAATCCGTGCGCGGGTGCTAAAAGAGCAGCATCGGCATGCTTAGCACGTCGTTTGGTAGAAATCCACGTGCGCGTTCTGCCAAAAGCACCATTTGCACGCACATCTTGTGGTTTTGCAGAAAACTTCATCCGCGTCTACCAAAAGATGCATGTGCATGCTTAAAACGCGTTTTCGCACAAATGCGTGCGCGGGTGCTAAAAAGAGCAGCATCGGCATGCTTAGCACGTCGTTTGGTAGAAATCCACGTGCGCGTTCTGCCAAAAGCACCATTTGCATGCACATCTTGTGGTTTTGCAGAAAACTTCATCCGCGTCTACCAAAAGATGCATGTGCATGCTTAAAACGCGTTTTCGCACAAATCCCTGCGCGGGTGCTAAAAAGAGCAGCATCGGCATGCTTAGCACGTCGTTTGAAAGAAATCCACGTGCGCGTTCTGCCAAAAGCACCATTTGCATGCACATCTTGTGGTTTTGCAGAAAACTTCATCCGCGTCTACCAAAAGAAGCATGTCCATGCTTAAAACGCGTTTTCGCACAAATCCGTGCGCGGGTGCTAGAAAGAGCAGCATCGGCATGCTTAGCACGTCGTTTGGTAGAAATCCACGTGCGCGTTCTGCGAAAAGCACCATTTGCATGCACATCTTCTGGTTTTGCAGAAAACTTCATCCGCGTCTACCAAAAGATGCATGTCCATGCTTAAAACGCGTTTTCGCACAAATCCGTGCGCGGGTGCTAAAAAGAGCAGCATCGGCATGCTTAGCACGTCGTTTGGCAGAAATCCACGTGCGCGTTCTGCCAAAAGCACCATTTGCATGCACATCTTGTGGTTTTGCAGAAAACTTCATCCGCGTCTACCAAAAGATGCATGTGCATGCTTAAAACGCGTTTTCGCACAAATCTGTGCGCGGGTGCTAAAAAGAGCAGCATCGGCATGCTTAGCACGTCGTTTGGTAGAAATCCACGTGCGCGTTCTGCCAAAAGCACCATTTGCATGCACATCTTGTGGTTTTGCAGAAAACTTCATCCGCGTCTACCAAAAGATGCATGTGCATGCTTAAAACGCGTTTTCGCACAAATCCGTGCGCGGGTGCTAAAAAGAGCAGCATCGGCATGCTTAGCACGTCGTTTGGTAGAAATCCACGTGCGCGTTCTGCCAAAAGCACCATTTGCATGCACATCTTCTGGTTTTGCAGAAAACTTCATCCGCGTCTACCAAAAGATGCATGTGCATTCTTAAAACGCGTTTTCGCACAAATCCGTGCGCGGGTGCTAAAAAGAGCAGCATCGGCATGCTTAGCACGTCGTTTGGTAGAAATCCACGTGCGCGTTCTGCCAAAAGCACCGTTTGCATGCACATCTTGTGGTTTTGCAGAAAACTTCATCCGCGTCTACCAAAAGATGCATGTGCATGCTTAAAACGCGTTTTCGCACAAATCCCTGCGCGGGTGCTAAAAAGAGCAGCATCGGCATGCTTAGCACGTCGTCTGGTAGAAATCCACGTGCGCGTTCTGCAAAAAGCACCATTTGCATGCACATCTTGTGGTTTTGCAGAAAACTTCATCCGCGTCTACCAAAAGATGCATGTGCATGCTTAAAACGCGTTTTCGCACAAATGCGTGCGCGGGCGCTAAAAAGAGCAGCATCGGCATGCTTAGCACGTCGTTTGGTAGAAGTCCACGTGCGCGTTCTGCCAAAAGCACCATTTGCATGCACATCTTGTGGTTTTGCAGAAAACTTCATCCGCGTCTACCAAAAGATGCATGTGCATGCTTAAAACGCGTTTCCGCACAAATCAGTGCGCGGGTGCTAAAAAGAGCAGCATCGGCATGCTTAGCACGTCGTTTGGTAGAAATCCACGTGCGCGTTCTGCCAAAAGCACCATTTGCATGCACATCTTGTGGTTTTGCAGAAAACTTCATCCGCGTCTACCAAAAGATGCATGTGCATGCTTAAAACGCGTTTTAGCACAAATCCGGGCTCGGGTGCTAAAAAGAGCAGCATCGGCATGCTTAGCACGTCGTTTGGTAGAAATCCACGTGCGCGTTCTGCCAAAAGCACCATTTGCATGCACATCTTGTGGTTTTTCAGAAAACTTCATCCGCGTCTACCAAAAGATGCATGTGCATGCTTAAAACGCGTTTTCGCACAAATCCGGGCTCGGGTGCTAAAAAGAGCAGCATCGGCATGCTTAGCACGTCGTTTGGTAGAAATCCACGTGCGGGTTCTGCCAAAAGCACCATTTGCACGCACATCTTGTGGTTTTGCAGAAAACTTCATCCGCGTCTACCAAAAGATGCATGTGCATGCTTAAAACGCGTTTTCGCACAAATGCGTGCGCGGGTGCTAAAAAGAGCAGCATCGGCATGCTTAGCACGTCGTTTGGTAGAAATCCACGTGCGGGTTCTGCCAAAAGCACCATTTGCACGCACATCTTGTGGTTTTGCAGAAAACTTCATCCGCGTCTACCAAAAGATGCATGTGCATGCTTAAAACGCGTTTTCGCACAAATGCGTGCGCGGGTGCTAAAAAGAGCAGCATCGGCATGCTTAGCACGTCGTTTGGTAGAAATCCACGTGCGCGTTCTGCCAAAAGCACCATTTGCATGCACATCTTGTGGTTTTGCAGAAAACTTCATCCGCGTCTACCAAAAGATGCATGTGCATGCTTAAAACGCGTTTTCGCACAAATCCGTGCGCGGGTGCTAAAAAGAGCAGCATCGGCATGCTTAGCACGTCGTTTGGTAGAAATCCACGTGCGCGTTCTGCCAAAAGCACCATTTGCATGCACATCTTGTGGTTTTGCAGAAAACTTCATCCGCGTCTACCAAAAGATGCATGTGCATGCTTAAAACGCGTTTTCGCACAAATCCGTGCTCGGGTGCTAAAAAGAGCAGCATCGGCATGCTTAGCATGTCGTCTGGTAGAAATCCACGTGCGCGTTCTGCAAAAAGCACCATTTGCATGCACATCTTGTGGTTTTGCAGAAAACTTCATCCGCGTCTACCAAAAGATGCATGTGCATGCTTAAAACGCGTTTTCGCACAAATGCGTGCGCGGGCGCTAAAAAGAGCAGCATCGGCATGCTTAGCACGTCGTTTGGTAGAAATCCACGTGCGCGTTCTGCCAAAAGCACCATTTGCATGCACATATTGTGGTTTTGCAGAAAACTTCATCCGCGTCTACCAAAAGATGCATGTGCATGCTTAAAACGCGTTTTCGCACAAATCCGTGCGCGGGTGCTAAAAAGAGCAGCATCGGCATGCTTAGCACGTCGTTTGGTAGAAATCCACGTGCGCGTTCTGCCAAAAGCACCATTTGCATGCACATCTTGTGGTTTTGCAGAAAACTTCATCCGTGTCTACCAAAAGATGCATGTGCAAGCTTAAAACGCGTTTTCGCACAAATCCGTGCGCGGGTGCTAAAAAGAGCAGCATCGGCATGCTTAGCACGTCGTTTGGTAGAAATCCACGTGCGCGTTCTGCCAAAAGCACCATTTGCATGCACATCTTGTGGTTTTGCAGAAAACTTCATCCGCGTCTACCAAAAGATGCATGTGCATGCTTAAAACGCGTTTTCGCACAAATCCGTGCGCGGGTGCTAAAAAGAGCAGCATCGGCATGCTTAGCACGTCGTTTGGTAGAAATCCACGTGCGCGTTCTGCCAAAAGCACCATTTGCATGCACATCTTCTGGTTTTGCAGAAAACTTCATCCGCGTCTACCAAAAGATGCATGTGCATTCTTAAAACGCGTTTTCGCACAAATCCGTGCGCGGGTGCTAAAAAGAGCAGCATCGGCATGCTTAGCACGTCGTTTGGTAGAAATCCACGTGCGCGTTCTGCCAAAAGCACCGTTTGCATGCACATCTTGTGGTTTTGCAGAAAACTTCATCCGCGTCTACCAAAAGATGCATGTGCATGCTTAAAACGCGTTTTCGCACAAATCCCTGCGCGGGTGCTAAAAAGAGCAGCATCGGCATGCTTAGCACGTCGTCTGGTAGAAATCCACGTGCGCGTTCTGCAAAAAGCACCATTTGCATGCACATCTTGTGGTTTTGCAGAAAACTTCATCCGCGTCTACCAAAAGATGCATGTGCATGCTTAAACGCGTTTTCGCACAAATGCGTGCGCGGGCGCTAAAAAGAGCAGCATCGGCATGCTTAGCACGTCGTTTGGTAGAAGTCCACGTGCGCGTTCTGCCAAAAGCACCATTTGCATGCACATCTTGTGGTTTTGCAGAAAACTTCATCCGCGTCTACCAAAAGATGCATGTGCATGCTTAAAACGCGTTTCCGCACAAATCAGTGCGCGGGTGCTAAAAAGAGCAGCATCGGCATGCTTAGCACGTCGTTTGGTAGAAATCCACGTGCGCGTTCTGCCAAAAGCACCATTTGCATGCACATCTTGTGGTTTTGCAGAAAACTTCATCCGCGTCTACCAAAAGATGCATGTGCATGCTTAAAACGCGTTTTAGCACAAATCCGGGCTCGGGTGCTAAAAAGAGCAGCATCGGCATGCTTAGCACGTCGTTTGGTAGAAATCCACGTGCGCGTTCTGCCAAAAGCACCATTTGCATGCACATCTTGTGGTTTTTCAGAAAACTTCATCCGCGTCTACCAAAAGATGCATGTGCATGCTTAAAACGCGTTTTCGCACAAATCCGTGCGCGGGTGCTAAAAAGAGCAGCATCGGCATGCTTAGCACGTCGTTTGGTAGAAATCCACGTGCGCGTTCTGCCAAAAGCACCATTTGCATGCACATCTTGTGGTTTTGCAGAAAACTTCATCCGCGTCTACCAAAAGATGCATGTGCATGCTTAAAACGCGTTTTCGCACAAATCCGTGCTCGGGTGCTAAAAAGAGCAGCATCGGCATGCTTAGCATGTCGTCTGGTAGAAATCCACGTGCGCGTTCTGCAAAAAGCACCATTTGCATGCACATCTTGTGGTTTTGCAGAAAACTTCATCCGCGTCTACCAAAAGATGCATGTGCATGCTTAAAACGCGTTTTCGCACAAATGCGTGCGCGGGCGCTAAAAAGAGCAGCATCGGCATGCTTAGCACGTCGTTTGGTAGAAATCCACGTGCGCGTTCTGCCAAAAGCACCATTTGCATGCACATATTGTGGTTTTGCAGAAAACTTCATCCGCGTCTACCAAAAGATGCATGTGCATGCTTAAAACGCGTTTTCGCACAAATCCGTGCGCGGGTGCTAAAAAGAGCAGCATCGGCATGCTTAGCACGTCGTTTGGTAGAAATCCACGTGCGCGTTCTGCCAAAAGCACCATTTGCATGCACATCTTGTGGTTTTGCAGAAAACTTCATCCGTGTCTACCAAAAGATGCATGTGCAAGCTTAAAACGCGTTTTCGCACAAATCCGTGCGCGGGTGCTAAAAAGAGCAGCATCGGCATGCTTAGCACGTCGTTTGGTAGAAATCCACGTGCGCGTTCTGCCAAAAGCACCATTTGCATGCACATCTTGTGGTTTTGCAGAAAACTTCATCCGCGTCTACCAAAAGATGCATGTGCATGCTTAAAACGCGTTTTCGCACAAATCCGTGCGCGGGTGCTAAAAAGAGCAGCATCGGCATGCTTAGCACGTCGTTTGGTAGAAATCCACGTGCGCGTTCTGCCAAAAGCACCATTTGCATGCACATCTTCTGGTTTTGCAGAAAACTTCATCCGCGTCTACCAAAAGATGCATGTGCATTCTTAAAACGCGTTTTCGCACAAATCCGTGCGCGGGTGCTAAAAAGAGCAGCATCGGCATGCTTAGCACGTCGTTTGGTAGAAATCCACGTGCGCGTTCTGCCAAAAGCACCGTTTGCATGCACATCTTGTGGTTTTGCAGAAAACTTCATCCGCGTCTACCAAAAGATGCATGTGCATGCTTAAAACGCGTTTTCGCACAAATCCCTGCGCGGGTGCTAAAAAGAGCAGCATCGGCATGCTTAGCACGTCGTCTGGTAGAAATCCACGTGCGCGTTCTGCAAAAAGCACCATTTGCATGCACATCTTGTGGTTTTGCAGAAAACTTCATCCGCGTCTACCAAAAGATGCATGTGCATGCTTAAACGCGTTTTCGCACAAATGCGTGCGCGGGCGCTAAAAAGAGCAGCATCGGCATGCTTAGCACGTCGTTTGGTAGAAGTCCACGTGCGCGTTCTGCCAAAAGCACCATTTGCATGCACATCTTGTGGTTTTGCAGAAAACTTCATCCGCGTCTACCAAAAGATGCATGTGCATGCTTAAAACGCGTTTCCGCACAAATCAGTGCGCGGGTGCTAAAAAGAGCAGCATCGGCATGCTTAGCACGTCGTTTGGTAGAAATCCACGTGCGCGTTCTGCCAAAAGCACCATTTGCATGCACATCTTGTGGTTTTGCAGAAAACTTCATCCGCGTCTACCAAAAGATGCATGTGCATGCTTAAAACGCGTTTTAGCACAAATCCGGGCTCGGGTGCTAAAAAGAGCAGCATCGGCATGCTTAGCACGTCGTTTGGTAGAAATCCACGTGCGCGTTCTGCCAAAAGCACCATTTGCATGCACATCTTGTGGTTTTTCAGAAAACTTCATCCGCGTCTACCAAAAGATGCATGTGCATGCTTAAAACGCGTTTTCGCACAAATCCCTGCGCGGGTGCTAAAAAGAGCAGCATCGGCATGCTTAGCACGTCGTTTGGTAGAAATCCACGTGCGGGTTCTGCCAAAAGCACCATTTGCACGCACATCTTGTGGTTTTGCAGAAAACTTCATCCGCGTCTACCAAAAGATGCATGTGCATGCTTAAAACGCGTTTTCGCACAAATGCGTGCGCGGGTGCTAAAAAGAGCAGCATCGGCATGCTTAGCACGTCGTTTGGTAGAAATCCACGTGCGCGTTCTGCCAAAAGCACCATTTGCATGCACATCTTGTGGTTTTGCAGAAAACTCCATCCGCGTCTACCAAAAGATGCATGTGCATGCTTAAAACGCGTTTTCGCACAAATCCGTGCGCGGGTGCTAAAAAGAGCAGCATCGGCATGCTTAGCACGTCGTTTGGTAGAAATCCACGTGCGCGTTCTGCCAAAAGCACCATTTGCATGCACATCTTGTGGTTTTGCAGAAAACTTCATCCGCGTCTACCAAAAGATGCATGTGCATGCTTAAAACGCGTTTTCGCACAAATCCGTGCTCGGGTGCTAAAAAGAGCAGCATCGGCATGCTTAGCATGTCGTCTGGTAGAAATCCACGTGCGCGTTCTGCAAAAAGCACCATTTGCATGCACATCTTGTGGTTTTGCAGAAAACTTCATCCGCGTCTACCAAAAGATGCATGTGCATGCTTAAAACGCGTTTTCGCACAAATCCGTGCGCGGGTGCTAAAAAGACCAGCATCGGCATGCTTAGCACGTCGTCTGGTAGAAATCCACGTGCGCGTTCTGCCAAAAGCACCATTTGCATGCACATCTTGTGGTTTTGCAGAAAACTTCATCCGCGTCTACCAAAAGATGCATGTGCATGCTTAAAACGCGTTTTCGCACAAATCCGCGCGCGGGTGCTAAAAAGAGCAGCATCGGCATGCTTAGCACGTCGTTTGGTAGAAATCCACGTGCGCGTTCTGCCAAAAGCACAATTTGCATGCACATCTTGTGGTTTTTCAGAAAACTTCATCCGCGTCTACCAAAAGATGCATGTGCATGCTTAAAACGCGTTTTCGCACAAATCCGTGCGCGGGTGCTAAAAAGAGCAGCATCGGCATGCTTAGCACGTCGTTTGGTAGAAATCCACGTGCGCGTTCTGCCAAAAGCACCATTTGCATGCACATCTTGTGGTTTTGCAGAAAACTTCATCCGCGTCTACCAAAAGATGCATGTGCATGCTTAAAACGCGTTTTCGCACAAATCCGCGCGCGGGTGCTAAAAAGAGCAGCATCGGCATGCTTAGCACGTCGTTTGGTAGAAATCCACGTGCGCGTTCTGCCAAAAGCACCATTTGCATGCACATCTTGTGGTTTTGCAGAAAACTACATCCGCGTCTACCAAAAGTCCATGCTTAAAACGCGTTTTCGCACAAATCCGTGCGCGGGTGCTAAAAAGACCAGCATCGGCATGCTTAGCACGTCGTCTGGTAGAAATCCACGTGCGCGTTCTGCCAAAAGCACCATTTGCATGCACATCTTGTGGTTTTGCAGAAAACTTCATCCGCGTCTACCAAAAGATGCATGTGCATGCTTAAAACGCGTTTTCGCACAAATCCGTGCGCGGGTGCTAAAAAGAGCAGCATCGGCATGCTTAGCACGTCGTTTGGTAGAAATCCACGTGCGCGTTCTGCCAAAAGCACCATTTGCATGCACATCTTGTGGTTTTGCAGAAAACTTCATCCGCGTCTACCAAAAGATGCATATGCATGCTTAAAACGCGTTTTCGCACAAATCCGCGCGCGGGTGCTAAAAAGAGCAGCATCGGCATGCTTAGCACGTCGTTTGGTAGAAATCCACGTGCGCGTTCTGCCAAAAGCACCATTTGCATGCACATCTTGTGGTTTTGCAGAAAACTTCATCCGCGTCTACCAAAAGATGCATGTGCATGCTTAAAACGCGTTTTCGCACAAATCCGCGCGCGGGTGTTAAAAAGAGCAGCATCGGCATGCTTAGCACGTCGTTTGGTAGAAATCCACGTGCGCGTTCTGCCAAAAGCACCATTTGCATGCACATCTTGTGGTTTTGCAGAAAACTTCATCCGCGTCTACCAAGAGATGCATGTGCATGCTTAAAACGCGTTTTCGCACAAATCCGTGCGCGGGTGCTAAAAAGAGCAGCATCGGCATGATTAGCACGTCGTTTGGTAGAAATCCACGTGCGCGTTCTGCCAAAAGCACCATTTGCATGCACATCTTGTGGTTTTGCAGAAAACTTCATCCGCGTCTACCAAAAGAAGCATGTCCATGCCTAAAACGCGTTTTCGCACAAATCCGTGCGCGGGTGCTAAAAAGAGCAGCATCGGCATGCTTAGCACGTCGTTTGGTAGAAATCCACGTGCGCGATCTGCCAAAAGCACCATTTGCATGCACATCTTCTGGTTTTGCAGAAAACTTCATCCGCGTCTACCAAAAGATGCATGTGCATGCTTAAAACGCGTTTTCGCACAAATCCGTGCGCGGGTGCTAAAAAGAGCAGCATCGGCATGCTTAGCACGTCGTTTGGTAGAAGTCCACGTGCGCGTTCTGCCAACAGCACTATTTGCATGCACATCTTGTGGTTTTGCAGAAAACTTCATCCGCGTCTACCAAAAGATGCATGTGCATGCTTAAAACGCGTTTTCGCACAAATCCGTGCGCGGGTGCTAAAAAGAGCAGCATCGGCATGCTTAGCACGTCGTTTGGTAGAAATCCACGTGCGCGTTCTGCCAAAAGCACCATTTGCATGCACATCTTGTGGTTTTGCAGAAAACTTCATCCGCGTCTACCAAAAGATGCATGTGCATGCTTAAAACGCGTTTTCGCACAAATCCGTGCGCGGGTGCTAAAAGAGCAGCATCGGCATGCTTAGCACGTCGTTTGGTAGAAATCCACGTGCGCGTTCTGCCAAAAGCACCATTTGCACGCACATCTTGTGGTTTTGCAGAAAACTTCATCCGCGTCTACCAAAAGATGCATGTGCATGCTTAAAACGCGTTTTCGCACAAATGCGTGCGCGGGTGCTAAAAAGAGCAGCATCGGCATGCTTAGCACGTCGTTTGGTAGAAATCCACGTGCGCGTTCTGCCAAAAGCACCATTTGCATGCAAATCTTGTGGTTTTGCAGAAAACTTCATCCGCGTCTACCAAAAGATGCATGTGCATGCTTAAAACGCGTTTTCGCACAAATCCCTGCGCGGGTGCTAAAAAGAGCAGCATCGGCATGCTTAGCACGTCGTTTGAAAGAAATCCACGTGCGCGTTCTGCCAAAAGCACCATTTGCATGCACATCTTGTGGTTTTGCAGAAAACTTCATCCGCGTCTACCAAAAGAAGCATGTCCATGCTTAAAACGCGTTTTCGCACAAATCCGTGCGCGGGTGCTAGAAAGAGCAGCATCGGCATGCTTAGCACGTCGTTTGGTAGAAATCCACGTGCGCGTTCTGCGAAAAGCACCATTTGCATGCACATCTTCTGGTTTTGCAGAAAACTTCATCCGCGTCTACCAAAAGATGCATGTCCATGCTTAAAACGCGTTTTCGCACAAATCCGTGCGCGGGTGCTAAAAAGAGCAGCATCGGCATGCTTAGCACGTCGTTTGGCAGAAATCCACGTGCGCGTTCTGCCAAAAGCACCATTTGCATGCACATCTTGTGGTTTTGCAGAAAACTTCATCCGCGTCTACCAAAAGATGCATGTGCATGCTTAAAACGCGTTTTCGCACAAATCTGTGCGCGGGTGCTAAAAAGAGCAGCATCGGCATGCTTAGCACGTCGTTTGGTAGAAATCCACGTGCGCGTTCTGCCAAAAGCACCATTTGCATGCACATCTTGTGGTTTTGCAGAAAACTTCATCCGCGTCTACCAAAAGATGCATGTGCATGCTTAAAACGCGTTTTCGCACAAATCCGTGCGCGGGTGCTAAAAAGAGCAGCATCGGCATGCTTAGCACGTCGTTTGGTAGAAATCCACGTGCGCGTTCTGCCAAAAGCACCATTTGCATGCACATCTTCTGGTTTTGCAGAAAACTTCATCCGCGTCTACCAAAAGATGCATGTGCATTCTTAAAACGCGTTTTCGCACAAATCCGTGCGCGGGTGCTAAAAAGAGCAGCATCGGCATGCTTAGCACGTCGTTTGGTAGAAATCCACGTGCGCGTTCTGCCAAAAGCACCGTTTGCATGCACATCTTGTGGTTTTGCAGAAAACTTCATCCGCGTCTACCAAAAGATGCATGTGCATGCTTAAAACGCGTTTTCGCACAAATCCCTGCGCGGGTGCTAAAAAGAGCAGCATCGGCATGCTTAGCACGTCGTCTGGTAGAAATCCACGTGCGCGTTCTGCAAAAAGCACCATTTGCATGCACATCTTGTGGTTTTGCAGAAAACTTCATCCGCGTCTACCAAAAGATGCATGTGCATGCTTAAAACGCGTTTTCGCACAAATGCGTGCGCGGGCGCTAAAAAGAGCAGCATCGGCATGCTTAGCACGTCGTTTGGTAGAAGTCCACGTGCGCGTTCTGCCAAAAGCACCATTTGCATGCACATCTTGTGGTTTTGCAGAAAACTTCATCCGCGTCTACCAAAAGATGCATGTGCATGCTTAAAACGCGTTTCCGCACAAATCAGTGCGCGGGTGCTAAAAAGAGCAGCATCGGCATGCTTAGCACGTCGTTTGGTAGAAATCCACGTGCGCGTTCTGCCAAAAGCACCATTTGCATGCACATCTTGTGGTTTTGCAGAAAACTTCATCCGCGTCTACCAAAAGATGCATGTGCATGCTTAAAACGCGTTTTAGCACAAATCCGGGCTCGGGTGCTAAAAAGAGCAGCATCGGCATGCTTAGCACGTCGTTTGGTAGAAATCCACGTGCGCGTTCTGCCAAAAGCACCATTTGCATGCACATCTTGTGGTTTTTCAGAAAACTTCATCCGCGTCTACCAAAAGATGCATGTGCATGCTTAAAACGCGTTTTCGCACAAATCCGGGCTCGGGTGCTAAAAAGAGCAGCATCGGCATGCTTAGCACGTCGTTTGGTAGAAATCCACGTGCGGGTTCTGCCAAAAGCACCATTTGCACGCACATCTTGTGGTTTTGCAGAAAACTTCATCCGCGTCTACCAAAAGATGCATGTGCATGCTTAAAACGCGTTTTCGCACAAATGCGTGCGCGGGTGCTAAAAAGAGCAGCATCGGCATGCTTAGCACGTCGTTTGGTAGAAATCCACGTGCGGGTTCTGCCAAAAGCACCATTTGCACGCACATCTTGTGGTTTTGCAGAAAACTTCATCCGCGTCTACCAAAAGATGCATGTGCATGCTTAAAACGCGTTTTCGCACAAATGCGTGCGCGGGTGCTAAAAAGAGCAGCATCGGCATGCTTAGCACGTCGTTTGGTAGAAATCCACGTGCGCGTTCTGCCAAAAGCACCATTTGCATGCACATCTTGTGGTTTTGCAGAAAACTTCATCCGCGTCTACCAAAAGATGCATGTGCATGCTTAAAACGCGTTTTCGCACAAATCCGTGCGCGGGTGCTAAAAAGAGCAGCATCGGCATGCTTAGCACGTCGTTTGGTAGAAATCCACGTGCGCGTTCTGCCAAAAGCACCATTTGCATGCACATCTTGTGGTTTTGCAGAAAACTTCATCCGCGTCTACCAAAAGATGCATGTGCATGCTTAAAACGCGTTTTCGCACAAATCCGTGCTCGGGTGCTAAAAAGAGCAGCATCGGCATGCTTAGCATGTCGTCTGGTAGAAATCCACGTGCGCGTTCTGCAAAAAGCACCATTTGCATGCACATCTTGTGGTTTTGCAGAAAACTTCATCCGCGTCTACCAAAAGATGCATGTGCATGCTTAAAACGCGTTTTCGCACAAATGCGTGCGCGGGCGCTAAAAAGAGCAGCATCGGCATGCTTAGCACGTCGTTTGGTAGAAATCCACGTGCGCGTTCTGCCAAAAGCACCATTTGCATGCACATATTGTGGTTTTGCAGAAAACTTCATCCGCGTCTACCAAAAGATGCATGTGCATGCTTAAAACGCGTTTTCGCACAAATCCGTGCGCGGGTGCTAAAAAGAGCAGCATCGGCATGCTTAGCACGTCGTTTGGTAGAAATCCACGTGCGCGTTCTGCCAAAAGCACCATTTGCATGCACATCTTGTGGTTTTGCAGAAAACTTCATCCGTGTCTACCAAAAGATGCATGTGCAAGCTTAAAACGCGTTTTCGCACAAATCCGTGCGCGGGTGCTAAAAAGAGCAGCATCGGCATGCTTAGCACGTCGTTTGGTAGAAATCCACGTGCGCGTTCTGCCAAAAGCACCATTTGCATGCACATCTTGTGGTTTTGCAGAAAACTTCATCCGCGTCTACCAAAAGATGCATGTGCATGCTTAAAACGCGTTTTCGCACAAATCCGTGCGCGGGTGCTAAAAAGAGCAGCATCGGCATGCTTAGCACGTCGTTTGGTAGAAATCCACGTGCGCGTTCTGCCAAAAGCACCATTTGCACGCACATCTTGTGGTTTTGCAGAAAACTTCATCCGCGTCTACCAAAAGATGCATGTGCATGCTTAAAACGCGTTTTCGCACAAATGCTTGCGCGGGTGCTAAAAAGAGCAGCATCGGCATGCTTAGCACGTCGTTTGGTAGAAATCCACGTGCGCGTTCTGCCAAAAGCACCATTTGCATGCACATATTGTGGTTTTGCAGAAAACTTCATCCGCGTCTACCAAAAGATGCATGTGCATGCTTAAAACGCGTTTTTGCACAAATCCGTGCGCGGGTGCTAAAGAGAGCAGCATCGGCATGCTTAGCACGTCGTTTGGTAGAAATCCACGTACGCGTTCTGCCAAAAGCACCATTTGCATGCACATCTTGTGGTTTTGCAGAAAACTTCATCCGCGTCTACCAAAAGATGCATGTGCATGCTTAAAACGCGTTTTCGCACAAATGCGTGCGCGGGTGCTAAAAAGAGCAGCATCGGCATGCTTAGCACGTCGTTTGGTAGAAATCCACGTGCGCGTTCTGCCAAAAGCACCATTTGCATGCACATCTTGTGGTTTTGCAGAAAACTTCATCCGCGTCTACCAAAAGATGAATGTGCATGCTTAAAACGCGTTTTCGCACAAATGCGTGCGCGGGTGCTAAAAAGAGCAGCATCGGCATGGTTAGCACGTCGTTTGGTAGAAATCCACGTGCGCGTTCTGCCAAAAGCACCATTTGCATGCACATCTTGTGGTTTTGCAGAAAACTTCATCCGCGTCTACCAAAAGTTGCATGTGCATGCTTAAAACGCGTTTTCGCACAAATCCGTGCGCGGGTGCTAAAAAGAGCAGCATCGGCAAGCTTAGCACGTCGTTTGGTAGAAATCCACGTGCGCGTTCTGCAAAAAGCACCATTTGCATGCACATCTTGTGGTTTTGCAGAAAACTTCATCCGCGTCTACCAAAAGATGCATGTGCATGCTTAAAACGCGTTTTCGCACAAATGCGTGCGCGGGTGCTAAAAAGAGCAGCATCGGCATGCTTAGCACGTCGTTTGGTAGAAATCCACGTGCGCGTTGTGCCAAAAGCACCATTTGCATGCACATCTTGTTGTTTTGCAGAAAACTTCATCCGCGCCTACCAAAAGATGCATGTGCATGCTTAAAACGCGTTTTCGCACAAATCCGTACGCGGGTGCTAAAAAGAGCAGCATCGGCATGCTTAGCACGTCGTTTGGTAGAAATCCACGTGCGCGTTCTGCCAAAAGCACCATTTGCATGCACATCTTGTGGTTTTGCAGAAAACTTCATCCGCGTCTACCAAAAGATGCATGTCCATGCTTAAAACGCGTTTTCGCACAAATCCGTGCGCGGGCGCTAAAAAGAGCAGCATCGGCATGCTTAGCACGTCGTTTGGTAGAAGTCCACGTGCGCGTTCTGCCAAAAGCACCATTTGCATGCACATCTTGTGGTTTTGCAGAAAACTTCATCCGCGTCTACCAAAAGATGCATGTGCATGCTTAAAACGCGTTTCCGCACAAATCAGTGCGCGGGTGCTAAAAAGAGCAGCATCGGCATGCTTAGCACGTCGTTTGGTAGAAATCCACGTGCGCGTTCTGCCAAAAGCACCATTTGCATGCACATCTTGTGGTTTTGCAGAAAACTTCATCCGCGTCTACCAAAAGATGCATGTGCATGCTTAAAACGCGTTTTAGCACAAATCCGGGCTCGGGTGCTAAAAAGAGCAGCATCGGCATGCTTAGCACGTCGTTTGGTAGAAATCCACGTGCGCGTTCTGCCAAAAGCACCATTTGCATGCACATCTTGTGGTTTTTCAGAAAACTTCATCCGCGTCTACCAAAAGATGCATGTGCATGCTTAAAACGCGTTTTCGCACAAATCCGGGCTCGGGTGCTAAAAAGAGCAGCATCGGCATGCTTAGCACGTCGTTTGGTAGAAATCCACGTGCGCGTTCTGCCAAAAGCACCATTTGCATGCACATCTTGTGGTTTTGCAGAAAACTTCATCCGCGTCTACCAAAAGATGCATGTGCATGCTTAAAACGCGTTTTCGCACAAATGCGTGCGCGGGTGCTAAAAAGAGCAGCATCGGCATGCTTAGCACGTCGTTTGGTAGAAATCCACGTGCGCGTTCTGCCAAAAGCACCATTTGCACGCACATCTTGTGGTTTTGCAGAAAACTTCATCCGCGTCTACCAAAAGATGCATGTGCATGCTTAAAACGCGTTTTCGCACAAATGCGTGCGCGGGTGCTAAAAAGAGCAGCATCGGCATGCTTAGCACGTCGTTTGGTAGAAATCCACGTGCGCGTTCTGCCAAAAGCACCATTTGCATGCACATCTTGTGGTTTTGCAGAAAACTTCATCCGCGTCTACCAAAAGATGCATGTGCATGCTTAACACGCGTTTTCGCACAAATCCCTGCGCGGGTGCTAAAAAGAGCAGCATCGGCATGCTTAGCACGTCGTTTGAAAGAAATCCACGTGCGCGTTCTGCCAAAAGCACCATTTGCATGCACATCTTGTGGTTTTGCAGAAAACTTCATCCGCGTCTACCAAAAGAAGCATGTCCATGCTTAAAACGCGTTTTCGCACAAATCCGTGCGCGGGTGCTAGAAAGAGCAGCATCGGCATGCTTAGCACGTCGTTTGGTAGAAATCCACGTGCGCGTTCTGCGAAAAGCACCATTTGCATGCACATCTTCTGGTTTTGCAGAAAACTTCATCCGCGTCTACCAAAAGATGCATGTCCATGCTTAAAACGCGTTTTCGCACAAATCCGTGCGCGGGTGCTAAAAAGAGCAGCATCGGCATGCTTAGCACGTCGTTTGGCAGAAATCCACGTGCGCGTTCTGCCAAAAGCACCATTTGCATGCACATCTTGTGGTTTTGCAGAAAACTTCATCCGCGTCTACCAAAAGATGCATGTGCATGCTTAAAACGCGTTTTCGCACAAATCTGTGCGCGGGTGCTAAAAAGAGCAGCATCGGCATGCTTAGCACGTCGTTTGGTAGAAATCCACGTGCGCGTTCTGCCAAAAGCACCATTTGCATGCACATCTTGTGGTTTTGCAGAAAACTTCATCCGCGTCTACCAAAAGATGCATGTGCATGCTTAAAACGCGTTTTCGCACAAATCCGTGCGCGGGTGCTAAAAAGAGCAGCATCGGCATGCTTAGCACGTCGTTTGGTAGAAATCCACGTGCGCGTTCTGCCAAAAGCACCATTTGCATGCACATCTTCTGGTTTTGCAGAAAACTTCATCCGCGTCTACCAAAAGATGCATGTGCATTCTTAAAACGCGTTTTCGCACAAATCCGTGCGCGGGTGCTAAAAAGAGCAGCATCGGCATGCTTAGCACGTCGTTTGGTAGAAATCCACGTGCGCGTTCTGCCAAAAGCACCGTTTGCATGCACATCTTGTGGTTTTGCAGAAAACTTCATCCGCGTCTACCAAAAGATGCATGTGCATGCTTAAAACGCGTTTTCGCACAAATCCCTGCGCGGGTGCTAAAAAGAGCAGCATCGGCATGCTTAGCACGTCGTCTGGTAGAAATCCACGTGCGCGTTCTGCAAAAAGCACCATTTGCATGCACATCTTGTGGTTTTGCAGAAAACTTCATCCGCGTCTACCAAAAGATGCATGTGCATGCTTAAAACGCGTTTTCGCACAAATGCGTGCGCGGGCGCTAAAAAGAGCAGCATCGGCATGCTTAGCACGTCGTTTGGTAGAAGTCCACGTGCGCGTTCTGCCAAAAGCACCATTTGCATGCACATCTTGTGGTTTTGCAGAAAACTTCATCCGCGTCTACCAAAAGATGCATGTGCATGCTTAAAACGCGTTTCCGCACAAATCAGTGCGCGGGTGCTAAAAAGAGCAGCATCGGCATGCTTAGCACGTCGTTTGGTAGAAATCCACGTGCGCGTTCTGCCAAAAGCACCATTTGCATGCACATCTTGTGGTTTTGCAGAAAACTTCATCCGCGTCTACCAAAAGATGCATGTGCATGCTTAAAACGCGTTTTAGCACAAATCCGGGCTCGGGTGCTAAAAAGAGCAGCATCGGCATGCTTAGCACGTCGTTTGGTAGAAATCCACGTGCGCGTTCTGCCAAAAGCACCATTTGCATGCACATCTTGTGGTTTTTCAGAAAACTTCATCCGCGTCTACCAAAAGATGCATGTGCATGCTTAAAACGCGTTTTCGCACAAATCCGGGCTCGGGTGCTAAAAAGAGCAGCATCGGCATGCTTAGCACGTCGTTTGGTAGAAATCCACGTGCGGGTTCTGCCAAAAGCACCATTTGCACGCACATCTTGTGGTTTTGCAGAAAACTTCATCCGCGTCTACCAAAAGATGCATGTGCATGCTTAAAACGCGTTTTCGCACAAATGCGTGCGCGGGTGCTAAAAAGAGCAGCATCGGCATGCTTAGCACGTCGTTTGGTAGAAATCCACGTGCGGGTTCTGCCAAAAGCACCATTTGCACGCACATCTTGTGGTTTTGCAGAAAACTTCATCCGCGTCTACCAAAAGATGCATGTGCATGCTTAAAACGCGTTTTCGCACAAATGCGTGCGCGGGTGCTAAAAAGAG
The DNA here is from genome assembly GCF_023375885.2 of Dermacentor andersoni. NCBI lineage: Eukaryota > Metazoa > Arthropoda > Arachnida > Ixodida > Ixodidae > Dermacentor > Dermacentor andersoni. The sequence goes on along the minus strand of NW_027314795.1, from coordinate 137,954 downwards.
CAGCATCGGCATGCTTAGCACGTCGTTTGGTAGAAATCCACGTGCGCGTTCTGCCAAAAGCACCATTTGCATGCACATCTTGTGGTTTTGCAGAAAACTTCATCCGCGTCTACCAAAAGATGCATGTGCATGCTTAAAACGCGTTTTCGCACAAATCCGTGCGCGGGTGCTAAAAAGAGCAGCATCGGCATGCTTAGCACGTCGTTTGGTAGAAATCCACGTGCGCGTTCTGCCAAAAGCACCATTTGCATGCACATCTTGTGGTTTTGCAGAAAACTTCATCCGCGTCTACCAAAAGATGCATGTGCATGCTTAAAACGCGTTTTCGCACAAATCCGTGCTCGGGTGCTAAAAAGAGCAGCATCGGCATGCTTAGCATGTCGTCTGGTAGAAATCCACGTGCGCGTTCTGCAAAAAGCACCATTTGCATGCACATCTTGTGGTTTTGCAGAAAACTTCATCCGCGTCTACCAAAAGATGCATGTGCATGCTTAAAACGCGTTTTCGCACAAATGCGTGCGCGGGCGCTAAAAAGAGCAGCATCGGCATGCTTAGCACGTCGTTTGGTAGAAATCCACGTGCGCGTTCTGCCAAAAGCACCATTTGCATGCACATATTGTGGTTTTGCAGAAAACTTCATCCGCGTCTACCAAAAGATGCATGTGCATGCTTAAAACGCGTTTTCGCACAAATCCGTGCGCGGGTGCTAAAAAGAGCAGCATCGGCATGCTTAGCACGTCGTTTGGTAGAAATCCACGTGCGCGTTCTGCCAAAAGCACCATTTGCATGCACATCTTGTGGTTTTGCAGAAAACTTCATCCGTGTCTACCAAAAGATGCATGTGCAAGCTTAAAACGCGTTTTCGCACAAATCCGTGCGCGGGTGCTAAAAAGAGCAGCATCGGCATGCTTAGCACGTCGTTTGGTAGAAATCCACGTGCGCGTTCTGCCAAAAGCACCATTTGCATGCACATCTTGTGGTTTTGCAGAAAACTTCATCCGCGTCTACCAAAAGATGCATGTGCATGCTTAAAACGCGTTTTCGCACAAATCCGTGCGCGGGTGCTAAAAAGAGCAGCATCGGCATGCTTAGCACGTCGTTTGGTAGAAATCCACGTGCGCGTTCTGCCAAAAGCACCATTTGCACGCACATCTTGTGGTTTTGCAGAAAACTTCATCCGCGTCTACCAAAAGATGCATGTGCATGCTTAAAACGCGTTTTCGCACAAATGCTTGCGCGGGTGCTAAAAAGAGCAGCATCGGCATGCTTAGCACGTCGTTTGGTAGAAATCCACGTGCGGGTTCTGCCAAAAGCACCATTTGCACGCACATCTTGTGGTTTTGCAGAAAACTTCATCCGCGTCTACCAAAAGATGCATGTGCATGCTTAAAACGCGTTTTCGCACAAATGCGTGCGCGGGTGCTAAAAAGAGCAGCATCGGCATGCTTAGCACGTCGTTTGGTAGAAATCCACGTGCGCGTTCTGCCAAAAGCACCATTTGCATGCACATCTTGTGGTTTTGCAGAAAACTTCATCCGCGTCTACCAAAAGATGCATGTGCATGCTTAAAACGCGTTTTCGCACAAATCCGTGCGCGGGTGCTAAAAAGAGCAGCATCGGCATGCTTAGCACGTCGTTTGGTAGAAATCCACGTGCGCGTTCTGCCAAAAGCACCATTTGCATGCACATCTTGTGGTTTTGCAGAAAACTTCATCCGCGTCTACCAAAAGATGCATGTGCATGCTTAAAACGCGTTTTCGCACAAATCCGTGCTCGGGTGCTAAAAAGAGCAGCATCGGCATGCTTAGCATGTCGTCTGGTAGAAATCCACGTGCGCGTTCTGCAAAAAGCACCATTTGCATGCACATCTTGTGGTTTTGCAGAAAACTTCATCCGCGTCTACCAAAAGATGCATGTGCATGCTTAAAACGCGTTTTCGCACAAATGCGTGCGCGGGCGCTAAAAAGAGCAGCATCGGCATGCTTAGCACGTCGTTTGGTAGAAATCCACGTGCGCGTTCTGCCAAAAGCACCATTTGCATGCACATATTGTGGTTTTGCAGAAAACTTCATCCGCGTCTACCAAAAGATGCATGTGCATGCTTAAAACGCGTTTTCGCACAAATCCGTGCGCGGGTGCTAAAAAGAGCAGCATCGGCATGCTTAGCACGTCGTTTGGTAGAAATCCACGTGCGCGTTCTGCCAAAAGCACCATTTGCATGCACATCTTGTGGTTTTGCAGAAAACTTCATCCGTGTCTACCAAAAGATGCATGTGCAAGCTTAAAACGCGTTTTCGCACAAATCCGTGCGCGGGTGCTAAAAAGAGCAGCATCGGCATGCTTAGCACGTCGTTTGGTAGAAATCCACGTGCGCGTTCTGCCAAAAGCACCATTTGCATGCACATCTTGTGGTTTTGCAGAAAACTTCATCCGCGTCTACCAAAAGATGCATGTGCATGCTTAAAACGCGTTTTCGCACAAATCCGTGCGCGGGTGCTAAAAAGAGCAGCATCGGCATGCTTAGCACGTCGTTTGGTAGAAATCCACGTGCGCGTTCTGCCAAAAGCACCATTTGCACGCACATCTTGTGGTTTTGCAGAAAACTTCATCCGCGTCTACCAAAAGATGCATGTGCATGCTTAAAACGCGTTTTCGCACAAATGCTTGCGCGGGTGCTAAAAAGAGCAGCATCGGCATGCTTAGCACGTCGTTTGGTAGAAATCCACGTGCGCGTTCTGCCAAAAGCACCATTTGCATGCACATATTGTGGTTTTGCAGAAAACTTCATCCGCGTCTACCAAAAGATGCATGTGCATGCTTAAAACGCGTTTTTGCACAAATCCGTGCGCGGGTGCTAAAGAGAGCAGCATCGGCATGCTTAGCACGTCGTTTGGTAGAAATCCACGTACGCGTTCTGCCAAAAGCACCATTTGCATGCACATCTTGTGGTTTTGCAGAAAACTTCATCCGCGTCTACCAAAAGATGCATGTGCATGCTTAAAACGCGTTTTCGCACAAATGCGTGCGCGGGTGCTAAAAAGAGCAGCATCGGCATGCTTAGCACGTCGTTTGGTAGAAATCCACGTGCGCGTTCTGCCAAAAGCACCATTTGCATGCACATCTTGTGGTTTTGCAGAAAACTTCATCCGCGTCTACCAAAAGATGAATGTGCATGCTTAAAACGCGTTTTCGCACAAATGCGTGCGCGGGTGCTAAAAAGAGCAGCATCGGCATGGTTAGCACGTCGTTTGGTAGAAATCCACGTGCGCGTTCTGCCAAAAGCACCATTTGCATGCACATCTTGTGGTTTTGCAGAAAACTTCATCCGCGTCTACCAAAAGTTGCATGTGCATGCTTAAAACGCGTTTTCGCACAAATCCGTGCGCGGGTGCTAAAAAGAGCAGCATCGGCAAGCTTAGCACGTCGTTTGGTAGAAATCCACGTGCGCGTTCTGCAAAAAGCACCATTTGCATGCACATCTTGTGGTTTTGCAGAAAACTTCATCCGCGTCTACCAAAAGATGCATGTGCATGCTTAAAACGCGTTTTCGCACAAATGCGTGCGCGGGTGCTAAAAAGAGCAGCATCGGCATGCTTAGCACGTCGTTTGGTAGAAATCCACGTGCGCGTTGTGCCAAAAGCACCATTTGCATGCACATCTTGTTGTTTTGCAGAAAACTTCATCCGCGCCTACCAAAAGATGCATGTGCATGCTTAAAACGCGTTTTCGCACAAATCCGTACGCGGGTGCTAAAAAGAGCAGCATCGGCATGCTTAGCACGTCGTTTGGTAGAAATCCACGTGCGCGTTCTGCCAAAAGCACCATTTGCATGCACATCTTGTGGTTTTGCAGAAAACTTCATCCGCGTCTACCAAAAGATGCATGTGCATGCTTAAAACGCGTTTTCGCACAAATGCGTGGGCGGGTGCTAAAAAGAGCAGCATCGGCATGCTTAGCACGTCGTTTGGTAGAAATCCACGTGCGCGTTCTGCAAAAAGCACCATTTGCATGCACATCTTGTGGTTTTGCCGAAAACTTCATCCGCGTCTACCAAAAGATGCATGTGCATGCTTAAAACGCGTTTTCGCACAAATGCGTGCGCGGGTGCTAAAAAGAGCAGCATCGGCATGCTTAGCACGTCGTTTGGTAGAAATCCACGTGCGCGTTCTGCCAAAAGCACCATTTGCATGCACATCTTGTGGTTTTGCAGAAAACTTCATCCGCGTCTACCAAAAGATGCATGTGCATGCTTAAAACGCGTTTTCGCACAAATCCGTGCGCGGGTGCTAAAAAGAGCAGCATCGGCATGCTTAGCACGTCGTTTGGTAGAAATCCACGTGCGCGTTCTGCCAAAAGCACCATTTGCATGCACATCTTGTGGTTTTGCAGAAAACTTCATCCGCGTCTACCAAAAGATGCATGTGCATGCTTAAAACACGTTTTCGCACAAATGCGTGCGCGGGTGCTAAAAAGAGCAGCATCGGCATGCTTAGCACGTCGTTTGGTAGAAATCCACATGCGCGTTCTGCCAAAAGCACCATTTGCATGCACATCTTGTGGTTTTGCAGAAAACTTCATCCGCGTCTACCAAAAGATGCATGTGCATGCTTAAAACGCGTTTTCGCACAAATCCGTGCGCGGGTGCTAAAAAGAGCAGCATCGGCATGCTTAGCACGTCGTCTGGTAGAAATCCACGTGCGCGTTCTGCCAAAAGCACCATTTGCATGCACATCTTGTGGTTTTGCAGAAAACTTCATCCGCGTCTACCAAAAGATGCATGTGCATGCTTAAAACGCGTTTTCGCACAAATCCGTGCGCGGGTGCTAAAAAGAGCAGCATCGGCATGCTTAGCACGTCGTTTGGTAGAAATCCACGTGCGCGTTCTGCCAAAAGCACCATTTGCATGCACATCTTGTGGTTTTGCAGAAAACTTCATCCGCGTCTACCAAAAGATGCATGTGCATGCTTAAAACGCGTTTTCGCACAATTCCGTGCGCGGGTGCTAAAAAGAGCAGCATCGGCAAGCTTAGCACGTCGTTTGGTAGAAATCCACGTGCGCGTTCTGCAAAAAGCACCATTTGCATGCACATCTTGTGGTTTTGCAGAAAACTTCATCCGCGTCTACCAAAAGATGCATGTGCATGCTTAAAACGCGTTTTCGCACAAATGCGTGCGCGGGTGCTAAAAAGAGCAGCATCGGCATGCTTAGCACGTCGTTTGGTAGAAATCCACGTGCGCGTTCTGCCAAAAGCACCATTTGCATGCACATCTTGTGGTTTTGCAGAAAACTTCATCCGCGTCTACCAAAAGATGCATGTGCATGCTTAAAACGCGTTTTCGCACAAATCCGTGCGCGGGTGCTAAAAAGAGCAGCATCGGCATGCTTAGCACGTCGTTTGGTAGAAATCCACGTGCGCGTTCTGCCAAAAGCACCATTTGCATGCACATCTTGTGGTTTTGCAGAAAACTTCATCCGCGTCTACCAAAAGAGGCATGTGCATGCTTAAAACGCGTTTTCGCACAAATCCGTGCGCGGGTGCTAAAAAGAGCAGCATCGGCATGCTTAGCACGTCGTTTGGTAGAAATCCACGTGCGCGTTCTGCCAAAAGCACCATTTGCATGCACATCTTGTGGTTTTGCAGAAAACTTCATCCGCGTCTACCAAAAGATGCATGTGCATGCTTAAAACGCGTTTTCGCACAAATCCGTGCGCGGGTGCTAAAAAGAGCAGCATCGGCATGCTTAGCACGTCGTTTGGTAGAAATCCACGCGCGCGTTCTGCCAAAAGCACCATTTGCATGCACATCGTGTGGTTTTGCAGAAAACTTCATCCGCGTCTACCAAAAGATGCATGTGCATGCTTAAAACGCGTTTTCGCACAAATCCGTGCGCGGGTGCTAAAAAGAGCAGCATCGGCATGCTTAGCACGTCGTTTGGTAGAAATCCACGTGCGCGTTCTGCCAAAAGCACCATTTGCATGCACATCTTGTGGTTTGGCAGAAAACTTCATCCGCGTCTACCGAAAGATGCATGTGCATGCTTAAAACGCGTTTTCGCACAAATCCGTGCGCGGGTGCAAAAAAGAGCAGCATCGGCATGCTTATCACGTCGTTTGGTAGAAATCCACGTGCGCGTTCTGCAAAAAGCACCATTTGCATACACATCTTGTGGTTTTGCAGAAAACTTCATCCGCGTCTACCAAAAGATGCATGTGCATGCTTAAAACGCGTTTTCGCAGAAATGCGTGCGCGGGTGCTAAAAAGAGCAGCATCGGCATGCTTAGCACGTCGTCTGGTAGAAATCCACGTGCGCGTTCTGCAAAAAGCACCATTTGCATGCACATTTTGTGGTTTTGCAGAAAACTTCATCCGCGTCTACCAAAAGATGCATGTGCATGCTTAAAACGCGTTTTCGCACAAATGCGTGCGCGGGCGCTAAAAAGAGCAGCATCGGCATGCTTAGCACGTCGTTTGGTAGAAATCCACGTGCGCGTTCTGCCAAAAGCACCATTTGCATGCACATATTGTGGTTTTGCAGAAAACTTCATCCGCGTCTACCAAAAGATGCATGTGCATGCTTAAAACGCGTTTTCGCACAAATGCGTGCGCGGGTGCTACAAAGAGCAGCATCGGCATGCTTAGCACGTCGTTTGGTAGAAATCCACGTGCGCGTTCTGCCAAAAGCACCATTTGCATGCACATCTTGTGGTTTTGCAGAAAACTTCATCCGCGTCTACCAAAAGATGCATGTGCATGCTTAAAACGCGTTTTCGCACAAATCCGTGCGCGGGTGCTAAAAAGAGCAGCATCGGCACGCTTAGCACGTCGTTTGGTAGAAATCCACGTGCGCGTTCTGCCAAAAGCACCAGTTGCATGTACATCTTGTGGTTTTGCAGAAAACTTCATCCGCGTCTACCAAAAGATGCATGTGCATGCTTAAAACGCGTTTTCGCACAAATCCTTGCGCGGGTGCTAAAAAGAGCAGCATCGGCATGCTTAGCGCGTCGTTTGGTAGAAATCCACGTGCGCGTTCTGCCAAAAGCACCATTTGCACGCACATCTTGTGGTTTTGCAGAAAACTTCATCCGCGTCTACCAAAAGTTGCATGTGCATCCTTAAAACGCGTTTTCGCACAAATGCGTGCGCGGGTGCTAAAAAGAGCAGCATCGGCATGCTTAGCACGTCGTTTGGTAGAAATCCACGTGCGCGTTCTGCCAAAAGCACCATTTGCATGCACATCTTGTAGTTTTGCAGAAAACTTCATCCGCGTCTACCAAAAGATGCATGTGCATGCTTAAAACGCGTTTTCGCACAAATCATTGCGCGGGTGCTACAAAGAGCAGCATCGGCATGCTTAGCACGTCGTTTGGTAGAAATCCACGTGCGCGTTCTGCGAAAAGCACCATTTGCATGCACATCTTGTGGTTTTGCAGAAAACTTCATCCGCGTCTACCAAAAGATGCATGTGCATGCTTAAAACGCGTTTTCGCACAAATCCGTGCGCGGGTGCTAAAAAGAGCAGCATCGGCATGCTTAGCACGTCGTTTGGTAGAAATCCACGTGCGCGTTCTGCCAAAAGCACCAGTTGCATGCACATCTTGTGGTTTTGCAGAAAACTTCATCCGCGTCTACCAAAAGATGCATGTGCATGCTTAAAACGCGTTTTCGCACAAATCCTTGCGCGGGTGCTAAAAAGAGCAGCATCGGCATGCTTAGCGCGTCGTTTGGTAGAAATCCACGTGCGCGTTCTGCCAAAAGCACCATTTGCACGCACATCTTGTGGTTTTGCAGAAAACTTCATCCGCGTCTACCAAAAGAAGCATGTGCATGCTTAAAACGCGTTTTCGCACAAATCCGTGCGCGGGTGCTAAAAAGAGCAGCACCGGCATGCTTAGCACGTCGTTTGGTAGAAATCCACGTGCGCGTTCTGCCAAAAGCACCATTTGCATGCACATCTTCTGGTTTTGCAGAAAACTTCATCCGCGTCTACCAAAAGATGCATGTGCATGCTGAAAACGCGTTTTCGCACAAATCCTTGCGCGGGTGCTAAAAAGAGCAGCATCGGCATGCTTAGCACGTCGTTTGGTAGAAATCCACGTGCGCGTTCTGCCAAAAGCACCATTTGCATGCACATCTTGTGGTTTTGCAGAAAACTTCATCCGCGTCTACCAAAAGATGCATGTGCATGCTTAAAACGCGTTTTCGCACAAATCCGTGCGCGGGTGCTAAAAAGAGCAGCATCGGCATGCTTAGCACGTCCTTTGGTAGAAATCCACGTCCGCGTTCTGCCAAAAGCACCATTTGCATGCACATCTTGTGGTTTTGCAGAAAACTTCATCCGCGTCTACCAAAAGATGCATGTGCATGCTTAAAACGCGTTTTCGCACAAATCCGTGCGCGGGTGCTAAAAAGAGCAGCATCGGCATGCTTAGCACGTCGTTTGGTAGAAATCCACGTGCGCGTTCTGCCAAAAGCACCATTTGCATGCACATCTTGTAGTTTTGCAGAAAACTTCATCCGCGTCTACCAAAAGATGCATGTGCATGCTTAAAACGCGTTTTCGCACAAATCCGTGCGTGGGTGCTAAAAAGAGCAGCATCGGCATGCTTAGCACGTCGTTTGGTAGAAATCCACGTGCGCGTTCTGCCAAAAGCACCATTTGCATGCACATCTTGTGGTTTTGCAGAAAACTTCATCCGCGTCTACCAAAAGAGGCATGTGCATGCTTAAAACGCGTTTTCGCACAAATCCGTGCGCGGGTGCTAAAAAGAGCAGCATCGGCATGCTTAGCACGTCGTTTGGTAGAAATCCACGTGCGCGTTCTGCCAAAAGCACCATTTGCATGCACATCTTGTGGTTTTGCAGAAAACTTCATCCGCGTCTACCAAAAGATGCATGTGCATGCTTAAAACGCGTTTTCGCACAAATCCGTGCGCGGGTGCTAAAAAGAGCAGCATCGGCATGCTTAGCACGTCGTTTGGTAGAAATCCACGCGCGCGTTCTGCCAAAAGCACCATTTGCATGCACATCTTGTGGTTTTGCAGAAAACTTCATCCGCGTCTACCAAAAGATGCATGTGCATGCTTAAAACGCGTTTTCGCACAAATCCGTGCGCGGGTGCTAAAAAGAGCAGCATCGGCATGCTTAGCACGTCGTTTGGTAGAAATCCACGTGCGCGTTCTGCCAAAAGCACCATTTGCATGCACATCTTGTGGTTTGGCAGAAAACTTCATCCGCGTCTACCGAAAGATGCATGTGCATGCTTAAAACGCGTTTTTGCACAAATCCGTGCGCGGGTGCAAAAAAGAGCAGCATCGGCATGCTTATCACGTCGTTTGGTAGAAATCCACGTGCGCGTTCTGCAAAAAGCACCATTTGCATACACATCTTGTGGTTTTGCAGAAAACTTCATCCGCGTCTACCAAAAGATGCATGTGCATGCTTAAAACGCGTTTTCGCACAAATGCGTGCGCGGGTGCTAAAAAGAGCAGCATCGGCATGCTTAGCACGTCGTTTGGTAGAAATCCACGTGCGCGTTCTGCCAAAAGCACCATTTGCATGCACATCTTGTGGTTTTGCAGAAAACTTCATCCGCGTCTACCAAAAGATGCATGTGCATGCTTAAAACGCGTTTTCGCACAAATCCGTGCGCGGGTGCTAAAAAGAGCAGCATCGGCAAGCTTAGCACGTCGTTTGGTAGAAATCCACGTGCGCGTTCTGCAAAAAGCACCATTTGCATGCACATCTTGTGGTTTTGCAGAAAACTTCATCCGCGTCTACCAAAAGATGCATGTGCATGCTTAAAACGCGTTTTCGCACAAATGCGTGCGCGGGTGCTAAAAAGAGCAGCATCGGCATGCTTAGCACGTCGTTTGGTAGAAATCCACGTGCGCGTTCTGCAAAAAGCACCATTTGCATGCACATCTTGTGGTTTTGCCGAAAACTTCATCCGCGTCTACCAAAAGATGCATGTGCATGCTTAAAACGCGTTTTCGCACAAATGCGTGCGCGGGTGCTAAAAAGAGCAGCATCGGCATGCTTAGCACGTCGTTTGGTAGAAATCCACGTGCGCGTTCTGCCAAAAGCACCATTTGCATGCACATCTTGTGGTTTTGCAGAAAACTTCATCCGCGTCTACCAAAAGATGCATGTGCATGCTTAAAACGCGTTTTCGCACAAATCCGTGCGCGGGTGCTAAAAAGAGCAGCATCGGCATGCTTAGCACGTCGTTTGGTAGAAATCCACGTGCGCGTTCTGCCAAAAGCACCATTTGCATGCACATCTTGTGGTTTTGCAGAAAACTTCATCCGCGTCTACCAAAAGATGCATGTGCATGCTTAAAACGCGTTTTCGCACAAATCCGTGCGCGGGTGCTAAAAAGAGCAGCATCGGCATGCTTAGCACGTCGTTTGGTAGAAATCCACGTGCGCGTTCTGCCAAAAGCACCATTTGCATGCACATCTTGTGGTTTTGCAGAAAACTTCATCCGCGTCTACCAAAAGATGCATGTGCATGCTTAAAACACGTTTTCGCACAAATGCGTGCGCGGGTGCTAAAAAGAGCAGCATCGGCATGCTTAGCACGTCGTTTGGTAGAAATCCACATGCGCGTTCTGCCAAAAGCACCATTTGCATGCACATCTTGTGGTTTTGCAGAAAACTTCATCCGCGTCTACCAAAAGATGCATGTGCATGCTTAAAACGCGTTTTCGCACAAATGCGTGCGCGGGTGCTAAAAAGAGCAGCATCGGCATGCTTAGCACGTCGTTTGGTAGAAATCCATGTGCGCGTTCTGCAAAAAGCACCATTTGCATGCACATCTTGTGGTTTTGCAGAAAACTTCATCCGCGTCTACCAAAAGATGCATGTGCATGCTTAAAACGCGTTTTCGCAGAAATGCGTGCGCGGGTGCTAAAAAGAGCAGCATCGGCATGCTTAGCACGTCGTCTGGTAGAAATCCACGTGCGCGTTCTGCAAAAAGCACCATTTGCATGCACATTTTGTGGTTTTGCAGAAAACTTCATCCGCGTCTACCAAAAGATGCATGTGCATGCTTAAAACGCGTTTTCGCACAAATGCGTGCGCGGGCGCTAAAAAGAGCAGCATCGGCATGCTTAGCACGTCGTTTGGTAGAAATCCACGTGCGCGTTCTGCCAAAAGCACCATTTGCATGCACATATTGTGGTTTTGCAGAAAACTTCATCCGCGTCTACCAAAAGATGCATGTGCATGCTTAAAACGCGTTTTCGCACAAATCATTGCGCGGGTGCTACAAAGAGCAGCATCGGCATGCTTAGCACGTCGTTTGGTAGAAATCCACGTGCGCGTTCTGCCAAAAGCACCATTTGCATGCACATCTTGTGGTTTTGCAGAAAACTTCATCCGCGTCTACCAAAAGATGCATATGCATGCTTAAAACGCCTTTTCGCACAAATCCGTGCGCGGGTGCTAAAAAGAGCAGCATCGGCACGCTTAGCACGTCGTTTGGTAGAAATCCACGTGCGCGTTCTGCCAAAAGCACCAGTTGCATGTACATCTTGTGGTTTTGCAGAAAACTTCATCCGCGTCTACCAAAAGATGCATGTGCATGCTTAAAACGCGTTTTCGCACAAATCCTTGCGCGGGTGCTAAAAAGAGCAGCATCGGCATGCTTAGCGCGTCGTTTGGTAGAAATCCACGTGCGCGTTCTGCCAAAAGCACCATTTGCACGCACATCTTGTGGTTTTGCAGAAAACTTCATCCGCGTCTACCAAAAGATGCATGTGCATCCTTAAAACGCGTTTTCGCACAAATGCGTGCGCGGGTGCTAAAAAGAGCAGCATCGGCATGCTTAGCACGTCGTTTGGTAGAAATCCACGTGCGCGTTCTGCCAAAAGCACCATTTGCATGCACATCTTGTAGTTTTGCAGAAAACTTCATCCGCGTCTACCAAAAGATGCATGTGCATGCTTAAAACGCGTTTTCGCACAAATCATTGCGCGGGTGCTACAAAGAGCAGCATCGGCATGCTTAGCACGTCGTTTGGTAGAAATCCACGTGCGCGTTCTGCGAAAAGCACCATTTGCATGCACATCTTGTGGTTTTGCAGAAAACTTCATCCGCGTCTACCAAAAGATGCATGTGCATGCTTAAAACGCGTTTTCGCACAAATCCGTGCGCGGGTGCTAAAAAGAGCAGCATCGGCATGCTTAGCACGTCGTTTGGTAGAAATCCACGTGCGCGTTCTGCCAAAAGCACCAGTTGCATGCACATCTTGTGGTTTTGCAGAAAACTTCATCCGCGTCTACCAAAAGATGCATGTGCATGCTTAAAACGCGTTTTCGCACAAATCCTTGCGCGGGTGCTAAAAAGAGCAGCATCGGCATGCTTAGCGCGTCGTTTGGTAGAAATCCACGTGCGCGTTCTGCCAAAAGCACCATTTGCACGCACATCTTGTGGTTTTGCAGAAAACTTCATCCGCGTCTACCAAAAGAAGCATGTGCATGCTTAAAACGCGTTTTCGCACAAATCCGTGCGCGGGTGCTAAAAAGAGCAGCACCGGCATGCTTAGCACGTCGTTTGGTAGAAATCCACGTGCGCGTTCTGCCAAAAGCACCATTTGCATGCACATCTTCTGGTTTTGCAGAAAACTTCATCCGCGTCTACCAAAAGATGCATGTGCATGCTGAAAACGCGTTTTCGCACAAATCCTTGCGCGGGTGCTAAAAAGAGCAGCATCGGCATGCTTAGCACGTCGTTTGGTAGAAATCCACGTGCGCGTTCTGCCAAAAGCACCATTTGCATGCACATCTTGTGGTTTTGCAGAAAACTTCATCCGCGTCTACCAAAAGATGCATGTGCATGCTTAAAACGCGTTTTCGCACAAATCCGTGCGCGGGTGCTAAAAAGAGCAGCATCGGCATGCTTAGCACGTCGTCTGGTAGAAATCCACGTGCGCGTTCTGCTAAAAGCACCATTTGCATGCACATCTTGTGGTTTTGCAGAAAACTTCATCCGCGTCTACCAAAAGATGCATGTGCATGCTTAAAACGCGTTTTGGCACAAATGCGTGCGCGGGCGCTAAAAAGAGCAGCATCGGCATGCTTAGCACGTCGTTTGGTAGAAATCCACGTGCGCGTTCTGCCAAAAGCACCATTTGCATGCACATATTTTGCACATATTTTGTTTTGCAGAAAACTTCATCCGCGTCTACCAAAAGATGCATGTGCATGCTTAAAACGCGTTTTCGCACAAATCCGTGCGCGGGTGCTAAAAAGAGCAGCATCGGCATGCTTAGCACGTCGTTTGGTAGAAATCCACGTGCGCGTTCTGCCAAAAGCACCATTTGCATGCACATCTTGTGGTTTTGCAGAAAACTTCATCCGCGTCTACCAAAAGATGCATGTGCATGCTTAAAACGCGTTTTCGCACAAATCCGTGCGCGGGTGCTAAAAAGAGCAGCATCGGCATGCTTAGCACGTCGTTTGGTAGAAATCCACGTGCGCGTTCTGCCAAAAGCACCATTTGCATGCACATCTTGTGGTTTTGCAGAAAACTTCATCCGCGTCTACCAAAAGATGCATGTGCATGCTTAAAACGCGTTTTCGCACAAATCCGTGCGCGGGTGCTAAAAGAGCAGCATCGGCATGCTTAGCACGTCGTTTGGTAGAAATCCACGTGCCCGTTCTGCCAAAAGCACCATTTGCACGCACATCTTGTGGTTATTGCAGAAAACTTCATCCGCGTCTACCAAAAGATGCATGTGCATGCTTAAAACGCGTTTTCGCACAAATGCGTGCGCGGGTGCTAAATAGAGCAGCATCGGCATGCTTAGCACGTCGTTTGGTAGAAATCCACGTGCGCGTTCTGCCAAAAGCACCATTTGCATGCACATATTGTGGTTTTGCAGAAAACTTCATCCGCGTCTACCAAAAGATGCATGTGCATGCTTAAAACGCGTTTTTGCACAAATCCGTGCGCGGGTGCTAAAGAGAGCAGCATCGGCATGCTTAGCACGTCGTTTGGTAGAAATCCACGTACGCGTTCTGCCAAAAAGCACCATTTGCATGCACATCTTGTGGTTTTGCAGAAAACTTTCATCCGCGTCTACCAAAAGATGCATGTGCATGCTTAAAACGCGTTTTCGCACAAATCCGTGCGCGGGTGCTAAAAAGAGCAGCATCGGCATGCTTAGCACGTCGTTTGGTAGAAATCCACGTGCGCGTTCTGCAAAAGCACCATTTGCATGCACATCTTGTGGTTTTGCAGAAAACTTCATCCGCGTCTACCAAAAGATGCATGTGCATGCTTAAAACGCGTTTTCGCACAAATGCGTTCGCGGGTGCTAAAAAGAGCAGCATCGGCATGCTTAGCACGTCGTTTGGTAGAAATCCACGTGCGCGTTCTGCAAAAAGCACCATTTGCATGCACATCTTGTGGTTTTGCAGAAAACTTCATCCGCGTCTACCAAAAGATGCATGTGCATGCTTAAAACGCGTTTTCGCACAAATTCGTGCGCGGGTGCTAAAAATCAGCATCGGCAAGCTTAGCACGTCGTTTGGTAGAAATCCACGTGCGCGTTCTGCAAAAAGCACCATTTGCATGCACATGTTGTGGTTTTGCAGAAAACTTCATCCGCGTCTACCAAAAGATGCATGTGCATGCTTAAAACGCGTTTTCGCACAAATGCGTGCACGGGTGCTAAACAGAGCAGCATCGGCATGCTTAGCACGTCGTTTGGTAGAAATCCACGTGCGCGTTCTGCCAAAAGCACCATTTGCATGCACATCTTGTGGTTTTGCAGAAAACTTCATCCGCGCCTACCAAAAGATGCATGTGCATGCTTAAAACGCGTTTTCGCACAAATCCGTACGCGGGTGCTAAAAAGAGCAGCATCGGCATGCTTAGCACGTCGTTTGGTAGAAATCCACGTGCGCGTTCTGCCAAAAGCACCATTTGCATGCATATCTTGTGGTTTTGCAGAAAACTTCCTCCGCGTCTACCAAAAGATGCATGTGCATGCTTAACACGCGTTTTCGCACAAATGCGTGGGCGGGTGCTAAAAAGAGCAGCATCGGCATGCTTAGCACGTCGTTTGGAAGAAATCCACGTGCGCGTTCTGCCAAAGGCACCATTTGCATGCACATCTTGTGGTTTTGCAGAAAACTTCATCCGCGTCTACCAAAAGATGCATGTGCATGCTTAAAACGCGTTTTCGCACAAATCCGTGCGCGGGTGCTAAAAAGAGCAGCATCGGCATGCTTAGCACGTCGTTTGGTAGAAATCCACGTGCGCGTTCTGCAAAAAGCACCATTTGCATGCACATGTTGTGGTTTTGCAGAAAACTTCATCCGCGTCTACCAAAAGATGCATGTGCACGCTTAAAACGCGTTTTAGCACAAATGCGTGCGCGGGTGCTAAAAAGAGCAGCATCGGCATGCTTAGCACGTCGTTTGGTAGAAATCCACGTGCGCGTTCTGCCAAAAGCACCATTTGCATGCACATCTTGTGGTTTTGCAGAAAACTTCATCCGCGTCTACCAAAAGATGCATGTGCATGCTTAAAACGCGTTTTCGCACAAATCCGTTCGCGGGTGCTAAAAAGAGCAGCATCGGCATGCTTAGCACGTCGTTTGGTAGAAATCCACGTGCGCGTTCTGGCAAAAGCACCATTTGCATGCACATCTTGTGGTTTTGCAGAAAACTTCATCCGCGTCTACTAAAAGATGCATGTGCATGCTTAAAACGCGTTTTCGCACAAATCCGTGCGCGGGTGCTAAAAAGAGCAGCATCGGCATGCTTAGCAAGTCGTTTGGTAGAAATCCACGTGCGCGTTCTGCCAAAAGCACCATTTGCATGCACATCTTGTGGTTTTGCAGAAAACTTCATCCGCGTCTACCAAAAGATGCATGTGCATGCTTAAAACGCGTTTTCGCACAAATCCGTGCACGGGTGCTAAAAAGAGCAGCATCGGCATGCTTAGCACGTCGTTTGGTAGAAATCCACGTGCGCGTTCTGCCAAAAGCACCATTTGCATGCACATCTTGTGGTTTTGCAGAAAACTTCATCCGCGTCTACCAAAAGATGCATGTGCATGCTTAAAACGCGTTTTCGCACAAATCCGTGCGCGGGTGCTAAAAAGAGCAGCATCGGCATGCTTAGCACGTCGTTTGGTAGAAATCCACGTGCGCGTTCTGCCAAAAGCACCATTTGCATGCACATCTTGTGGTTTTGCAGAAAACTTCATCCGCGTCTACCAAAAGATGCATGTGCATGCTTAAAACGCGTTTTCGCACAAATGCGTGCGCGGGTTCTAAAAAGAGCAGCATCGGCATGCTTAGCACGTCGTTTGGTAGAAATCCACGTGCGCGTTCTGCCAAAAGCACCATTTGCATGCACATCTTGTGGTTTTGCAGAAAACTTCATCCGCGTCTACCAAAAGATGCATGTGCATGCTTAAAACGCGTTTTCGCAGAAATGCGTGCGCGGGTGCTAAAAAGAGCAGCATCGGCATGCTTAGCACGTCGTCTGGTAGAAATCCACGTGCGCGTTCTGCAAAAAGCACCATTTGCATGCACATTTTGTGGTTTTGCAGAAAACTTCATCCGCGTCTACCAAAAGATGCATGTGCATGCTTAAAACGCGTTTTCGCACAAATGCGTGCGCGGGCGCTAAAAAGAGCAGCATCGGCATGCTTAGCACGTCGTTTGGTAGAAATCCACGTGCGCGTTCTGCCAAAAGCACCATTTGCATGCACATATTGTGGTTTTGCAGAAAACTTCATCCGCGTCTACCAAAAGATGCATGTGCATGCTTAAAACGCGTTTTCGCACAAATCATTGCGCGGGTGCTACAAAGAGCAGCATCGGCATGCTTAGCACGTCGTTTGGTAGAAATCCACGTGCGCGTTCTGCCAAAAGCACCATTTGCATGCACATCTTGTGGTTTTGCAGAAAACTTCATCCGCGTCTACCAAAAGATGCATGTGCATGCTTAAAACGCGTTTTCGCACAAATCCGTGCGCGGGTGCTAAAAAGAGCAGCATCGGCACGCTTAGCACGTCGTTTGGTAGAAATCCACGTGCGCGTTCTGCCAAAAGCACCAGTTGCATGTACATCTTGTGGTTTTGCAGAAAACTTCATCCGCGTCTACCAAAAGATGCATGTGCATGCTTAAAACGCGTTTTCGCACAAATCCTTGCGCGGGTGCTAAAAAGAGCAGCATCGGCATGCTTAGCGCGTCGTTTGGTAGAAATCCACGTGCGCGTTCTGCCAAAAGCACCATTTGCACGCACATCTTGTGGTTTTGCAGAAAACTTCATCCGCGTCTACCAAAAGATGCATGTGCATCCTTAAAACGCGTTTTCGCACAAATGCGTGCGCGGGTGCTAAAAAGAGCAGCATCGGCATGCTTAGCACGTCGTTTGGTAGAAATCCACGTGCGCGTTCTGCCAAAAGCACCATTTGCATGCACATCTTGTAGTTTTGCAGAAAACTTCATCCGCGTCTACCAAAAGATGCATGTGCATGCTTAAAACGCGTTTTCGCACAAATCATTGCGCGGGTGCTACAAAGAGCAGCATCGGCATGCTTAGCACGTCGTTTGGTAGAAATCCACGTGCGCGTTCTGCGAAAAGCACCATTTGCATGCACATCTTGTGGTTTTGCAGAAAACTTCATCCGCGTCTACCAAAAGATGCATGTGCATGCTTAAAACGCGTTTTCGCACAAATCCGTGCGCGGGTGCTAAAAAGAGCAGCATCGGCATGCTTAGCACGTCGTTTGGTAGAAATCCACGTGCGCGTTCTGCCAAAAGCACCAGTTGCATGCACATCTTGTGGTTTTGCAGAAAACTTCATCCGCGTCTACCAAAAGATGCATGTGCATGCTTAAAACGCGTTTTCGCACAAATCCTTGCGCGGGTGCTAAAAAGAGCAGCATCGGCATGCTTAGCGCGTCGTTTGGTAGAAATCCACGTGCGCGTTCTGCCAAAAGCACCATTTGCACGCACATCTTGTGGTTTTGCAGAAAACTTCATCCGCGTCTACCAAAAGAAGCATGTGCATGCTGAAAACGCGTTTTCGCACAAATCCGTGCGCGGGTGCTAAAAAGAGCAGCACCGGCATGCTTAGCACGTCGTTTGGTAGAAATCCACGTGCGCGTTCTGCCAAAAGCACCATTTGCATGCACATCTTCTGGTTTTGCAGAAAACTTCATCCGCGTCTACCAAAAGATGCATGTGCATGCTGAAAACGCGTTTTCGCACAAATCCTTGCGCGGGTGCTAAAAAGAGCAGCATCGGCATGCTTAGCACGTCGTTTGGTAGAAATCCACGTGCGCGTTCTGCCAAAAGCACCATTTGCATGCACATCTTGTGGTTTTGCAGAAAACTTCATCCGCGTCTACCAAAAGATGCATGTGCATGCTTAAAACGCGTTTTCGCACAAATCCGTGCGCGGGTGCTAAAAAGAGCAGCATCGGCATGCTTAGCACGTCGTCTGGTAGAAATCCACGTGCGCGTTCTGCTAAAAGCACCATTTGCATGCACATCTTGTGGTTTTGCAGAAAACTTCATCCGCGTCTACCAAAAGATGCATGTGCATGCTTAAAACGCGTTTTGGCACAAATGCGTGCGCGGGCGCTAAAAAGAGCAGCATCGGCATGCTTAGCACGTCGTTTGGTAGAAATCCACGTGCGCGTTCTGCCAAAAGCACCATTTGCATGCACATATTTTGCACATATTTTGTTTTGCAGAAAACTTCATCCGCGTCTACCAAAAGATGCATGTGCATGCTTAAAACGCGTTTTCGCACAAATCCGTGCGCGGGTGCTAAAAAGAGCAGCATCGGCATGCTTAGCACGTCGTTTGGTAGAAATCCACGTGCGCGTTCTGCCAAAAGCACCATTTGCATGCACATATTGTGGTTTTGCAGAAAACTTCATCCGCGTCTACCAAAAGATGCATGTGCATGCTTAAAACGCGTTTTCGCACAAATCATTGCGCGGGTGCTACAAAGAGCAGCATCGGCATGCTTAGCACGTCGTTTTGTAGAAATCCACGTGCGCGTTCTGCCAAAAGCACCATTTGCATGCACATCTTGTGGTTTTGCAGAAAACTTCATCCGCGTCTACCAAAAGATGCATGTGCATGCTTAAAACGCGTTTTCGCACAAATCCGTGCGCGGGTGCTAAAAAGAGCAGCATCGGCACGCTTAGCACGTCGTTTGGTAGAAATCCACGTGCGCGTTCTGCCAAAAGCACCAGTTGCATGTACATCTTGTGGTTTTGCAGAAAACTTCATCCGCGTCTACCAAAAGATGCATGTGCATGCTTAAAACGCGTTTTCGCACAAATGCGTGCGCGGGTGCTAAAAAGAGCAGCATCGGCATGCTTAGCACGTCGTTTGGTAGAAATCCACGTGCGCGTTCTGCCAAAAGCACCATTTGCATGCACATCTTGTAGTTTTGCAGAAAACTTCATCCGCGTCTACCAAAAGAAGCATGTGCATGCTTAAAACGCGTTTTCGCACAAATCCGTGCGCGGGTGCTAAAAAGAGCAGCACCGGCATGCTTAGCACGTCGTTTGGTAGAAATCCACGTGCGCGTTCTGCCAAAAGCACCATTTGCATGCACATCTTCTGGTTTTGCAGAAAACTTCATCCGCGTCTACCAAAAGATGCATGTGCATGCTGAAAACGCGTTTTCGCACAAATCCTTGCGCGGGTGCTAAAAAAAGCAGCATCGGCATGCTTAGCACGTCGTTTGGTAGAAATCCACGTGCGCGTTCTGCCAAAAGCACCATTTGCATGCACATCTTGTGGTTTTGCAGAAAACTTCATCCGCGTCTACCAAAAGATGCATGTGCATGCTTAAAACGCGTTTTCGCACAAACCGTGCGCGGGTGCTAAAAAGAGCAGCATCGGCATGCTTAGCACGTCGTCTGGTAGAAATCCACGTGCGCGTTCTGCTAAAAGCACCATTTGCATGCACATCTTGTGGTTTTGCAGAAAACTTCATCCGCGTCTACCAAAAGATGCATGTGCATGCTTAAAACGCGTTTTGGCACAAATGCGTGCGCGGGCGCTAAAAAGAGCAGCATCGGCATGCTTAGCACGTCGTTTGGTAGAAATCCACGTGCGCGTTCTGCCAAAAGCACCATTTGCATGCACATATTTTGCACATATTTTGTTTTGCAGAAAACTTCATCCGCGTCTACCAAAAGATGCATGTGCATGCTTAAAACGCGTTTTCGCACAAATCCGTGCGCGGGTGCTAAAAAGAGCAGCATCGGCATGCTTAGCACGTCGTTTGGTAGAAATCCACGTGCGCGTTCTGCCAAAAGCACCATTTGCATGCACATCTTGTGGTTTTGCAGAAAACTTCATCCGCGTCTACCAAAAGATGCATGTGCATGCTTAAAACGCGTTTTCGCACAAATCCGTGCGCGGGTGCTAAAAAGAGCAGCATCGGCATGCTTAGCACGTCGTTTGGTAGAAATCCACGTGCGCGTTCTGCCAAAAGCACCATTTGCATGCACATCTTGTGGTTTTGCAGAAAACTTCATCCGCGTCTACCAAAAGATGCATGTGCATGCTTAAAACGCGTTTTCGCACAAATCCGTGCGCGGGTGCTAAAAGAGCAGCATCGGCATGCTTAGCACGTCGTTTGGTAGAAATCCACGTGCCCGTTCTGCCAAAAGCACCATTTGCACGCACATCTTGTGGTTTTGCAGAAAACTTCATCCGCGTCTACCAAAAGATGCATGTGCATGCTTAAAACGCGTTTTCGCACAAATGCGTGCGCGGGTGCTAAAAAGAGCAGCATCGGCATGCTTAGCACGTCGTTTGGTAGAAATCCACGTGCGCGTTCTGCCAAAAGCACCATTTGCATGCACATATTGTGGTTTTGCAGAAAACTTCATCCGCGTCTACCAAAAGATGCATGTGCATGCTTAAAACGCGTTTTTGCACAAATCCGTGCGCGGGTGCTAAAGAGAGCAGCATCGGCATGCTTAGCACGTCGTTTGGTAGAAATCCACGTACGCGTTCTGCCAAAAGCACCATTTGCATGCACATCTTGTGGTTTTGCAGAAAATTTCATCCGCGTCTACCAAAAGATGCATGTGCATGCTTAAAACGCGTTTTCGCACAAATCCGTGCGCGGGTGCTAAAAAGAGCAGCATCGGCATGCTTAGCACGTCGTTTGGTAGAAATCCACGTGCGCGTTCTGCAAAAAGCACCATTTGCATGCACATCTTGTGGTTTTGCAGAAAACTTCATCCGCGTCTACCAAAAGATGCATGTGCATGCTTAAAACGCGTTTTCGCACAAATGCGTTCGCGGGTGCTAAAAAGAGCAGCATCGGCATGCTTAGCACGTCGTTTGGTAGAAATCCACGTGCGCGTTCTGCCAAAAGCACCATTTGCATGCACATCTTGTGGTTTTGCAGAAAACTTCATCCGCGTCTACCAAAAGATGCATGTGCATGCTTAAAACGCGTTTTCGCACAAATCCGTGCGCGGGTGCTAAAAAGAGCAGCATCGGCAAGCTTAGCACGTCGTTTGGTAGAAATCCACGTGCGCGTTCTGCAAAAAGCACCATTTGCATGCACATGTTGTGGTTTTGCAGAAAACTTCATCCGCGTCTACCAAAAGATGCATGTGCATGCTTAAAACGCGTTTTCGCACAAATGCGTGCACGGGTGCTAAACAGAGCAGCATCGGCATGCTTAGCACGTCGTTTGGTAGAAATCCACGTGCGCGTTCTGCCAAAAGCACCATTTGCATGCACATCTTGTGGTTTTGCAGAAAACTTCATCCGCGCCTACCAAAAGATGCATGTGCATGCTTAAAACGCGTTTTCGCACAAATCCGTACGCGGGTGCTAAAAAGAGCAGCATCGGCATGCTTAGCACGTCGTTTGGTAGAAATCCACGTGCGCGTTCTGCCAAAAGCACCATTTGCATGCATATCTTGTGGTTTTGCAGAAAACTTCCTCCGCGTCTACCAAAAGATGCATGTGCATGCTTAACACGCGTTTTCGCACAAATGCGTGGGCGGGTGCTAAAAAGAGCAGCATCGGCATGCTTAGCACGTCGTTTGGTAGAAATCCACGTGCGCGTTGTGCCAAAGGCACCATTTGCATGCACATCTTGTGGTTTTGCAGAAAACTTCATCCGCGTCTACCAAAAGATGCATGTGCATGCTTAAAACGCGTTTTCGCACAAATCCGTGCGCGGGTGCTAAAAAGAGCAGCATCGGCATGCTTAGCACGTCGTTTGGTAGAAATCCACGTGCGCGTTCTGCAAAAAGCACCATTTGCATGCACATGTTGTGGTTTTGCAGAAAACTTCATCCGCGTCTACCAAAAGATGCATGTGCACGCTTAAAACGCGTTTTAGCACAAATGCGTGCGCGGGTGCTAAAAAGAGCAGCATCGGCATGCTTAGCACGTCGTTTGGTAGAAATCCACGTGCGCGTTCTGCCAAAAGCACCATTTGCATGCACATCTTGTGGTTTTGCAGAAAACTTCATCCGCGTCTACCAAAAGATGCATGTGCATGCTTAAAACGCGTTTTCGCACAAATCCGTTCGCGGGTGCTAAAAAGAGCAGCATCGGCATGCTTAGCACGTCGTTTGGTAGAAATCCACGTGCGCGTTCTGGCAAAAGCACCATTTGCATGCACATCTTGTGGTTTTGCAGAAAACTTCATCCGCGTCTACTAAAAGATGCATGTGCATGCTTAAAACGCGTTTTCGCACAAATCCGTGCGCGGGTGCTAAAAAGAGCAGCATCGGCATGCTTAGCAAGTCGTTTGGTAGAAATCCACGTGCGCGTTCTGCCAAAAGCACCATTTGCATGCACATCTTGTGGTTTTGCAGAAAACTTCATCCGCGTCTACCAAAAGATGCATGTGCATGCTTAAAACGCGTTTTCGCACAAATCCGTGCACGGGTGCTAAAAAGAGCAGCATCGGCATGCTTAGCACGTCGTTTGGTAGAAATCCACGTGCGCGTTCTGCCAAAAGCACCATTTGCATGCACATCTTGTGGTTTTGCAGAAAACTTCATCCGCGTCTACCAAAAGATGCATGTGCATGCTTAAAACGCGTTTTCGCACAAATCCGTGCGCGGGTGCTAAAAAGAGCAGCATCGGCATGCTTAGCACGTCGTTTGGTAGAAATCCACGTGCGCGTTCTGCCAAAAGCACCATTTGCATGCACATCTTGTGGTTTTGCAGAAAACTTCATCCGCGTCTACCAAAAGATGCATGTGCATGCTTAAAACGCGTTTTCGCACAAATGCGTGCGCGGGTTCTAAAAAGAGCAGCATCGGCATGCTTAGCACGTCGTTTGGTAGAAATCCACGTGCGCGTTCTGCCAAAAGCACCATTTGCATGCACATCTTGTGGTTTTGCAGAAAACTTCATCCGCGTCTACCAAAAGATGCATGTGCATGCTTAAAACGCGTTTTCGCAGAAATGCGTGCGCGGGTGCTAAAAAGAGCAGCATCGGCATGCTTAGCACGTCGTCTGGTAGAAATCCACGTGCGCGTTCTGCAAAAAGCACCATTTGCATGCACATTTTGTGGTTTTGCAGAAAACTTCATCCGCGTCTACCAAAAGATGCATGTGCATGCTTAAAACGCGTTTTCGCACAAATGCGTGCGCGGGCGCTAAAAAGAGCAGCATCGGCATGCTTAGCACGTCGTTTGGTAGAAATCCACGTGCGCGTTCTGCCAAAAGCACCATTTGCATGCACATCTTGTGGTTTTGCAGAAAACTTCATCCGCGTCTACCAAAAGATGCATGTGCATGCTTAAAACGCGTTTTCGCACAAATCCGTGCGCGGGTGCTAAAAAGAGCAGCATCGGCACGCTTAGCACGTCGTTTGGTAGAAATCCACGTGCGCGTTCTGCCAAAAGCACCAGTTGCATGTACATCTTGTGGTTTTGCAGAAAACTTCATCCGCGTCTACCAAAAGATGCATGTGCATGCTTAAAACGCGTTTTCGCACAAATCCTTGCGCGGGTGCTAAAAAGAGCAGCATCGGCATGCTTAGCGCGTCGTTTGGTAGAAATCCACGTGCGCGTTCTGCCAAAAGCACCATTTGCACGCACATCTTGTGGTTTTGCAGAAAACTTCATCCGCGTCTACCAAAAGATGCATGTGCATCCTTAAAACGCGTTTTCGCACAAATGCGTGCGCGGGTGCTAAAAAGAGCAGCATCGGCATGCTTAGCACGTCGTTTGGTAGAAATCCACGTGCGCGTTCTGCCAAAAGCACCATTTGCATGCACATCTTGTAGTTTTGCAGAAAACTTCATCCGCGTCTACCAAAAGATGCATGTGCATGCTTAAAACGCGTTTTCGCACAAATCATTGCGCGGGTGCTACAAAGAGCAGCATCGGCATGCTTAGCACGTCGTTTGGTAGAAATCCACGTGCGCGTTCTGCGAAAAGCACCATTTGCATGCACATCTTGTGGTTTTGCAGAAAACTTCATCCGCGTCTACCAAAAGATGCATGTGCATGCTTAAAACGCGTTTTCGCACAAATCCGTGCGCGGGTGCTAAAAAGAGCAGCATCGGCATGCTTAGCACGTCGTTTGGTAGAAATCCACGTGCGCGTTCTGCCAAAAGCACCAGTTGCATGCACATCTTGTGGTTTTGCAGAAAACTTCATCCGCGTCTACCAAAAGATGCATGTGCATGCTTAAAACGCGTTTTCGCACAAATCCTTGCGCGGGTGCTAAAAAGAGCAGCATCGGCATGCTTAGCGCGTCGTTTGGTAGAAATCCACGTGCGCGTTCTGCCAAAAGCACCATTTGCACGCACATCTTGTGGTTTTGCAGAAAACTTCATCCGCGTCTACCAAAAGAAGCATGTGCATGCTTAAAACGCGTTTTCGCACAAATCCGTGCGCGGGTGCTAAAAAGAGCAGCACCGGCATGCTTAGCACGTCGTTTGGTAGAAATCCACGTGCGCGTTCTGCCAAAAGCACCATTTGCATGCACATCTTCTGGTTTTGCAGAAAACTTCATCCGCGTCTACCAAAAGATGCATGTGCATGCTGAAAACGCGTTTTCGCACAAATCCTTGCGCGGGTGCTAAAAAGAGCAGCATCGGCATGCTTAGCACGTCGTTTGGTAGAAATCCACGTGCGCGTTCTGCCAAAAGCACCATTTGCATGCACATCTTGTGGTTTTGCAGAAAACTTCATCCGCGTCTACCAAAAGATGCATGTGCATGCTTAAAACGCGTTTTCGCACAAATCCGTGCGCGGGTGCTAAAATGAGCAGCATCGGCATGCTTAGCACGTCGTCTGGTAGAAATCCACGTGCGCGTTCTGCTAAAAGCACCATTTGCATGCACATCTTGTGGTTTTGCAGAAAACTTCATCCGCGTCTACCAAAAGATGCATGTGCATGCTTAAAACGCGTTTTGGCACAAATGCGTGCGCGGGCGCTAAAAAGAGCAGCATCGGCATGCTTAGCACGTCGTTTGGTAGAAATCCACGTGCGCGTTCTGCCAAAAGCACCATTTGCATGCACATATTTTGCACATATTTTGTTTTGCAGAAAACTTCATCCGCGTCTACCAAAAGATGCATGTGCATGCTTAAAACGCGTTTTCGCACAAATCCGTGCGCGGGTGCTAAAAAGAGCAGCATCGGCATGCTTAGCACGTCGTTTGGTAGAAATCCACGTGCGCGTTCTGCCAAAAGCACCATTTGCATGCACATTTTGTGGTTTTGCAGAAAACTTCATCCGCGTCTACCAAAAGATGCATGTGCATGCTTAAAACGCGTTTTCGCACAAATCCGTGCGCGGGTGCTAAAAAGAGCAGCATCGGCATGCTTAGCACGTCGTTTGGTAGAAATCCACGTGCGCGTTCTGCCAAAAGCACCATTTGCATGCACATCTTGTGGTTTTGCAGAAAACTTCATCCGCGTCTACCAAAAGATGCATGTGCATGCTTAAAACGCGTTTTCGCACAAATCCGTGCGCGGGTGCTAAAAGAGCAGCATCGGCATGCTTAGCACGTCGTTTGGTAGAAATCCACGTGCCCGTTCTGCCAAAAGCACCATTTGCACGCACATCTTGTGGTTTTGCAGAAAACTTCATCCGCGTCTACCAAAAGATGCATGTGCATGCTTAAAACGCGTTTTCGCACAAATGCGTGCGCGGGTGCTAAAAAGAGCAGCATCGGCATGCTTAGCACGTCGTTTGGTAGAAATCCACGTGCGCGTTCTGCCAAAAGCACCATTTGCATGCACATATTGTGGTTTTGCAGAAAACTTCATCCGCGTCTACCAAAAGATGCATGTGCATGCTTAAAACGCGTTTTTGCACAAATCCGTGCGCGGGTGCTAAAGAGAGCAGCATCGGCATGCTTAGCACGTCGTTTGGTAGAAATCCACGTACGCGTTCTGCCAAAAGCACCATTTGCATGCACATCTTGTGGTTTTGCAGAAAATTTCATCCGCGTCTACCAAAAGATGCATGTGCATGCTTAAAACGCGTTTTCGCACAAATCCGTGCGCGGGTGCTAAAAAGAGCAGCATCGGCATGCTTAGCACGTCGTTTGGTAGAAATCCACGTGCGCGTTCTGCAAAAAGCACCATTTGCATGCACATCTTGTGGTTTTGCAGAAAACTTCATCCGCGTCTACCAAAAGATGCATGTGCATGCTTAAAACGCGTTTTCGCACAAATGCGTTCGCGGGTGCTAAAAAGAGCAGCATCGGCATGCTTAGCACGTCGTTTGGTAGAAATCCACGTGCGCGTTCTGCCAAAAGCACCATTTGCATGCACATCTTGTGGTTTTGCAGAAAACTTCATCCGCGTCTACCAAAAGATGCATGTGCATGCTTAAAACGCGTTTTCGCACAAATCCGTGCGCGGGTGCTAAAAAGAGCAGCATCGGCAAGCTTAGCACGTCGTTTGGTAGAAATCCACGTGCGCGTTCTGCAAAAAGCACCATTTGCATGCACATGTTGTGGTTTTGCAGAAAACTTCATCCGCGTCTACCAAAAGATGCATGTGCATGCTTAAAACGCGTTTTCGCACAAATGCGTGCACGGGTGCTAAACAGAGCAGCATCGGCATGCTTAGCACGTCGTTTGGTAGAAATCCACGTGCGCGTTCTGCCAAAAGCACCATTTGCATGCACATCTTGTGGTTTTGCAGAAAACTTCATCCGCGCCTACCAAAAGATGCATGTGCATGCTTAAAACGCGTTTTCGCACAAATCCGTACGCGGGTGCTAAAAAGAGCAGCATCGGCATGCTTAGCACGTCGTTTGGTAGAAATCCACGTGCGCGTTCTGCCAAAAGCACCATTTGCATGCATATCTTGTGGTTTTGCAGAAAACTTCCTCCGCGTCTACCAAAAGATGCATGTGCATGCTTAACACGCGTTTTCGCACAAATGCGTGGGCGGGTGCTAAAAAGAGCAGCATCGGCATGCTTAGCACGTCGTTTGGTAGAAATCCACGTGCGCGTTCTGCCAAAGGCACCATTTGCATGCACATCTTGTGGTTTTGCAGTAAACTTCATCCGCGTCTACCAAAAGATGCATGTGCATGCTTAAAACGCGTTTTCGCACAAATCCGTGCGCGGGTGCTAAAAAGAGCAGCATCGGCATGCTTAGCACGTCGTTTGGTAGAAATCCACGTGCGCGTTCTGCAAAAAGCACCATTTGCATGCACATGTTGTGGTTTTGCAGAAAACTTCATCCGCGTCTACCAAAAGATGCATGTGCACGCTTAAAACGCGTTTTAGCACAAATGCGTGCGCGGGTGCTAAAAAGAGCAGCATCGGCATGCTTAGCACGTCGTTTGGTAGAAATCCACGTGCGCGTTCTGCCAAAAGCACCATTTGCATGCACATCTTGTGGTTTTGCAGAAAACTTCATCCGCGTCTACCAAAAGATGCATGTGCATGCTTAAAACGCGTTTTCGCACAAATCCGTTCGCGGGTGCTAAAAAGAGCAGCATCGGCATGCTTAGCACGTCGTTTGGTAGAAATCCACGTGCGCGTTCTGGCAAAAGCACCATTTGCATGCACATCTTGTGGTTTTGCAGAAAACTTCATCCGCGTCTACTAAAAGATGCATGTGCATGCTTAAAACGCGTTTTCGCACAAATCCGTGCGCGGGTGCTAAAAAGAGCAGCATCGGCATGCTTAGCAAGTCGTTTGGTAGAAATCCACGTGCGCGTTCTGCCAAAAGCACCATTTGCATGCACATCTTGTGGTTTTGCAGAAAACTTCATCCGCGTCTACCAAAAGATGCATGTGCATGCTTAAAACGCGTTTTCGCACAAATCCGTGCACGGGTGCTAAAAAGAGCAGCATCGGCATGCTTAGCACGTCGTTTGGTAGAAATCCACGTGCGCGTTCTGCCAAAAGCACCATTTGCATGCACATCTTGTGGTTTTGCAGAAAACTTCATCCGCGTCTACCAAAAGATGCATGTGCATGCTTAAAACGCGTTTTCGCACAAATCCGTGCGCGGGTGCTAAAAAGAGCAGCATCGGCATGCTTAGCACGTCGTTTGGTAGAAATCCACGTGTGCGTTCTGCCAAAAGCACCATTTGCATGCACATCTTGTGGTTTTGCAGAAAACTTCATCCGCGTCTACCAAAAGATGCATGTGCATGCTTAAAACGCGTTTTCGCACAAATGCGTGCGCGGGTTCTAAAAAGAGCAGCATCGGCATGCTTAGCACGTCGTTTGGTAGAAATCCACGTGCGCGTTCTGCCAAAAGCACCATTTGCATGCACATCTTGTGGTTTTGCAGAAAACTTCATCCGCGTCTACCAAAAGATGCATGTGCATGCTTAAAACGCGTTTTCGCACAAATCCGTTCGCGGGTGCTAAAAAGAGCAGCATCGGCATGCTTAGCACGTCGTTTGGTAGAAATCCACGTGCGCGTTCTGCCAAAAGCACCATTTGCATGCACATTTTGTGGTTTTGCAGAAAACTTCATCCGCGTCTACCAAAAGATGCATGTGCATGCTTAAAACGCGTTTTCGCACAAATCCGTGCGCGGGTGCTAAAAAGAGCAGCATCGGCATGCTTAGCACGTCGTTTGGTAGAAATCCACGTGCGCGTTCTGCCAAAAGCACCATTTGCATGCACATCTTGTGGTTTTGCAGAAAACTTCATCCGCGTCTACCAAAAGATGCATGTGCATGCTTAAAACGCGTTTTCGCACAAATCCGTGCGCGGGTGCTAAAAGAGCAGCATCGGCATGCTTAGCACGTCGTTTGGTAGAAATCCACGTGCCCGTTCTGCCAAAAGCACCATTTGCACGCACATCTTGTGGTTTTGCAGAAAACTTCATCCGCGTCTACCAAAAGATGCATGTGCATGCTTAAAACGCGTTTTCGCACAAATGCGTGCGCGGGTGCTAAAAAGAGCAGCATCGGCATGCTTAGCACGTCGTTTGGTAGAAATCCACGTGCGCGTTCTGCCAAAAGCACCATTTGCATGCACATATTGTGGTTTTGCAGAAAACTTCATCCGCGTCTACCAAAAGATGCATGTGCATGCTTAAAACGCGTTTTTGCACAAATCCGTGCGCGGGTGCTAAAGAGAGCAGCATCGGCATGCTTAGCACGTCGTTTGGTAGAAATCCACGTACGCGTTCTGCCAAAAGCACCATTTGCATGCACATCTTGTGGTTTTGCAGAAAATTTCATCCGCGTCTACCAAAAGATGCATGTGCATGCTTAAAACGCGTTTTCGCACAAATCCGTGCGCGGGTGCTAAAAAGAGCAGCATCGGCATGCTTAGCACGTCGTTTGGTAGAAATCCACGTGCGCGTTCTGCAAAAAGCACCATTTGCATGCACATCTTGTGGTTTTGCAGAAAACTTCATCCGCGTCTACCAAAAGATGCATGTGCATGCTTAAAACGCGTTTTCGCACAAATGCGTTCGCGGGTGCTAAAAAGAGCAGCATCGGCATGCTTAGCACGTCGTTTGGTAGAAATCCACGTGCGCGTTCTGCCAAAAGCACCATTTGCATGCACATCTTGTGGTTTTGCAGAAAACTTCATCCGCGTCTACCAAAAGATGCATGTGCATGCTTAAAACGCGTTTTCGCACAAATCCGTGCGCGGGTGCTAAAAAGAGCAGCATCGGCAAGCTTAGCACGTCGTTTGGTAGAAATCCACGTGCGCGTTCTGCAAAAAGCACCATTTGCATGCACATGTTGTGGTTTTGCAGAAAACATCATCCGCGTCTACCAAAAGATGCATGTGCATGCTTAAAACGCGTTTTCGCACAAATGCGTGCACGGGTGCTAAACAGAGCAGCATCGGCATGCTTAGCACGTCGTTTGGTAGAAATCCACGTGCGCGTTCTGCCAAAAGCACCATTTGCATGCACATCTTGTGGTTTTGCAGAAAACTTCATCCGCGCCTACCAAAAGATGCATGTGCATGCTTAAAACGCGTTTTCGCACAAATCCGTACGCGGGTGCTAAAAAGAGCAGCATCGGCATGCTTAGCACGTCGTTTGGTAGAAATCCACGTGCGCGTTCTGCCAAAAGCACCATTTGCATGCATATCTTGTGGTTTTGCAGAAAACTTCCTCCGCGTCTACCAAAAGATGCATGTGCATGCTTAACACGCGTTTTCGCACAAATGCGTGGGCGGGTGCTAAAAAGAGCAGCATCGGCATGCTTAGCACGTCGTTTGGTAGAAATCCACGTGCGCGTTCTGCCAAAGGCACCATTTGCATGCACATCTTGTGGTTTTGCAGAAAACTTCATCCGCGTCTACCAAAAGATGCATGTGCATGCTTAAAACGCGTTTTCGCACAAATCCGTGCGCGGGTGCTAAAAAGAGCAGCATCGGCATGCTTAGCACGTCGTTTGGTAGAAATCCACGTGCGCGTTCTGCAAAAAGCACCATTTGCATGCACATGTTGTGGTTTTGCAGAAAACTTCATCCGCGTCTACCAAAAGATGCATGTGCACGCTTAAAACGCGTTTTAGCACAAATGCGTGCGCGGGTGCTAAAAAGAGCAGCATCGGCATGCTTAGCACGTCGTTTGGTAGAAATCCACGTGCGCGTTCTGCCAAAAGCACCATTTGCATGCACATCTTGTGGTTTTGCAGAAAACTTCATCCGCGTCTACCAAAAGATGCATGTGCATGCTTAAAACGCGTTTTCGCACAAATCCGTTCGCGGGTGCTAAAAAGAGCAGCATCGGCATGCTTAGCACGTCGTTTGGTAGAAATCCACGTGCGCGTTCTGGCAAAAGCACCATTTGCATGCACATCTTGTGGTTTTGCAGAAAACTTCATGCGCGTCTACTAAAAGATGCATGTGCATGCTTAAAACGCGTTTTCGCACAAATCCGTGCGCGGGTGCTAAAAAGAGCAGCATCGGCATGCTTAGCACGTCGTTTGGTAGAAATCCACGTGCGCGTTCTGCCAAAAGCACCATTTGCATGCACATCTTGTGGTTTTGCAGAAAACTTCATCCGCGTCTACCAAAAGATGCATGTGCATGCTTAAAACGCGTTTTCGCACAAATCCGTGCGCGGGTGCTAAAAAGAGCAGCATCGGCATGCTTAGCACGTCGTTTGGTAGAAATCCACGTGCGCGTTCTGCCAAAAGCACCATTTGCATGCACATCTTGTGGTTTTGCAGAAAACTTCATCCGCGTCTACCAAAAGATGCATGTGCATGCTTAAAACGCGTTTTCGCACAAATGCGTGCGCGGGTTCTAAAAAGAGCAGCATCGGCATGCTTAGCACGTCGTTTGGTAGAAATCCACGTTCGCGTTCTGCCAAAAGCACCATTTGCATGCACATCTTGTGGTTTTGCAGAAAACTTCATCCGCGTCTACCAAAAGATGCATGTGCATGCTTAAAACGCGTTTTCGCACAAATCCGTTCGCGGGTGCTAAAAAGAGCAGCATCGGCATGCTTAGCACGTCGTTTGGTAGAAATCCACGTGCGCGTTCTGCCAAAAGCACCATTTGCATGCACATCTTGTGGTTTTGCAGAAAACTTCATCCGCGTCTACCAAAAGATGCATGTGCATGGTTAAAACGCGTTTTCGCACAAATGCGTGCGCGGGTGCTAAAAAGAGCAGCATCGGCATGCTTAGCACGTCGTTTGGTAGAAATCCACGTGCGCGTTCTGCCAAAAGCACCATTTGCATGCACATCTTGTGGTTTTGCAGAAAACTTCATCCGCGTCTACTAAAAGATGCATGTGCATGCTTAAAACGCGTTTTCGCACAAATCCGTGCGCGGGTGCTAAAAAGAGCAGCATCGGCATGCTTAGCAAGTCGTTTGGTAGAAATCCACGTGCGCGTTCTGCCAAAAGCACCATTTGCATGCACATCTTGTGGTTTTGCAGAAAACTTCATCCGCGTCTACCAAAAGATGCATGTGCATGCTTAAAACGCGTTTTCGCACAAATCCGTGCGCGGGTGCTAAAAAGAGCAGCATCGGCATGCTTAGCACGTCGTTTGGTAGAAATCCACGTGCGCGTTCTGCCAAAAGCACCATTTGCATGCACATCTTGTGGTTTTGCAGAAAACTTCATCCGCGTCTACCAAAAGATGCATGTGCATGCTTAAAACGCGTTTTCGCACAAATCCGTGCGCGGGTGCTAAAAAGAGCAGCATCGGCATGCTTAGCACGTCGTTTGGTAGAAATCCACGTGCGCGTTCTGCCAAAAGCACCATTTGCATGCACATCTTGTGGTTTTGCAGAAAACTTCATCCGCGTCTACCAAAAGATGCATGTGCATGCTTAAAACGCGTTTTTCCACAAATCCGTGCGCGGGTGCTAAAAAGAGCAGCATCGGCATGCTTAGCACGTCGTTTGGTAGAAATCCACGTGCGCGTTCTGCCAAAAGCACCATTTGCATGCACATATTGTGGTTTTGCAGAAAACTTCATCCGTGTCTACCAAAAGATGCATGTGCATGCTTAAAACGCGTTTTCGCACAAATCCATGCGCGGGTGCTAAAAAGAGCAGCATCGGCATGCTTAGCACGTCGTTTGGTAGAAATCCACGTGCGCGTTCTGCAAAAAGCACCATTTGCATGCACATCTTGTGGTTTTGCAGAAAACTTCATCCGCGTCTACCAAAAGATGCATGTGCATGCCTAAAACGCGTTTTCGCACAAATCCGTGCGCGGGTGCTAAAAAGAGCAGCATCGGCATGCTTAGCACGTCGTTTGGTAGAAATCCACGTGCGCGTTCTGCAAAAAGCACCATTTGCATGCACATCTTGTGGTTTTGCAGAAAACTTCATCCGCGTCTACCAAAAGATGCATGTGCATGCTTAAAACGCGTTTTCGCACAAATGCGTGCGCGGGTGCTAAAAAGAGCAGCATCGGCATGCTTAGCACGTCGTTTGGTAGAAATCCACGTGCGCGTTCTGCCAAAAGCACCATTTGCATGCACATCTTGTGGTTTTGCAGAAAACTTCATCCGCGTCTACCAAAAGATGCATGTGCATGCTTAAAACGCGTTTTCGCACAAATCCGTGCGCGGGTGCTAAAAAGAGCAGCATCGGCATGCTTAGCACGTCGTTTGGTAGAAATCCACGTGCGCGTTCTGCCAAAAGCACCATTTGCATGCACATCTTGTGGTTTTGCAGAAAACTTCATCCGCGTCTACCAAAAGATGCATGTGCATGCTTAAAACGCGTTTTCGCACAAATCCGTGCGCGGGTGCTAAAAAGAGCAGCATCGGCATGCTTAGCACGTCGTTTGGTAGAAATCCACGTGCGCGTTCTGCCAAAAGCACTATTTGCATGCACATCTTATGGTTTTGCAGAAAACTTCATCCGCGTCTACCAAAAGATGCATGTGCATGCTTAAAACGCGTTTTCGCACAAATCCGTGCGCGGGTGCTAAAAAGAGCAGCATCGGCATGCTTAGCACGTCGTTTGGTAGAAATCCACGTGCGCGTTCTGCCAAAAGCACCATTTGCATGCACATCTTGTGGTTTTGCAGAAAACTTCATCCGCGTCTACCAAAAGATGCATGTGCATGCTTAAAACGCGTTTTCGCACAAATCCGTGCGCGGGTGCTAAAAAGAGCAGCATCGGCATGCTTAGCACGTCGTTTGGTAGAAATCCACGTGCGCGTTCTGCCAAAAGCACTATTTGCATGCACATCTTATGGTTTTGCAGAAAACTTCATCCGCGTCTACCAAAAGATGCATGTGCATGCTTAAAACGCGTTTTCGCACAAATCCGTGCGCGGGTGCTAAAAAGAGCAGCATCGGCATGCTTAGCACGTCGTTTGGTAGAAATCCACGTGCGCGTTCTGCCAAAAGCACCATTTGCATGCACATCTTGTGGTTTTGCAGAAAACTTCATCCGCGTCTACCAAAAGATGCATGTGCATGCTTAAAACGCGTTTTCGCACAAATCCGTGCGCGGGTGCTAAAAAGAGCAGCATCGGCATGCTTAGCACGTCGTTTGGAAGAAATCCACGTGCGCGTTCTGGCAAAAGCACCATTTGCATGCACATCTTGTGGTTTTGCAGAAAACTTCATCCGCGTCTACCAAAAGATGCATGTGCATGCTTAAAACGCGTTTTCGCACAAATGCGTGCGCGGGTGCTAAAAAGAGCAGCATCGGCATGCTTAGCGCGTCGTTTGGTAGAAATCCACGTGCGCGTTCTGCCAAAAGCACCATTTGCATGCACATCTTGTGGTTTTGCAGAAAACTTCATCCGCGTCTACCAAAAGATGCCTGTGCATGCTTAAAACGCGTTTTCGCACAAATCCGTGCGCGGGTGCTAAAAAGAGCAGCATCGGCATGCTTAGCACGTCGTTTGGTAGAAATCCACGTGCGCGTTCTGCAAAAAGCACCATTTGCATGCACATGTTGTGGTTTTGCAGAAAACTTCATCCGCGTCTACCAAAAGATGCATGTGCATGCTTAAAACGCGTTTTCGCACAAATGCGTGCGCGGGTGCTAAAAAGAGCAGCATCGGCATGCTTTGCACGTCGTTTGGTAGAAATCCACGTGCGCGTTCTGCCAAAAGCACCATTTGCATGCACATCTTGTGGTTTTGCAGAAAACTTCATCCGCGTCTACCAAAAGATGCATGTGCATGCTTAAAACGCGTTTTCGCACAAATCCGTGCGCGGGTGCTAAAAAGAGCAGCATCGGCATGCTTAGCACGTCGTTTGGTAGAAATCCACGTGCGCGTTCTGCCAAAAGCACCATTTGCATGCACATCTTGTGGTTTTGCAGAAAACTTCATCCGCGTCTACCAAAAGATGCATGTGCATGCTTAAAACGCGTTTTCGCACAAATCCGTGCGCGGGTGCTAAAAAGAGCAGCGTCGGCATGCTTAGCACGTCGTTTGGTAGAAATCCACGTGCGCGTTCTGCCAAAAGCACCATTTGCATGCACATCTTGTGGTTTTGCAGAAAACTTCATCCGCGTCTACCAAAAGATGCATGTGCATGCTTAAAACGCGTTTTCGCACAAATCCGTGCGCGGGTGCTAAAAAGAGCAGCATCGGCATGCTTAGCACGTCGTTTGGTAGAAATCCACGTGCGCGTTCTGCAAAAAGCACCATTTGCATGCACATCTTGTGGTTTTGCAGAAAAATTCATCCGCGTCTACCAAAAGATGCATGTGCATGCTTAAAACGCGTTTTCGCACAAATGCGTGCGCGGGTGCTAAAAAGAGCAGCATCGGCATGCTTAGCACGTCGTTTGGTAGAAATCCACGTGCGCGTTCTGCCAAAAGCACCATTTGCATGCACATCTTGTGGTTTTGCAGAAAACTTCATCCGCGTCTACCAAAAGATGCATGTGCATGCTTAAAACGCGTTTTCGCACAAATGCGTGCGCGGGTGCTAAAAAGAGCAGCATCGGCATGCTTAGCACGTCGTTTGGTAGAAATCCACGTGCGCGTTCTGCCAAAAGCACCATTTGCATGCACATCTTGTGGTTTTGCAGAAAACTTCATCCGCGTCTACCAAAAGATGCATGTGCATGCTTAAAACGCGTTTTTGCACAAATCCGTGCGCGGGTGCTAAAAAGAGCAGCATCGGCATGCTTAGCACGTCGTTTGGTAGAAATCCACGTGCGCGTTCTGCCAAAAGCACCATTTGCATGCACATATTGTGGTTTTGCAGAAAACTTCATGCGTGTCTACCAAAAGATGCATGTGCATGCTTAAAACGCGTTTTCGCACAAATCCATGCGCGGGTGCTAAAAAGAGCAGCATCGGCATGCTTAGCACGTCGTTTGGTAGAAATCCACGTGCGCGTTCTGCAAAAAGCACCATTTGCATGCACATCTTGTGGTTTTGCAGAAAACTTCATCCGCGTCTACCAAAAGATGCATGTGCATGCTTAAAACGCGTTTTCGCACAAATCCGTGCGCGGGTGCTAAAAAGAGCAGCATCGGCATGCTTAGCACGTCGTTTGGTAGAAATCCACGTGCGCGTTCTGCAAAAAGCACCATTTGCATGCACATCTTGTGGTTTTGCAGAAAACTTCATCCGCGTCTACCAAAAGATGCATGTGCATGCTTAAAACGCGTTTTCGCACAAATGCGTGCGCGGGTGCTAAAAAGAGCAGCATCGGCATGCTTAGCACGTCGTTTGGTAGAAATCCACGTGCGCGTTCTGCCAAAAGCACCATTTGCATGCACATCTTGTGGTTTTGCAGAAAACTTCATCCGCGTCTACCAAAAGATGCATGTGCATGCTTAAAACGCGTTTTCGCACAAATCCGTGCGCGGGTGCTAAAAAGAGCAGCATCGGCATGCTTAGCACGTCGTTTGGTAGAAATCCACGTGCGCGTTCTGCCAAAAGCACCATTTGCATGCACATCTTGTGGTTTTGCAGAAAACTTCATCCGCGTCTACCAAAAGATGCATGTGCATGCTTAAAACGCGTTTTCGCACAAATCCGTGCGCGGGTGCTAAAAAGAGCAGCATCGGCATGCTTAGCACGTCGTTTGGTAGAAATCCACGTGCGCGTTCTGCAAAAAGCACCATTTGCATGCACATCTTGTGGTTTTGCAGAAAACTTCATCCGCGTCTACCAAAAGATGCATGTGCATGCTTAAAACGCGTTTTCGCACAAATGCGTGCGCGGGTGCTAAAAAGAGCAGCATCGGCATGCTTAGCACGTCGTTTGGTAGAAATCCACGTGCGCGTTCTGCCAAAAGCACCATTTGCATGCACATCTTGTGGTTTTGCAGAAAACTTCATCCGCGTCTACCAAAAGATGCATGTGCATGCTTAAAACGCGTTTTCGCACAAATGCGTGCGCGGGTGCTAAAAAGAGCAGCATCGGCATGCTTAGCACGTCGTTTGGTAGAAATCCACGTGCGCGTTCTGCCAAAAGCACCATTTGCATGCACATCTTGTGGTTTTGCAGAAAACTTCATCCGCGTCTACCAAAAGATGCATGTGCATGCTTAAAACGCGTTTTCGCACAAATCCGTGCGCGGGTGCTAAAAAGAGCAGCATCGGCATGCTTAGCACGTCGTTTGGTAGAAATCCACGTGCGCGTTCTGCCAAAAGCACCATTTGCATGCACATCTTGTGGTTTTGCAGAAAACTTCATCCGCGTCTACCAAAAGATGCATGTGCATGCCTAAAACGCGTTTTCGCACAAATCCGTTCGCGGGTGCTAAAAAGAGCAGCATCGGCATGCTTAGCACGTCGTTTGGTAGAAATCCACGTGCGCGTTCTGGCAAAAGCACCATTTGCATGCACATCTTGTGGTTTTGCAGAAAACTTCATCCGCGTCTACCTAAAGATGCATGTGCATGCTTAAAACGCATTTTCGCAAAAATGCGTGCGCGGGTGCTAAAAAGAGCAGCATCGGCATGCTTAGCACGTCGTTTGGTAGAAATCCACGTGCGCGTTCTGCCAAAAGCACCATTTGCATGCACATCTTGTGGTTTTGCAGAAAACTTCATCCGCGTCTACTAAAAGATGCATGTGCATGCTTAAAACGCGTTTTCGCACAAATCCGTGCGCGGGTGCTAAAAAGAGCAGCATCGGCATGCTTAGCAAGTCGTTTGGTAGAAATCCACGTGCGCGTTCTGCCAAAAGCACCATTTGCATGCACATCTTGTGGTTTTGCAGAAAACTTCATCCGCGTCTACCAAAAGATGCATGTGCATGCTTAAAACGCGTTTTCGCACAAATCCGTGCACGGGTGCTAAAAAGAGCAGCATCGGCATGCTTAGCACGTCGTTTGGTAGAAATCCACGTGCGCGTTCTGCCAAAAGCACCATTTGCATGCACATCTTGTGGTTTTGCAGAAAACTTCATCCGCGTCTACCAAAAATGCATGTGCATGCCTAAAACGCGTTTTCGCACAAATCCGTGCGCGGGTGCTAAAAAGAGCAGCATCGGCATGCTTAGCACGTCGTTTGGTAGAAATCCACGTGCGCGTTCTGCCAAAAGCACCATTTGCATGCACATCTTGTGGTTTTGCAGAAAACTTCATCCGCGTCTACCAAAAGATGCATGTGCATGCTTAAAACGCGTTTTCGCACAAATCCGTGCGCGGGTGCTAAAAAGAGCAGCATCGGCATGCTTAGCACGTCGTTTGGTAGAAATCCACGTGCGCGTTCTGCCAAAAGCACCATTTGCATGCACATCTTGTGGTTTTGCAGAAAACTTCATCCGCGTCTACCAAAAGATGCATGTGCATGCTTAAAACGCGTTTTCGCACAAATCCGTGCGCGGGTGCTAAAAAGAGCAGCATCGGCATGCTTAGCACGTCGTTTGGTAGAAATCCACGTGCGCGTTCTGCCAAAAGCACTATTTGCATGCACATCTTATGGTTTTGCAGAAAACTTCATCCGCGTCTACCAAAAGATGCATGTGCATGCTTAAAACGCGTTTTCGCACAAATCCGTGCGCGGGTGCTAAAAAGAGCAGCATCGGCATGCTTAGCACGTCGTTTGGTAGAAATCCACGTGCGCGTTCTGCCAAAAGCACCATTTGCATGCACATCTTGTGGTTTTGCAGAAAACTTCATCCGCGTCTACCAAAAGATGCATGTGCATGCTTAAAACGCGTTTTCGCACAAATCCGTGCGCGGGTGCTAAAAAGAGCAGCATCGGCATGCTTAGCACGTCGTTTGGTAGAAATCCACGTGCGCGTTCTGCCAAAAGCACTATTTGCATGCACATCTTATGGTTTTGCAGAAAACTTCATCCGCGTCTACCAAAAGATGCATGTGCATGCTTAAAACGCGTTTTCGCACAAATCCGTGCGCGGGTGCTAAAAAGAGCAGCATCGGCATGCTTAGCACGTCGTTTGGTAGAAATCCACGTGCGCGTTCTGCCAAAAGCACCATTTGCATGCACATCTTGTGGTTTTGCAGAAAACTTCATCCGCGTCTACCAAAAGATGCATGTGCATGCTTAAAACGCGTTTTCGCACAAATCCGTGCGCGGGTGCTAAAAAGAGCAGCATCGGCATGCTTAGCACGTCGTTTGGAAGAAATCCACGTGCGCGTTCTGGCAAAAGCACCATTTGCATGCACATCTTGTGGTTTTGCAGAAAACTTCATCCGCGTCTACCAAAAGATGCATGTGCATGCTTAAAACGCGTTTTCGCACAAATGCGTGCGCGGGTGCTAAAAAGAGCAGCATCGGCATGCTTAGCGCGTCGTTTGGTAGAAATCCACGTGCGCGTTCTGCCAAAAGCACCATTTGCATGCACATCTTGTGGTTTTGCAGAAAACTTCATCCGCGTCTACCAAAAGATGCCTGTGCATGCTTAAAACGCGTTTTCGCACAAATCCGTGCGCGGGTGCTAAAAAGAGCAGCATCGGCATGCTTAGCACGTCGTTTGGTAGAAATCCACGTGCGCGTTCTGCAAAAAGCACCATTTGCATGCACATGTTGTGGTTTTGCAGAAAACTTCATCCGCGTCTACCAAAAGATGCATGTGCATGCTTAAAACGCGTTTTCGCACAAATGCGTGCGCGGGTGCTAAAAAGAGCAGCATCGGCATGCTTTGCACGTCGTTTGGTAGAAATCCACGTGCGCGTTCTGCCAAAAGCACCATTTGCATGCACATCTTGTGGTTTTGCAGAAAACTTCATCCGCGTCTACCAAAAGATGCATGTGCATGCTTAAAACGCGTTTTCGCACAAATCCGTGCGCGGGTGCTAAAAAGAGCAGCATCGGCATGCTTAGCACGTCGTTTGGTAGAAATCCACGTGCGCGTTCTGCCAAAAGCACCATTTGCATGCACATCTTGTGGTTTTGCAGAAAACTTCATCCGCGTCTACCAAAAGATGCATGTGCATGCTTAAAACGCGTTTTCGCACAAATCCGTGCGCGGGTGCTAAAAAGAGCAGCGTCGGCATGCTTAGCACGTCGTTTGGTAGAAATCCACGTGCGCGTTCTGCCAAAAGCACCATTTGCATGCACATCTTGTGGTTTTGCAGAAAACTTCATCCGCGTCTACCAAAAGATGCATGTGCATGCTTAAAACGCGTTTTCGCACAAATCCGTGCGCGGGTGCTAAAAAGAGCAGCATCGGCATGCTTAGCACGTCGTTTGGTAGAAATCCACGTGCGCGTTCTGCAAAAAGCACCATTTGCATGCACATCTTGTGGTTTTGCAGAAAAATTCATCCGCGTCTACCAAAAGATGCATGTGCATGCTTAAAACGCGTTTTCGCACAAATGCGTGCGCGGGTGCTAAAAAGAGCAGCATCGGCATGCTTAGCACGTCGTTTGGTAGAAATCCACGTGCGCGTTCTGCCAAAAGCACCATTTGCATGCACATCTTGTGGTTTTGCAGAAAACTTCATCCGCGTCTACCAAAAGATGCATGTGCATGCTTAAAACGCGTTTTCGCACAAATGCGTGCGCGGGTGCTAAAAAGAGCAGCATCGGCATGCTTAGCACGTCGTTTGGTAGAAATCCACGTGCGCGTTCTGCCAAAAGCACCATTTGCATGCACATCTTGTGGTTTTGCAGAAAACTTCATCCGCGTCTACCAAAAGATGCATGTGCATGCTTAAAACGCGTTTTTGCACAAATCCGTGCGCGGGTGCTAAAAAGAGCAGCATCGGCATGCTTAGCACGTCGTTTGGTAGAAATCCACGTGCGCGTTCTGCCAAAAGCACCATTTGCATGCACATATTGTGGTTTTGCAGAAAACTTCATGCGTGTCTACCAAAAGATGCATGTGCATGCTTAAAACGCGTTTTCGCACAAATCCATGCGCGGGTGCTAAAAAGAGCAGCATCGGCATGCTTAGCACGTCGTTTGGTAGAAATCCACGTGCGCGTTCTGCAAAAAGCACCATTTGCATGCACATCTTGTGGTTTTGCAGAAAACTTCATCCGCGTCTACCAAAAGATGCATGTGCATGCTTAAAACGCGTTTTCGCACAAATCCGTGCGCGGGTGCTAAAAAGAGCAGCATCGGCATGCTTAGCACGTCGTTTGGTAGAAATCCACGTGCGCGTTCTGCAAAAAGCACCATTTGCATGCACATCTTGTGGTTTTGCAGAAAACTTCATCCGCGTCTACCAAAAGATGCATGTGCATGCTTAAAACGCGTTTTCGCACAAATGCGTGC
Organism: Dermacentor andersoni; assembly: GCF_023375885.2. NCBI lineage: Eukaryota > Metazoa > Arthropoda > Arachnida > Ixodida > Ixodidae > Dermacentor > Dermacentor andersoni. The sequence goes on along the minus strand of NW_027314795.1, from coordinate 96,409 downwards.
GCGGGTGCTAAAAAGAGCAGCATCGGCATGCTTAGCACGTCGTTTGGTAGAAATCCACGTGCGCGTTCTGCCAAAAGCACCATTTGCATGCACATCTTGTGGTTTTGCAGAAAACTTCATCCGCGTCTACCAAAAGATGCATGTGCATGCTTAAAACGCGTTTTCGCACAAATCCGTGCGCGGGTGCTAAAAAGAGCAGCATCGGCATGCTTAGCACGTCGTTTGGTAGAAATCCACGTGCGCGTTCTGCCAAAAGCACCATTTGCATGCACATCTTGTGGTTTTGCAGAAAACTTCATCCGCGTCTACCAAAAGATGCATGTGCATGCTTAAAACGCGTTTTCGCACAAATCCGTGCGCGGGTGCTAAAAAGAGCAGCATCGGCATGCTTAGCACGTCGTTTGGTAGAAATCCACGTGCGCGTTCTGCAAAAAGCACCATTTGCATGCACATCTTGTGGTTTTGCAGAAAACTTCATCCGCGTCTACCAAAAGATGCATGTGCATGCTTAAAACGCGTTTTCGCACAAATGCGTGCGCGGGTGCTAAAAAGAGCAGCATCGGCATGCTTAGCACGTCGTTTGGTAGAAATCCACGTGCGCGTTCTGCCAAAAGCACCATTTGCATGCACATCTTGTGGTTTTGCAGAAAACTTCATCCGCGTCTACCAAAAGATGCATGTGCATGCTTAAAACGCGTTTTCGCACAAATGCGTGCGCGGGTGCTAAAAAGAGCAGCATCGGCATGCTTAGCACGTCGTTTGGTAGAAATCCACGTGCGCGTTCTGCCAAAAGCACCATTTGCATGCACATCTTGTGGTTTTGCAGAAAACTTCATCCGCGTCTACCAAAAGATGCATGTGCATGCTTAAAACGCGTTTTCGCACAAATCCGTGCGCGGGTGCTAAAAAGAGCAGCATCGGCATGCTTAGCACGTCGTTTGGTAGAAATCCACGTGCGCGTTCTGCCAAAAGCACCATTTGCATGCACATCTTGTGGTTTTGCAGAAAACTTCATCCGCGTCTACCAAAAGATGCATGTGCATGCCTAAAACGCGTTTTCGCACAAATCCGTTCGCGGGTGCTAAAAAGAGCAGCATCGGCATGCTTAGCACGTCGTTTGGTAGAAATCCACGTGCGCGTTCTGGCAAAAGCACCATTTGCATGCACATCTTGTGGTTTTGCAGAAAACTTCATCCGCGTCTACCTAAAGATGCATGTGCATGCTTAAAACGCATTTTCGCAAAAATGCGTGCGCGGGTGCTAAAAAGAGCAGCATCGGCATGCTTAGCACGTCGTTTGGTAGAAATCCACGTGCGCGTTCTGCCAAAAGCACCATTTGCATGCACATCTTGTGGTTTTGCAGAAAACTTCATCCGCGTCTACTAAAAGATGCATGTGCATGCTTAAAACGCGTTTTCGCACAAATCCGTGCGCGGGTGCTAAAAAGAGCAGCATCGGCATGCTTAGCAAGTCGTTTGGTAGAAATCCACGTGCGCGTTCTGCCAAAAGCACCATTTGCATGCACATCTTGTGGTTTTGCAGAAAACTTCATCCGCGTCTACCAAAAGATGCATGTGCATGCTTAAAACGCGTTTTCGCACAAATCCGTGCACGGGTGCTAAAAAGAGCAGCATCGGCATGCTTAGCACGTCGTTTGGTAGAAATCCACGTGCGCGTTCTGCCAAAAGCACCATTTGCATGCACATCTTGTGGTTTTGCAGAAAACTTCATCCGCGTCTACCAAAAATGCATGTGCATGCCTAAAACGCGTTTTCGCACAAATCCGTGCGCGGGTGCTAAAAAGAGCAGCATCGGCATGCTTAGCACGTCGTTTGGTAGAAATCCACGTGCGCGTTCTGCCAAAAGCACCATTTGCATGCACATCTTGTGGTTTTGCAGAAAACTTCATCCGCGTCTACCAAAAGATGCATGTGCATGCTTAAAACGCGTTTTCGCACAAATCCGTGCGCGGGTGCTAAAAAGAGCAGCATCGGCATGCTTAGCACGTCGTTTGGTAGATATCCACGTGCGCGTTCTGCAAAAAGCACCATTTGCATGCACATGTTGTGGTTTTGCAGAAAACTTCATCCGCGTCTACCAAAAGATGCATGTGCATGCTTAAAACGCGTTTTCGCACAAATGCGTGCGCGGGTGCTAAAAAGAGCAGCATCGGCATGCTTAGCACGTCGTTTGGTAGAAATCCACGTGCGCGTTCTGCCAAAAGCACCATTTGCATGCACATCTTGTGGTTTTGCAGAAAACTTCATCCGCGTCTACCAAAAGATGCATGTGCATGCTTAAAACGCGTTTTCGCACAAATCCGTGCACGGGTGCTAAAAAGAGCAGCATCGGCATGCTTAGCACGTCGTTTGGTAGAAATCCACGTGCGCGTTCTGCCAAAAGCACCATTTGCATGCACATCTTGTGGTTTTGCAGAAAACTTCATCCGCGTCTACCAAAAGAAGCATGTCCATGCTTAAAACGAGTTTTCGCACAAATCCGTGCGCGGGTGCTAAAAAGAGCAGCATCGGCATGCTTAGCACGTCGTTTGGTAGAAATCCACGTGCGCGTTCTGCCAAAAGCACAATTTGCAAGCACATCTTCTGGTTTTGCAGAAAACTTCATCCGCGTCTACCAAAAGATGCATGTGCATGCTTAAAACGCGTTTTCGCACAAATCCGTGCGCGGGTGCTAAAAAGAGCAGCATCGGCATGCTTAGCACGTCGTTTGGTAGAAATCCACGTGCGCGTTCTGCCAAAAGCACCATTTGCATGCACATCTTGTGGTTTTGCAGAAAACTTCATCCGCGTCTACCAAAAGATGCATGTGCATGCTTAAAACGCGTTTTCGCACAAATCCGTGCGCGGGTGCTAAAAAGAGCAGCATCGGCATGCTTAGCACGTCGTTTGGTAGAAATCCACGTGCGCGTTCTGCCAAAAGCACCATTTGCATGCACATCTTGTGGTTTTGCAGAAAACTTCAATCGCGTCTACCAAAAGATGCATGTGCATGCTTAAAACGCGTTTTCGCACAAATCCGTGCGCGGGTGCTAAAAAGAGCAGCATCGGCATGCTTAGCACGTCGTTTGGTAGAAATCCACGTGCGCGTTCTGCCAAAAGCACCATTTGCATGCACATCTTGTGGTTTTGCAGAAAACTTCATCCGCGTCTACCAAAAGATGCATGTGCATGCTTAAAACGCGTTTTCGCACAAATCCGTGCGCGGGTGCTAAAAAGAGCAGCATCGGCATGCTTAGCACGTCGTTTGGTAGAAATCCACGTGCGCGTTCTGCCAAAAGCACTATTTGCATGCACATCTTGTGGTTTTGCAGAAAACTTCATCCGCGTCTACCAAAAGATGCATGTGCATGCTTAAAACGCGTTTTCGCACAAATCCGTGCGCGGGTGCTAAAAAGAGCAGCATCGGCATGCTTAGCACGTCGTTTGGTAGAAATCCACGTGCGCGTTCTGCCAAAAGCACCATTTGCATGCACATCTTGTGGTTTTGCAGAAAACTTCATCCGCGTCTACCAAAAGATGCATGTGCATGCTTAAAACGCGTTTTCGCACAAATCCGTGCGCGGGTGCTAAAAAGAGCAGCATCGGCATGCTTAGCACGTCGTTTGGTAGAAATCCACGTGCGCGTTCTGCCAAAAGCACCATTTGCATGCACATCTTGTGGTTTTGCAGAAAACTTCATCCGCGTCTACCAAAAGATGCATGTGCATGCTTAAAACGCGTTTTCGCACAAATCCGTGCGCGGGTGCTAAAAGAGCAGCATCGGCATGCTTAGCACGTCGTTTGGTAGAAATCCACGTGCCCGTTCTGCCAAAAGCACCATTTGCACGCACATCTTGTGGTTTTGCAGAAAACTTCATCCGCGTCTACCAAAAGATGCATGTGCATGCTTAAAACGCGTTTTCGCACAAATGCGTGCGCGGGTGCTAAAAAGAGCAGCATCGGCATGCTTAGCACGTCGTTTGGTAGAAATCCACGTGCGCGTTCTGCCAAAAGCACCATTTGCATGCACATATTGTGGTTTTGCAGAAAACTTCATCCGCGTCTACCAAAAGATGCATGTGCATGCTTAAAACGCGTTTTTGCACAAATCCGTGCGCGGGTGCTAAAGAGAGCAGCATCGGCATGCTTAGCACGTCGTTTGGTAGAAATCCACGTACGCGTTCTGCCAAAAGCACCATTTGCATGCACATCTTGTGGTTTTGCAGAAAATTTCATCCGCGTCTACCAAAAGATGCATGTGCATGCTTAAAACGCGTTTTCGCACAAATCCGTGCGCGGGTGCTAAAAAGAGCAGCATCGGCATGCTTAGCACGTCGTTTGGTAGAAATCCACGTGCGCGTTCTGCAAAAAGCACCATTTGCATGCACATCTTGTGGTTTTGCAGAAAACTTCATCCGCGTCTACCAAAAGATGCATGTGCATGCTTAAAACGCGTTTTCGCACAAATGCGTTCGCGGGTGCTAAAAAGAGCAGCATCGGCATGCTTAGCACGTCGTTTGGTAGAAATCCACGTGCGCGTTCTGCCAAAAGCACCATTTGCATGCACATCTTGTGGTTTTGCAGAAAACTTCATCCGCGTCTACCAAAAGATGCATGTGCATGCTTAAAACGCGTTTTCGCACAAATCCGTGCGCGGGTGCTAAAAAGAGCAGCATCGGCAAGCTTAGCACGTCGTTTGGTAGAAATCCACGTGCGCGTTCTGCAAAAAGCACCATTTGCATGCACATGTTGTGGTTTTGCAGAAAACATCATCCGCGTCTACCAAAAGATGCATGTGCATGCTTAAAACGCGTTTTCGCACAAATGCGTGCACGGGTGCTAAACAGAGCAGCATCGGCATGCTTAGCACGTCGTTTGGTAGAAATCCACGTGCGCGTTCTGCCAAAAGCACCATTTGCATGCACATCTTGTGGTTTTGCAGAAAACTTCATCCGCGCCTACCAAAAGATGCATGTGCATGCTTAAAACGCGTTTTCGCACAAATCCGTACGCGGGTGCTAAAAAGAGCAGCATCGGCATGCTTAGCACGTCGTTTGGTAGAAATCCACGTGCGCGTTCTGCCAAAAGCACCATTTGCATGCATATCTTGTGGTTTTGCAGAAAACTTCCTCCGCGTCTACCAAAAGATGCATGTGCATGCTTAACACGCGTTTTCGCACAAATGCGTGGGCGGGTGCTAAAAAGAGCAGCATCGGCATGCTTAGCACGTCGTTTGGTAGAAATCCACGTGCGCGTTCTGCCAAAGGCACCATTTGCATGCACATCTTGTGGTTTTGCAGAAAACTTCATCCGCGTCTACCAAAAGATGCATGTGCATGCTTAAAACGCGTTTTCGCACAAATCCGTGCGCGGGTGCTAAAAAGAGCAGCATCGGCATGCTTAGCACGTCGTTTGGTAGAAATCCACGTGCGCGTTCTGCAAAAAGCACCATTTGCATGCACATGTTGTGGTTTTGCAGAAAACTTCATCCGCGTCTACCAAAAGATGCATGTGCACGCTTAAAACGCGTTTTAGCACAAATGCGTGCGCGGGTGCTAAAAAGAGCAGCATCGGCATGCTTAGCACGTCGTTTGGTAGAAATCCACGTGCGCGTTCTGCCAAAAGCACCATTTGCATGCACATCTTGTGGTTTTGCAGAAAACTTCATCCGCGTCTACCAAAAGATGCATGTGCATGCTTAAAACGCGTTTTCGCACAAATCCGTTCGCGGGTGCTAAAAAGAGCAGCATCGGCATGCTTAGCACGTCGTTTGGTAGAAATCCACGTGCGCGTTCTGGCAAAAGCACCATTTGCATGCACATCTTGTGGTTTTGCAGAAAACTTCATGCGCGTCTACTAAAAGATGCATGTGCATGCTTAAAACGCGTTTTCGCACAAATCCGTGCGCGGGTGCTAAAAAGAGCAGCATCGGCATGCTTAGCACGTCGTTTGGTAGAAATCCACGTGCGCGTTCTGCCAAAAGCACCATTTGCATGCACATCTTGTGGTTTTGCAGAAAACTTCATCCGCGTCTACCAAAAGATGCATGTGCATGCTTAAAACGCGTTTTCGCACAAATCCGTGCGCGGGTGCTAAAAAGAGCAGCATCGGCATGCTTAGCACGTCGTTTGGTAGAAATCCACGTGCGCGTTCTGCCAAAAGCACCATTTGCATGCACATCTTGTGGTTTTGCAGAAAACTTCATCCGCGTCTACCAAAAGATGCATGTGCATGCTTAAAACGCGTTTTCGCACAAATGCGTGCGCGGGTTCTAAAAAGAGCAGCATCGGCATGCTTAGCACGTCGTTTGGTAGAAATCCACGTTCGCGTTCTGCCAAAAGCACCATTTGCATGCACATCTTGTGGTTTTGCAGAAAACTTCATCCGCGTCTACCAAAAGATGCATGTGCATGCTTAAAACGCGTTTTCGCACAAATCCGTTCGCGGGTGCTAAAAAGAGCAGCATCGGCATGCTTAGCACGTCGTTTGGTAGAAATCCACGTGCGCGTTCTGCCAAAAGCACCATTTGCATGCACATCTTGTGGTTTTGCAGAAAACTTCATCCGCGTCTACCAAAAGATGCATGTGCATGGTTAAAACGCGTTTTCGCACAAATGCGTGCGCGGGTGCTAAAAAGAGCAGCATCGGCATGCTTAGCACGTCGTTTGGTAGAAATCCACGTGCGCGTTCTGCCAAAAGCACCATTTGCATGCACATCTTGTGGTTTTGCAGAAAACTTCATCCGCGTCTACTAAAAGATGCATGTGCATGCTTAAAACGCGTTTTCGCACAAATCCGTGCGCGGGTGCTAAAAAGAGCAGCATCGGCATGCTTAGCAAGTCGTTTGGTAGAAATCCACGTGCGCGTTCTGCCAAAAGCACCATTTGCATGCACATCTTGTGGTTTTGCAGAAAACTTCATCCGCGTCTACCAAAAGATGCATGTGCATGCTTAAAACGCGTTTTTCGCACAAATCCGTGCGCGGGTGCTAAAAAGAGCAGCATCGGCATGCTTAGCACGTCGTTTGGTAGAAATCCACGTGCGCGTTCTGCCAAAAGCACCATTTGCATGCACATCTTGTGGTTTTGCAGAAAACTTCATCCGCGTCTACCAAAAGATGCATGTGCATGCTTAAAACGCGTTTTCGCACAAATCCGTGCGCGGGTGCTAAAAAGAGCAGCATCGGCATGCTTAGCACGTCGTTTGGTAGAAATCCACGTGCGCGTTCTGCCAAAAGCACCATTTGCATGCACATCTTGTGGTTTTGCAGAAAACTTCATCCGCGTCTACCAAAAGATGCATGTGCATGCTTAAAACGCGTTTTTGCACAAATCCGTGCGCGGGTGCTAAAAAGAGCAGCATCGGCATGCTTAGCACGTCGTTTGGTAGAAATCCACGTGCGCGTTCTGCCAAAAGCACCATTTGCATGCACATATTGTGGTTTTGCAGAAAACTTCATCCGTGTCTACCAAAAGATGCATGTGCATGCTTAAAACGCGTTTTCGCACAAATCCATGCGCGGGTGCTAAAAAGAGCAGCATCGGCATGCTTAGCACGTCGTTTGGTAGAAATCCACGTGCGCGTTCTGCAAAAAGCACCATTTGCATGCACATCTTGTGGTTTTGCAGAAAACTTCATCCGCGTCTACCAAAAGATGCATGTGCATGCCTAAAACGCGTTTTCGCACAAATCCGTGCGCGGGTGCTAAAAAGAGCAGCATCGGCATGCTTAGCACGTCGTTTGGTAGAAATCCACGTGCGCGTTCTGCAAAAAGCACCATTTGCATGCACATCTTGTGGTTTTGCAGAAAACTTCATCCGCGTCTACCAAAAGATGCATGTGCATGCTTAAAACGCGTTTTCGCACAAATGCGTGCGCGGGTGCTAAAAAGAGCAGCATCGGCATGCTTAGCACGTCGTTTGGTAGAAATCCACGTGCGCGTTCTGCCAAAAGCACCATTTGCATGCACATCTTGTGGTTTTGCAGAAAACTTCATCCGCGTCTACCAAAAGATGCATGTGCATGCTTAAAACGCGTTTTCGCACAAATCCGTGCGCGGGTGCTAAAAAGAGCAGCATCGGCATGCTTAGCACGTCGTTTGGTAGAAATCCACGTGCGCGTTCTGCCAAAAGCACCATTTGCATGCACATCTTGTGGTTTTGCAGAAAACTTCATCCGCGTCTACCAAAAGATGCATGTGCATGCTTAAAACGCGTTTTCGCACAAATCCGTGCGCGGGTGCTAAAAAGAGCAGCATCGGCATGCTTAGCACGTCGTTTGGTAGAAATCCACGTGCGCGTTCTGCCAAAAGCACTATTTGCATGCACATCTTATGGTTTTGCAGAAAACTTCATCCGCGTCTACCAAAAGATGCATGTGCATGCTTAAAACGCGTTTTCGCACAAATCCGTGCGCGGGTGCTAAAAAGAGCAGCATCGGCATGCTTAGCACGTCGTTTGGTAGAAATCCACGTGCGCGTTCTGCCAAAAGCACCATTTGCATGCACATCTTGTGGTTTTGCAGAAAACTTCATCCGCGTCTACCAAAAGATGCATGTGCATGCTTAAAACGCGTTTTCGCACAAATCCGTGCGCGGGTGCTAAAAAGAGCAGCATCGGCATGCTTAGCACGTCGTTTGGTAGAAATCCACGTGCGCGTTCTGCCAAAAGCACTATTTGCATGCACATCTTATGGTTTTGCAGAAAACTTCATCCGCGTCTACCAAAAGATGCATGTGCATGCTTAAAACGCGTTTTCGCACAAATCCGTGCGCGGGTGCTAAAAAGAGCAGCATCGGCATGCTTAGCACGTCGTTTGGTAGAAATCCACGTGCGCGTTCTGCCAAAAGCACCATTTGCATGCACATCTTGTGGTTTTGCAGAAAACTTCATCCGCGTCTACCAAAAGATGCATGTGCATGCTTAAAACGCGTTTTCGCACAAATCCGTGCGCGGGTGCTAAAAAGAGCAGCATCGGCATGCTTAGCACGTCGTTTGGAAGAAATCCACGTGCGCGTTCTGGCAAAAGCACCATTTGCATGCACATCTTGTGGTTTTGCAGAAAACTTCATCCGCGTCTACCAAAAGATGCATGTGCATGCTTAAAACGCGTTTTCGCACAAATGCGTGCGCGGGTGCTAAAAAGAGCAGCATCGGCATGCTTAGCGCGTCGTTTGGTAGAAATCCACGTGCGCGTTCTGCCAAAAGCACCATTTGCATGCACATCTTGTGGTTTTGCAGAAAACTTCATCCGCGTCTACCAAAAGATGCCTGTGCATGCTTAAAACGCGTTTTCGCACAAATCCGTGCGCGGGTGCTAAAAAGAGCAGCATCGGCATGCTTAGCACGTCGTTTGGTAGAAATCCACGTGCGCGTTCTGCAAAAAGCACCATTTGCATGCACATGTTGTGGTTTTGCAGAAAACTTCATCCGCGTCTACCAAAAGATGCATGTGCATGCTTAAAACGCGTTTTCGCACAAATGCGTGCGCGGGTGCTAAAAAGAGCAGCATCGGCATGCTTTGCACGTCGTTTGGTAGAAATCCACGTGCGCGTTCTGCCAAAAGCACCATTTGCATGCACATCTTGTGGTTTTGCAGAAAACTTCATCCGCGTCTACCAAAAGATGCATGTGCATGCTTAAAACGCGTTTTCGCACAAATCCGTGCGCGGGTGCTAAAAAGAGCAGCATCGGCATGCTTAGCACGTCGTTTGGTAGAAATCCACGTGCGCGTTCTGCCAAAAGCACCATTTGCATGCACATCTTGTGGTTTTGCAGAAAACTTCATCCGCGTCTACCAAAAGATGCATGTGCATGCTTAAAACGCGTTTTCGCACAAATCCGTGCGCGGGTGCTAAAAAGAGCAGCGTCGGCATGCTTAGCACGTCGTTTGGTAGAAATCCACGTGCGCGTTCTGCCAAAAGCACCATTTGCATGCACATCTTGTGGTTTTGCAGAAAACTTCATCCGCGTCTACCAAAAGATGCATGTGCATGCTTAAAACGCGTTTTCGCACAAATCCGTGCGCGGGTGCTAAAAAGAGCAGCATCGGCATGCTTAGCACGTCGTTTGGTAGAAATCCACGTGCGCGTTCTGCAAAAAGCACCATTTGCATGCACATCTTGTGGTTTTGCAGAAAAATTCATCCGCGTCTACCAAAAGATGCATGTGCATGCTTAAAACGCGTTTTCGCACAAATGCGTGCGCGGGTGCTAAAAAGAGCAGCATCGGCATGCTTAGCACGTCGTTTGGTAGAAATCCACGTGCGCGTTCTGCCAAAAGCACCATTTGCATGCACATCTTGTGGTTTTGCAGAAAACTTCATCCGCGTCTACCAAAAGATGCATGTGCATGCTTAAAACGCGTTTTCGCACAAATGCGTGCGCGGGTGCTAAAAAGAGCAGCATCGGCATGCTTAGCACGTCGTTTGGTAGAAATCCACGTGCGCGTTCTGCCAAAAGCACCATTTGCATGCACATCTTGTGGTTTTGCAGAAAACTTCATCCGCGTCTACCAAAAGATGCATGTGCATGCTTAAAACGCGTTTTTGCACAAATCCGTGCGCGGGTGCTAAAAAGAGCAGCATCGGCATGCTTAGCACGTCGTTTGGTAGAAATCCACGTGCGCGTTCTGCCAAAAGCACCATTTGCATGCACATATTGTGGTTTTGCAGAAAACTTCATGCGTGTCTACCAAAAGATGCATGTGCATGCTTAAAACGCGTTTTCGCACAAATCCATGCGCGGGTGCTAAAAAGAGCAGCATCGGCATGCTTAGCACGTCGTTTGGTAGAAATCCACGTGCGCGTTCTGCAAAAAGCACCATTTGCATGCACATCTTGTGGTTTTGCAGAAAACTTCATCCGCGTCTACCAAAAGATGCATGTGCATGCTTAAAACGCGTTTTCGCACAAATCCGTGCGCGGGTGCTAAAAAGAGCAGCATCGGCATGCTTAGCACGTCGTTTGGTAGAAATCCACGTGCGCGTTCTGCAAAAAGCACCATTTGCATGCACATCTTGTGGTTTTGCAGAAAACTTCATCCGCGTCTACCAAAAGATGCATGTGCATGCTTAAAACGCGTTTTCGCACAAATGCGTGCGCGGGTGCTAAAAAGAGCAGCATCGGCATGCTTAGCACGTCGTTTGGTAGAAATCCACGTGCGCGTTCTGCCAAAAGCACCATTTGCATGCACATCTTGTGGTTTTGCAGAAAACTTCATCCGCGTCTACCAAAAGATGCATGTGCATGCTTAAAACGCGTTTTCGCACAAATCCGTGCGCGGGTGCTAAAAAGAGCAGCATCGGCATGCTTAGCACGTCGTTTGGTAGAAATCCACGTGCGCGTTCTGCCAAAAGCACCATTTGCATGCACATCTTGTGGTTTTGCAGAAAACTTCATCCGCGTCTACCAAAAGATGCATGTGCATGCTTAAAACGCGTTTTCGCACAAATCCGTGCGCGGGTGCTAAAAAGAGCAGCATCGGCATGCTTAGCACGTCGTTTGGTAGAAATCCACGTGCGCGTTCTGCCAAAAGCACCATTTGCATGCACATCTTGTGGTTTTGCAGAAAACTTCATCCGCGTCTACCAAAAGATGCATGTGCATGCTTAAAACGCGTTTTCGCACAAATCCGTGCGCGGGTGCTAAAAAGAGCAGCATCGGCATGCTTAGCACGTCGTTTGGTAGAAATCCACGTGCGCGTTCTGCAAAAAGCACCATTTGCATGCACATCTTGTGGTTTTGCAGAAAACTTCATCCGCGTCTACCAAAAGATGCATGTGCATGCTTAAAACGCGTTTTCGCACAAATGCGTGCGCGGGTGCTAAAAAGAGCAGCATCGGCATGCTTAGCACGTCGTTTGGTAGAAATCCACGTGCGCGTTCTGCCAAAAGCACCATTTGCATGCACATCTTGTGGTTTTGCAGAAAACTTCATCCGCGTCTACCAAAAGATGCATGTGCATGCTTAAAACGCGTTTTCGCACAAATGCGTGCGCGGGTGCTAAAAAGAGCAGCATCGGCATGCTTAGCACGTCGTTTGGTAGAAATCCACGTGCGCGTTCTGCCAAAAGCACCATTTGCATGCACATCTTGTGGTTTTGCAGAAAACTTCATCCGCGTCTACCAAAAGATGCATGTGCATGCTTAAAACGCGTTTTCGCACAAATCCGTGCGCGGGTGCTAAAAAGAGCAGCATCGGCATGCTTAGCACGTCGTTTGGTAGAAATCCACGTGCGCGTTCTGCCAAAAGCACCATTTGCATGCACATCTTGTGGTTTTGCAGAAAACTTCATCCGCGTCTACCAAAAGATGCATGTGCATGCCTAAAACGCGTTTTCGCACAAATCCGTTCGCGGGTGCTAAAAAGAGCAGCATCGGCATGCTTAGCACGTCGTTTGGTAGAAATCCACGTGCGCGTTCTGGCAAAAGCACCATTTGCATGCACATCTTGTGGTTTTGCAGAAAACTTCATCCGCGTCTACCTAAAGATGCATGTGCATGCTTAAAACGCATTTTCGCAAAAATGCGTGCGCGGGTGCTAAAAAGAGCAGCATCGGCATGCTTAGCACGTCGTTTGGTAGAAATCCACGTGCGCGTTCTGCCAAAAGCACCATTTGCATGCACATCTTGTGGTTTTGCAGAAAACTTCATCCGCGTCTACTAAAAGATGCATGTGCATGCTTAAAACGCGTTTTCGCACAAATCCGTGCGCGGGTGCTAAAAAGAGCAGCATCGGCATGCTTAGCAAGTCGTTTGGTAGAAATCCACGTGCGCGTTCTGCCAAAAGCACCATTTGCATGCACATCTTGTGGTTTTGCAGAAAACTTCATCCGCGTCTACCAAAAGATGCATGTGCATGCTTAAAACGCGTTTTCGCACAAATCCGTGCACGGGTGCTAAAAAGAGCAGCATCGGCATGCTTAGCACGTCGTTTGGTAGAAATCCACGTGCGCGTTCTGCCAAAAGCACCATTTGCATGCACATCTTGTGGTTTTGCAGAAAACTTCATCCGCGTCTACCAAAAGATGCATGTGCATGCCTAAAACGCGTTTTCGCACAAATCCGTGCGCGGGTGCTAAAAAGAGCAGCATCGGCATGCTTAGCACGTCGTTTGGTAGAAATCCACGTGCGCGTTCTGCCAAAAGCACCATTTGCATGCACATCTTGTGGTTTTGCAGAAAACTTCATCCGCGTCTACCAAAAGATGCATGTGCATGCTTAAAACGCGTTTTCGCACAAATCCGTGCGCGGGTGCTAAAAAGAGCAGCATCGGCATGCTTAGCACGTCGTTTGGTAGATATCCACGTGCGCGTTCTGCAAAAAGCACCATTTGCATGCACATGTTGTGGTTTTGCAGAAAACTTCATCCGCGTCTACCAAAAGATGCATGTGCATGCTTAAAACGCGTTTTCGCACAAATGCGTGCGCGGGTGCTAAAAAGAGCAGCATCGGCATGCTTAGCACGTCGTTTGGTAGAAATCCACGTGCGCGTTCTGCCAAAAGCACCATTTGCATGCACATCTTGTGGTTTTGCAGAAAACTTCATCCGCGTCTACCAAAAGATGCATGTGCATGCTTAAAACGCGTTTTCGCACAAATCCGTGCACGGGTGCTAAAAAGAGCAGCATCGGCATGCTTAGCACGTCGTTTGGTAGAAATCCACGTGCGCGTTCTGCCAAAAGCACCATTTGCATGCACATCTTGTGGTTTTGCAGAAAACTTCATCCGCGTCTACCAAAAGAAGCATGTCCATGCTTAAAACGAGTTTTCGCACAAATCCGTGCGCGGGTGCTAAAAAGAGCAGCATCGGCATGCTTAGCACGTCGTTTGGTAGAAATCCACGTGCGCGTTCTGCCAAAAGCACAATTTGCAAGCACATCTTCTGGTTTTGCAGAAAACTTCATCCGCGTCTACCAAAAGATGCATGTGCATGCTTAAAACGCGTTTTCGCACAAATCCGTGCGCGGGTGCTAAAAAGAGCAGCATCGGCATGCTTAGCACGTCGTTTGGTAGAAATCCACGTGCGCGTTCTGCCAAAAGCACCATTTGCATGCACATCTTGTGGTTTTGCAGAAAACTTCATCCGCGTCTACCAAAAGATGCATGTGCATGCTTAAAACGCGTTTTCGCACAAATCCGTGCGCGGGTGCTAAAAAGAGCAGCATCGGCATGCTTAGCACGTCGTTTGGTAGAAATCCACGTGCGCGTTCTGCCAAAAGCACCATTTGCATGCACATCTTGTGGTTTTGCAGAAAACTTCATCCGCGTCTACCAAAAGATGCATGTGCATGCTTAAAACGCGTTTTCGCACAAATCCGTGCGCGGGTGCTAAAAAGAGCAGCATCGGCATGCTTAGCACGTCGTTTGGTAGAAATCCACGTGCGCGTTCTGCCAAAAGCACCATTTGCATGCACATCTTGTGGTTTTGCAGAAAACTTCATCCGCGTCTACCAAAAGATGCATGTGCATGCTTAAAACGCGTTTTCGCACAAATCCGTGCGCGGGTGCTAAAAAGAGCAGCATCGGCATGCTTAGCACGTCGTTTGGTAGAAATCCACGTGCGCGTTCTGCCAAAAGCACCATTTGCATGCACATCTTGTGGTTTTGCAGAAAACTTCATCCGCGTCTACCAAAAGATGCATGTGCATGCTTAAAACGCGTTTTCGCACAAATCCGTGCGCGGGTGCTAAAAAGAGCAGCATCGGCATGCTTAGCACGTCGTTTGGTAGAAATCCACGTGCGCGTTCTGCCAAAAGCACCATTTGCATGCACATCTTGTGGTTTTGCAGAAAACTTCATCCGCGTCTACCAAAAGAAGCATGTCCATGCTTAAAACGCGTTTTCGCACAAATCCGTGCGCGGGTGCTAAAAAGAGCAGCATCGGCATGCTTAGCACGTCGTTTGGTAGAAATCCACGTGCGCGTTCTGCCAAAAGCACAATTTGCATGCACATCTTCTGGTTTTGCAGAAAACTTCATCCGCGTCTACCAAAAGATGCATGTGCATGCTTAAAACGCGTTTTCGCACAAATCCGTGCGCGGGTGCTAAAAAGAGCAGCATCGGCATGCTTAGCACGTCGTTTGGTAGAAATCCACGTGCGCGTTCTGCCAAAAGCACCATTTGCATGCACATCTTGTGGTTTTGCAGAAAACTTCATCCGCGTCTACCAAAAGATGCATGTGCATGCTTAAAACGCGTTTTCGCACAAATCCGTGCGCGGGTGCTAAAAAGAGCAGCATCGGCATCCTTAGCACGTCGTTTGGGAGAAATCCACGTGCGCGTTCTGCCAAAAGCACCATTTGCATGCACATCTTGTGGTTTTGCAGAAAACTTCATCCGCGTCTACCAAAAGATGCATGTGCATGCTTAAAACGCGTTTTCGCACAAATGCGTGCGCGGGTGCTAAAAAGAGCAGCATCGGCATGCTTAGCACGTCGTTTGGTAGAAATCCACGTGCGCGTTCTGCAAAAAGCACCATTTGCATGCACATCTTGTGGTTTTGCAGAAAACTTCATCCGCGTCTACCAAAAGATGCATGTGCATGCTTAAAACGCGTTTTCGCACAAATGCGTGCGCGGGTGCTAAAAAGAGCAGCATCGGCATGCTTAGCACGTCGTTTGGTAGAAATCCACGTGCGCGTTCTGCCAAAAGCACCATTTGCATGCACATCTTGTGGTTTTGCAGAAAACTTCATCCGCGTCTACCAAAAGATGAATGTGCATGCTTAAAACGCGTTTTCGCACAAATCCGTGCGCGGGTGCTAAAAAGAGCAGCATCGGCAAGCTTAGCACGTCGTTTGGTAGAAATCCACGTGCGCGTTCTGCAAAAAGCACCATTTGCATGCACATGTTGTGGTTTTGCAGAAAACTTCATCCGCGTCTACCAAAAGATGCATGTGCATGCTTAAAACGCGTTTTCGCACAAATGCGTGCACGGGTGCTAAACAGAGCAGCATCGGCATGCTTAGCACGTCGTTTGGTAGAAATCCACGTGCGCGTTCTGCCAAAAGCACCATTTGCATGCACATCTTGTGGTTTTGCAGAAAACTTCATCCGCGCCTACCAAAAGATGCATGTGCATGCTTAAAACGCGTTTTCGCACAAATCCGTACGCGGGTGCTAAAAAGAGCAGCATCGGCATGCTTAGCACGTCGTTTGGTAGAAATCCACGTGCGCGTTCTGCCAAAAGCACCATTTGCATGCATATCTTGTGGTTTTGCAGAAAACTTCCTCCGCGTCTACCAAAAGATGCATGTGCATGCTTAACACGCGTTTTCGCACAAATGCGTGGGCGGGTGCTAAAAAGAGCAGCATCGGCATGCTTAGCACGTCGTTTGGTAGAAATCCACGTGCGCGTTCTGCCAAAGGCACCATTTGCATGCACATCTTGTGGTTTTGCAGAAAACTTCATCCGCGTCTACCAAAAGATACATGTGCATGCTTAAAACGCGTTTTAGCACAAATGCGTGCGCGGGTGCTAAAAAGAGCAGCATCGGCATGCTTAGCACGTCGTTTGGTAGAAATCCACGTGCGCGTTCTGCCAAAAGCACCATTTGCATGCACATCTTGTGGTTTTGCAGAAAACTTCATCCGCGTCTACCAAAAGATGCATGTGCATGCCTAAAACGCGTTTTCGCACAAATCCGTTCGCGGGTGCTAAAAAGAGCAGCATCGGCATGCTTAGCACGTCGTTTGGTAGAAATCCACGTGCGCGTTCTGGCAAAAGCACCATTTGCATGCACATCTTGTGGTTTTGCAGAAAACTTCATCCGCGTCTACCTAAAGATGCATGTGCATGCTTAAAACGCATTTTCGCAAAAATGCGTGCGCGGGTGCTAAAAAGAGCAGCATCGGCATGCTTAGCACGTCGTTTGGTAGAAATCCACGTGCGCGTTCTGCCAAAAGCACCATTTGCATGCACATCTTGTGGTTTTGCAGAAAACTTCATCCGCGTCTACTAAAAGATGCATGTGCATGCTTAAAACGCGTTTTCGCACAAATCCGTGCGCGGGTGCTAAAAAGAGCAGCATCGGCATGCTTAGCACGTCGTTTGGTAGAAATCCACGTGCGCGTTCTGCCAAAAGCACCATTTGCATGCACATCTTGTGGTTTTGCAGAAAACTTCATCCGCGTCTACTAAAAGATGCATGTGCATGCTTAAAACGCGTTTTCGCACAAATCCGTGCGCGGGTGCTAAAAAGAGCAGCATCGGCATGCTTAGCAAGTCGTTTGGTAGAAATCCACGTGCGCGTTCTGCCAAAAGCACCATTTGCATGCACATCTTGTGGTTTTGCAGAAAACTTCATCCGCGTCTACCAAAAGATGCATGTGCATGCTTAAAACGCGTTTTCGCACAAATCCGTGCACGGGTGCTAAAAAGAGCAGCATCGGCATGCTTAGCACGTCGTTTGGTAGAAATCCACGTGCGCGTTCTGCCAAAAGCACCATTTGCATGCACATCTTGTGGTTTTGCAGAAAACTTCATCCGCGTCTACCAAAAGATGCATGTGCATGCTTAAAACGCGTTTTCGCACAAATCCGTGCACGGGTGCTAAAAAGAGCAGCATCGGCATGCTTAGCACGTCGTTTGGTAGAAATCCACGTGCGTGTTCTGCCAAAAGCACCATTTGCATGCACATCTTGTGGTTTTGCAGAAAACTTCATCCGCGTCTACCAAAAGATGCATGTGCATGCTTAAAACGCGTTTTCGCACAAATCCGTGCGCGGGTGCTAAAAAGAGCAGCATCGGCATGCTTAGCACGTCGTTTGGTAGAAATCCACGTGCGCGTTCTGCCAAAAGCACCATTTGCATGCACATCTTGTGGTTTTGCAGAAAACTTCATCCGCGTCTACCAAAAGATGCATGTGCATGCTTAAAACGCGTTTTCGCACAAATCCGTGCGCGGGTGCTAAAAAGAGCAGCATCGGCATGCTTAGCACGTCGTTTGGTAGAAATCCACGTGCGCGTTCTGCAAAAAGCACCATTTGCATGCACATGTTGTGGTTTTGCAGAAAACTTCATCCGCGTCTACCAAAAGATGCATGTGCATGCTTAAAACGCGTTTTCGCACAAATGCGTGCGCTGGTGCTAAAAAGAGCAGCATCGGCATGCTTAGCACGTCGTTTGGTAGAAATCCACGTGCGCGTTCTGCCAAAAGCACCATTTGCATGCACATCTTGTGGTTTTGCAGAAAACTTCATCCGCGTCTACCAAAAGATGCATGTGCATGCTTAAAACGCGTTTTCGCACAAATCCGTTCGCGGGTGCTAAAAAGAGCAGCATCGGCATGCTTAGCACGTCGTTTGGTAGAAATCCACGTGCGCGTTCTGCCAAAAGCACCATTTGCATGCACATCTTGTGGTTTTGCAGAAAACTTCATCCGCGTCTACCAAAAGATGCATGTGCATGCTTAAAACGCGTTTTCGCACAAATGCGTGCGCGGGTGCTAAAAAGAGCAGCATCGGCATGCTTAGCACGTCGTTTGGTAGAAATCCACGTGCGCGTTCTGCCAAAAGCACCATTTGCATGCACATCTTGTGGTTTTGCAGAAAACTTCATCCGCGTCTACTAAAAGATGCATGTGCATGCTTAAAACGCGTTTTCGCACAAATCCGTGCGCGGGTGCTAAAAAGAGTAGCATCGCATGCTTGGCAAGTCGTTTGGTAGAAATCCACGTGCGCGTTCTGCCAAAAGCACCATTTGCATGCACATCTTGTGGTTTTGCAGAAAACTTCATCCGCGTCTACCAAAAGATGCATGTGCATGCTTAAAACGCGTTTTCGCACAAATCGTTCGCGGGTGCTAAAAAGAGCAGCATCGGCATGCTTAGCACGTCGTTTGGTAGAAATCCACGTGCGCGTTCTGCCAAAAGCACCATTTGCATGCACATCTTGTGGTTTTGCAGAAAACTTCATCCGCGTCTACCAAAAGATGCATGTGCATGCTTAAAACGCGTTTTCGCACAAATGCGTGCGCGGGTGCTAAAAAGAGCAGCATCGGCATGCTTAGCACGTCGTTTGGTAGAAATCCACGTGCGCGTTCTGCCAAAAGCACCATTTGCATGCACATCTTGTGGTTTTGCAGAAAACTTCATCCGCGTCTACTAAAAGATGCATGTGCATGCTTAAAACGCGTTTTCGCACAAATCCGTGCGCGGGTGCTAAAAAGAGCAGCATCGGCATGCTTAGCAAGTCGTTTGGTAGAAATCCACGTGCGCGTTCTGCCAAAAGCACCATTTGCATGCACATCTTGTGGTTTTGCAGAAAACTTCATCCGCGTCTACCAAAAGATGCATGTGCATGCTTAAAACGCGTTTTCGCACAAATCCGTGCACGGGTGCTAAAAAGAGCAGCATCGGCATGCTTAGCACGTCGTTTGGTAGAAATCCACGTGCGCGTTCTGCCAAAAGCACCATTTGCATGCACATCTTGTGGTTTTGCAGAAAACTTCATCCGCGTCTACCAAAAGATGCATGTGCATGCTTAAAACGCGTTTTCGCACAAATCCGTGCGCGGGTGCTAAAAAGAGCAGCATCGGCATGCTTAGCACGTCGTTTGGTAGAAATCAACGTGCGCGTTCTGCCAAAAGCACCATTTGCATTCGCATCTTGTGGTTTTGCAGAAAACTTCATCCGCGTCTACCAAAAGATGCATGTGCATGCTTAAAACGCGTTTTCGCACAAATCCGTGCGCGGGTGCTAAAAAGAGCAGCATCGGCATGCTTAGCACGTCGTTTGGTAGAAATCCACGTGCGCGTTCTGCGAAAAGCACCATTTGCATGCACATCTTGTGGTTTTGCAGAAAACTTCATCCGCGTCTACTAAAAGATGCATGTGCATGCTTAAAACGCGTTTTCGCACAAATCCGTGCGCGGGTGCTAAAAAGAGCAGCATCGGCATGCTTGGCAAGTCGTTTGGTAGAAATCCACGTGCGCGTTCTGCCAAAAGCACCATTTGCATGCACATCTTGTGGTTTTGCAGAAAACTTCATCCGCGTCTACCAAAAGATGCATGTGCATGCTTAAAACGCGTTTTCGCACAAATCCGTGCACGGGTGCTAAAAAGAGCAGCATCGGTATGCTTAGCACGTCGTTTGGTAGAAATCCACGTGCGCGTTCTGCCAAAAGCACCATTTGCATGCACATCTTGTGGTTTTGCAGAAAACGTCATCCGCGTCTACCAAAAGATGCATGTGCATGCTTAAAACGCGTTTTCGCACAAATCCGTGCGCGGGTGCTAAAAAGAGCAGCATCGGCATGCTTAGCACGTCGTTTGGTAGAAATCCACGTGCGCGTTCTGCCAAAAGCACCATTTGCATGCACATCTTGTGGTTTTGCAGAAAACTTCATCCGCGTCTACCAAAAGATGCATGTGCATGCTTAAAACGCGTTTTCGCACACATCCGTGCGCGGGTGCTAAAAAGAGCAGCATCGGTATGCTTAGCACGTCGTTTGGTAGAAATCCACGTGCGCGTTCTGCCAAAAGCACCATTTGCATGCACATCTTGTGGTTTTGCAGAAAACTTCATCCGCGTCTACCAAAAGAAGCATGTCCATGCTTAAAACGCGTTTTCGCACAAATCCGTGCGCGGGTGCTAAAAAGAGCAGCATCGGCATGCTTAGCACGTCGTTTGGTAGAAATCCACGTGCGCGTTCTGCCAAAAGCACAATTTGCATGCACACCTTCTGGTTTTGCAGAAAACTTCATCCGCGTCTACCAAAAGATGCATGTGCATGCTTAAAACGCGTTTTCGCACAAATCCGTGCGCGGGTGCTAAAAAGAGCAGCATCGGCATGCTTAGCACGTCGTTTGGTAGAAATCCACGTGCGCGTTCTGCCAAAAGCACCATTTGCATGCACATCTTCTGGTTTTGCAGAAAACTTCATCCGCGTCTACCAAAAGATGCATGTGCATGCTTAAAACGCGTTTTCGCACAAATCCGTGCGCGGGTGCTAAAAAGAGCAGCATCGGCATGCTTAGCACGTCGTTTGGTAGAAATCCACGTGCGCGTTCTGCCAAAAGCACCATTTGCATGCACATCTTGTGGTTTTGCAGAAAACTTCATCCGCGTCTACCAAAAGATGCATGTGCATGCTTAAAACGCGTTTTCGCACAAATCCGTGCGCGGGTGCTAAAAAGAGCAGCATCGGCATGCTTAGCACGTCGTCTGGTAGAAATCCACGTGCGCGTTCTGCAAAAAGCACCATTTGCATGCACATCTTGTGGTTTTGCAGAAAACTTCATCCGCGTCTACCAAAAGATGCATGTGCATGCTTAAAACGCGTTTTCGCACAAATGCGTGCGCGGGTGCAAAAAAGAGCAGCATCGGCATGCTTAGCACGTCGTTTGGTAGAAATCCACGTGCGCGTTCTGACAAAAGCACCATTTGCATGCACATCTTGTGGTTTTGCAGAAAACTTCATCCGCGTCTACCAAAAGATGCATGTGCATGCTTAAAACGCGTTTTCGCACAAATGCGTGCGCGGGTGCTAAAAAGAGCAGCATCGGCATGCTTAGCACGTCGTTTGGTAGAAATCCACGTGCGCGTTCTGCCAAAAGCACCATTTGCATGCACATCTTGTGGTTTTGCAGAAAACTTCATCCGCGTCTACTAAAAGATGCATGTGCATGCTTAAAACGCGTTTTCGCACAAATCCGTGCGCGGGTGCTAAAAAGAGCAGCATCGGCATGCTTAGCAAGTCGTTTGGTAGAAATCCACGTGCGCGTTCTGCCAAAAGCACCATTTGCATGCACATCTTGTGGTTTTGCAGAAAACTTCATCCGCGTCTACCAAAAGATGCATGTGCATGCTTAAAACGCGTTTTCGCACAAATCCGTGCACGGGTGCTAAAAAGAGCAGCATCGGCATGCTTAGCACGTCGTTTGGTAGAAATCCACGTGCGCGTTCTGCCAAAAGCACCATTTGCATGCACATCTTGTGGTTTTGCAGAAAACTTCATCCGCGTCTACCAAAAGATGCATGTGCATGCTTAAAACGCGTTTTCGCACAAATCCGTGCGCGGGTGCTAAAAAGAGCAGCATCGGCATGCTTAGCACGTCGTTTGGTAGAAATCAACGTGCGCGTTCTGCCAAAAGCACCATTTGCATTCGCATCTTGTGGTTTTGCAGAAAACTTCATCCGCGTCTACCAAAAGATGCATGTGCATGCTTAAAACGCGTTTTCGCACAAATCCGTGCGCGGGTGCTAAAAAGAGCAGCATCGGCATGCTTAGCACGTCGTTTGGTAGAAATCCACGTGCGCGTTCTGCGAAAAGCACCATTTGCATGCACATCTTGTGGTTTTGCAGAAAACTTCATCCGCGTCTACTAAAAGATGCATGTGCATGCTTAAAACGCGTTTTCGCACAAATCCGTGCGCGGGTGCTAAAAAGAGCAGCATCGGCATGCTTGGCAAGTCGTTTGGTAGAAATCCACGTGCGCGTTCTGCCAAAAGCACCATTTGCATGCACATCTTGTGGTTTTGCAGAAAACTTCATCCGCGTCTACCAAAAGATGCATGTGCATGCTTAAAACGCGTTTTCGCACAAATCCGTGCACGGGTGCTAAAAAGAGCAGCATCGGTATGCTTAGCACGTCGTTTGGTAGAAATCCACGTGCGCGTTCTGCCAAAAGCACCATTTGCATGCACATCTTGTGGTTTTGCAGAAAACGTCATCCGCGTCTACCAAAAGATGCATGTGCATGCTTAAAACGCGTTTTCGCACAAATCCGTGCGCGGGTGCTAAAAAGAGCAGCATCGGCATGCTTA
Source organism: Dermacentor andersoni (assembly GCF_023375885.2). NCBI lineage: Eukaryota > Metazoa > Arthropoda > Arachnida > Ixodida > Ixodidae > Dermacentor > Dermacentor andersoni. Next base: position 73,645 of record NW_027314795.1, on the reverse strand, counting down.
GCACGTCGTTTGGTAGAAATCCACGTGCGCGTTCTGCCAAAAGCACCATTTGCATGCACATCTTGTGGTTTTGCAGAAAACTTCATCCGCGTCTACCAAAAGATGCATGTGCATGCTTAAAACGCGTTTTCGCACACATCCGTGCGCGGGTGCTAAAAAGAGCAGCATCGGTATGCTTAGCACGTCGTTTGGTAGAAATCCACGTGCGCGTTCTGCCAAAAGCACCATTTGCATGCACATCTTGTGGTTTTGCAGAAAACTTCATCCGCGTCTACCAAAAGAAGCATGTCCATGCTTAAAACGCGTTTTCGCACAAATCCGTGCGCGGGTGCTAAAAAGAGCAGCATCGGCATGCTTAGCACGTCGTTTGGTAGAAATCCACGTGCGCGTTCTGCCAAAAGCACAATTTGCATGCACACCTTCTGGTTTTGCAGAAAACTTCATCCGCGTCTACCAAAAGATGCATGTGCATGCTTAAAACGCGTTTTCGCACAAATCCGTGCGCGGGTGCTAAAAAGAGCAGCATCGGCATGCTTAGCACGTCGTTTGGTAGAAATCCACGTGCGCGTTCTGCCAAAAGCACCATTTGCATGCACATCTTCTGGTTTTGCAGAAAACTTCATCCGCGTCTACCAAAAGATGCATGTGCATGCTTAAAACGCGTTTTCGCACAAATCCGTGCGCGGGTGCTAAAAAGAGCAGCATCGGCATGCTTAGCACGTCGTTTGGTAGAAATCCACGTGCGCGTTCTGCCAAAAGCACCATTTGCATGCACATCTTGTGGTTTTGCAGAAAACTTCATCCGCGTCTACCAAAAGATGCATGTGCATGCTTAAAACGCGTTTTCGCACAAATCCGTGCGCGGGTGCTAAAAAGAGCAGCATCGGCATGCTTAGCACGTCGTCTGGTAGAAATCCACGTGCGCGTTCTGCAAAAAGCACCATTTGCATGCACATCTTGTGGTTTTGCAGAAAACTTCATCCGCGTCTACCAAAAGATGCATGTGCATGCTTAAAACGCGTTTTCGCACAAATGCGTGCGCGGGTGCAAAAAAGAGCAGCATCGGCATGCTTAGCACGTCGTTTGGTAGAAATCCACGTGCGCGTTCTGACAAAAGCACCATTTGCATGCACATCTTGTGGTTTTGCAGAAAACTTCATCCGCGTCTACCAAAAGATGCATGTGCATGCTTAAAACGCGTTTTCGCACAAATCCGTGCACGGGTGCTAAAAAGAGCAGCATCGGCATGCTTAGCACGTCGTTTGGTAGAAATCCACGTGCGCGTTCTGCCAAAAGCACCAGTTGCATGCACATCTTGTGGTTTTGCAGAAAACTTCATCCGCGTCTACCAAAAGATGTATGTGCATGCTTAAAACGCGTTTTCGCACAAATCCGTGCGCGGGTGCTAAAAAGAGCAGCATCGGCATGCTTAGCACGTCGTTTGGTAGAAATCCACATGCGCGTTCTGCCAAAAGCACCATTTGCATGCACATCTTGTGGTTTTGCAGAAAACTTCATCCGCGTCTACCAAAAGATGCATGTGCATGCTTAAAACGCGTTTTCGCACAAATCCGTGCGCGGGTGCTAAAAAGAGCAGCATCGGCATGCTTAGCACGTCGTTTGGTAGAAATCCACGTGCGCGTTCTGCCAAAAGCACCATTTGCATGCACATCTTGTGGTTTTGCAGAAAACTTCATCCGCGTCTACCAAAAGAGGCATGTGCATGCTTAAAACGCGTTTTCGCACAAATCCGTGCGCGGGTGCTAAAAAGAGCAGCATCGGCATGCTTAGCACGTCGTTTGGTAGAAATCCACGTGCGCGTTCTGCCCAAAGCACCATTTGCATGCACATCTTGTGGTTTTGCAGAAAACTTCATCCGCGTCTACCAAAAGATGCATGTGCATGCTTAAAACGCGTTTTCGCACAAATCCGTGCGCGGCTGGTAAAAAGAGCAGCATCGGCATGCTTAGCACGTCGTTTGGTAGAAATTCACGTGCGCGTTCTGCCAAAAGCACCATTTGCATGCACATCTTGTGGTTTTGCAGAAAACTTCATCCGCGTCTACCAAAAGATGCATGTGCATGCTTAAAACGCGTTTTCGCACAAATGTGTGCGCGGGTGCTAAAAAGAGCAGCATCGGCATGCTTAGCACGTCGTTTGGTAGAAATCTACGTGCGCGTTCTGCAAAAAGCACCATTTGCATGCACATCTTGTGGTTTTGCAGAAAACTTCATCCGCGTCTACCAAAAGATGCATGTGCATGCTTAAAACGCGTTTTCGCACAAATCCGTGCGCGGGTGCTAAAAAGAGCAGCATCGGCATGCTTAGCACGTCGTTTGGTAGAAATCCACGTGCGCGTTCTGCCAAAAGCACCATTTGCATGCACATCTTGTGGTTTTGCAGAAAACTTCATCCGCGTCTACCAAAAGATGCATGTGCATGCTTAAAACGCGTTTTCGCACAAATCCGTGCGCGGGTGCTAAAAAGAGCAGCATCGGCATGCTTAGCACGTCGTTTGGTAGAAATCCACGTGCGCGTTCTGCCAAAAGCACCATTTGCATGCACATCTTGTGGTTTTGCAGAAAACTTCATCCGCGTCTGCCAAAAGATGCATGTGCATGCTTAAAACGCGTTTTCGCACAAATCCGTGCGCGGGTGCTAAAAAGAGCAGCATCGGCATGCTTAGCACGTCGTTTGGTAGAAATCCACGTGCGCGTTCTGCCAAAAGCACCATTTGCATGCACATCTTGTGGTTTTGCAGAAAACTTCATCCGCGTCTACCAAAAGATGCATGTGCATGCTTAAAACGCGTTTTCGCACAAATCCGTGCGCGGGTGCTAAAAAGAGCAGCATCGGCATGCTTAGCACGTCGTTTGGTAGAAATCCACGTGCGCGTTCTGCCAAAAGCACCATTTGCATGCACATCTTGTGGTTTTGCAGAAAACTTGATCCGCGTCTACCAAAAGAAGCATGTCCATGCTTAAAACGCGTTTTCGCACAAATCCGTGCGCGCGTGCTAAAAAGAGCAGCATCGGCATGCTTAGCACGTCGTTTGGTAGAAATCCACGTGCGCGTTCTGCCAAAAGCACCATTTGCATGCACATCTTGTGGTTTTGCAGAAAACTTCATCCGCGTCTACCAAAAGATGCATGTGCATGCTTAAAACGCGTTTTCGCACAAATCCGTGCGCGGGTGCTAAAAAGAGCAGCATCGGCATGCTTAGCAGGTCGTTTGGTAGAAATCCACGTGCGCGTTCTGCCAAAAGCACCATTTGCATGCACATCTTGTGGTTTTGCAGAAAACTTCATCCGCGTCTACCAAAAGATGCATGTGCATGCTTAAAACGCGTTTTCGCACAAATCCGTGCGCGGGTGCTAAAAAGAGCAGCATCGGCATGCTTAGCATGTCGTTTGGGAGAAATCCACGTGCGCGTTCTGCCAAAAGCACCATTTGCATGCACATCTTGTGGTTTTGCAGAAAACTTCATCCGCGTCTACCAAAAGAGGCATGTGCATGCTTAAAACGCGTTTTCGCACAAATCCGTGCGCGGGTGCTAAAAAGAGCAGCATCGGCATGCTTAGCACGTCGTTTGGTATAAATCCACGTGCGCGTTCTGCCAAAAGCACCATTTGCATGCACATCTTGTGGTTTTGCAGAAAACTTCATCCGCGTCTACCAAAAGATGCATGTGCATGCTTAAAACGCGTTTTCGCACAAATCCGTGCGCGGGTGCTAAAAAGAGCAGCATCGGCATGCTTAGCACGTCGTTTGGTAGAAATCCACGTGCGCGTTCTGCCAAAAGCACCATTTGCATGCACATCTTGTGGTTTTGCAGAAAACTTCATCCGCGTCTACCAAAAGATGCATGTGCATGCTTAAAACGCGTTTTCGCACAAATCCGTGCGCGGGTGCTAAAAAGAGCAGCATCGGCATGCTTAGCAGGTCGTTTGGTAGAAATCCACGTGCGTGTTCTGCCAAAAGCACCATTTGCATGCACATCTTGTGGTTTTGCAGAAAACTTCATCCGCGTCTACCAAAAGATGCATGTGCATGCTTAAAACGCGTTTTCGCACAAATCCGTGCGCGGGTGCTAAAAAGAGCAGCATCGGCATGCTTAGCATGTCGTTTGGGAGAAATCCACGTGCGCGTTCTGCCAAAAGCACCATTTGCATGCACATCTTGTGGTTTTGCAGAAAACTTCATCCGCGTCTACCAAAAGAGGCATGTGCATGCTTAAAACGCGTTTTCGCACAAATCCGTGCGCGGGTGCTAAAAAGAGCAGCATCGGCATGCTTAGCACGTCGTTTGGTATAAATCCACGTGCGCGTTCAGCCAATAGCACCATTTGCATGCACATCTTGTGGTTTTGCAGAAAACTTCATCCGCGTCTACCAAAAGATGCATGTGCATGCTTAAAACGCGTTTTCGCACAAATCCGTGCGCGGGTGCTAAAAAGAGCAGCATCGGCATGCTTAGCACGTCGTTTGGTAGAAATCCACGTGCGCGTTCTGCAAAAAGCACCATTTGCATGCACATCTTGTGGTTTTGCAGAAAACTTCATCCGCGTCTACCAAAAGATGCATGTGCATGCTTAAAACGCGTTTTCGCACAAATCCGTGCGCGGGTGCTAAAAAGAGCAGCATCGGCATGCTTAGCACGTCGTCTGGTAGAAATCCACGTGCGCGTTCTGCAAAAAGCACCATTTGCATGCACATCTTGTGGTTTTGCAGAAAGCTTCATCCGCGTCTACCAAAAGATGCATGTGCATGCTTAAAACGCGTTTTCGCACAAATGCGTGCGCGGGTGCTAAAAAGAGCAGCATCGGCATGCTTAGCACGTCGTTTGGTAGAAATCCACGTGCGCGTTCTGCCAAAAGCACCATTTGCATGCACATCTTGTGGTTTTGCAGAAAACTTTATCCGCGTCTACCAAAAGATGCATGTGCATGCTTAAAACGCGTTTTCGCACAAATCCGTGCGCGGGTGCTAAAAAGAGCAGCATCGGCATGCTTAGCACGTCGTTTGGTAGAAATCCACGTGCGCGTTCTGCCAAAAGCACCATTTGCATGCACATTTGTGGTTTTGCAGAAAACTTCATCCGCGTCTACCAAAAGATGCATGTGCATGCTTAAAACGCGTTTTCGCACAAATCCGTGCGCGGGTGCTAAAAAGAGCAGCATCGGCATGCATAGCACGTCGTTTGGTAGAAATCCACGTGCGCGTTCTGCCAAAAGCACCATTTGCATGCACATCTTGTGGTTTTGCAGAAAACTTCATCCGCGTCTACCAAAAAAGCATGTCCATGCTTAAAACGCGTTTTCGCACAAACCCGTGCGCGGGTGCTAAAAAGAGCAGCATCGGCATGCTTAGCACGTCGTTTGGTAGAAATCCACGTGCGCGTTCTGCCAAAAGCACCATTTGCATGCACATCTTCTGGTTTTGCAGAAAACTTCATCCGCGTCTACCAAAAGATGCATGTGCATGCTTAAAACGCGTTTTCGCACAAATCCGTGCGCGGGTGCTAAAAAGAGCAGCATCGGCATGCTTAGCACGTCGTTTGGTAGAAATCCACGTGCGCGTTCTGCCAAAAGCACCATTTGCATGCACATCTTCTGGTTTTGCAGAAAACTTCATCCGCGTCTACCAAAAGATGCATGTGCATGCTTAAAACGCGTTTTCGCACAAATCCGTGCGCGGGTGCTAAAAAGAGCAGCATCGGCATGCTTAGCACGTCGTTTGGTAGAAATCCACGTGCGCGTTCTGCCAAAAGCACCATTTGCATGCACATCTTGTGGTTTTGCAGAAAACTTCATCCGCGTCTACCAAAAGATGCATGTGCATGCTTAAAACGCGTTTTCGCACAAATCCGTGCGCGGGTGCTAAAAAGAGCAGCATCGGCATGCTTAGCACGTCGTCTGGTAGAAATCCACGTGCGCGTTCTGCAAAAAGCACCATTTGCATGCACATCTTGTGGTTTTGCAGAAAACTTCATCCGCGTCTACCAAAAGATGCATGTGCATGCTTAAAACGCGTTTTCGCACAAATGCGTGCGCGGGTGCTAAAAAGAGCAGCATCGGCATGCTTAGCACGTCGTTTGGTAGAAATCCACGTGCGCGTTCTGCTAAAAGCACCATTTGCATGCACATCTTGTGGTTTTGCAGAAAACTTCATCCGCGTCTACCAAAAGATGCATGTGCATGCTTAAAAACGCGTTTTCGCACAAATCCGTGCGCGGGTGCTAAAAAGAGCAGCATCGGCATGCTTAGCACGTCGTTTGGTAGAAATCCACGTGCGCGTTCTGCAAAAAGCACCATTTGCATGCACATCTTGTGGTTTTGCAGAAAACTCCATCCGCGTCTACCAAAAGATGCATGTGCATGCTTAAAACGCGTTTTCGCACAAATGCGTGCGCGGGTGCTAAAAAGAGCAGCATCGGCATGCTTAGCACGTCGTTTGGTAGAAATCCACGTGCGCGTTCTGCCAAAAGCACCATTTGCATGCACATCTTGTGGTTTTGCAGAAAACTTCATCCGCGTCTACCAAAAGATGCATGTGCATGCTTAAAACGCGTTTTCGCACAAATCCGTGCGCGGGTGCTAAAAAGAGCAGCATTGGCATGCTTAGCACGTCGTTTGGTAGAAATCCACGTGCGCGTTCTGCCAAAAGCACCATTTGCATGCACATCTTGTGGTTTTGCAGAAAACTTCATCCGCGTCTACCAAAAGATGCATGTGCATGCTTAAAACGCGTTTTCGCACAAATCCGTGCGCGGGTGCTAAAAAGAGCAGCATCGGCATGCTTAGCACGTCGTTTGGTAGAAATCCACGTGCGCGTTCTGCAAAAAGCACCATTTGCATGCACATCTTGTGGTTTTGCAGAAAACTCCATCCGCGTCTACCAAAAGATGCATGTGCATGCTTAAAACGCGTTTTCGCACAAATGCGTGCGCGGGTGCTAAAAAGAGCAGCATCGGCATGCTTAGCACGTCGTTTGGTAGAAATCCACGTGCGCGTTCTGCCAAAAGCACCATTTGAATGCACATCTTGTGGTTTTGCAGAAAACTTCATCCGCGTCTACCAAAAGATGCATGGGCATGCTTAAAACGCGTTTTCGCACAAATCCGTGCGCGGGTGCTAAAAAGAGCAGCATCGGCAAGCTTAGCACGTCGTTTGGTAGAAATCCACGTGCGCGTTCTGCAAAAAGCACCGTTTGCATGCACACCTTGTGGTTTTGCAGAAACCTTCATCCGCGTCTACCAAAAGATGCATGTGCATGCTTAAAACGCGTTTTCGCACAAATGCGTGCGCGGGTGCTAAAAAGAGCAGCATCGGCATGCTTAGCACGTCGTTTGGTAGAAATCCACGTGCGCGTTCTGCCAAAAGCACCATTTGCATGCACATCTTGTGGTTTTGCAGAAAACTTCATCCGCGTCTACCAAAAGATGCATGTGCATGCTTAAAACGCGTTTTCGCACAAATCCGTGCGCGGGTGCTAAAAAGAGCAGCATCGGCGTGCTTAGCACGTCGTTTGGTAGAAATCCACGTGCGCGTTCTGCCAAAAGCACCATTTGCATGCACATCTTCTGGTTTTGCAGAAAACTTCATCCGCGTCTACCAAAAGATGCATGTGCATGCTTAAAACGCGTTTTCGCACAAATCCGTGCGCGGGTGCTAAAAAGAGCAGCATCGGCATGCTTAGCACGTCGTCTGGTGGAAATCCACGTGCGCGTTCTGCAAAAAGCACCATTTGCATGCACATCTTGTGGTTTTGCAGAAAACTTCATCCGCGTCTACCAAAAGATGCATGTGCATGCTTAAAACGCGTTTTCGCACAAATGCGTGCGCGGGTGCTAAAAAGAGCAGCATCGGCATGCTTAACACGTCGTTTGGTAGAAATCCACGTGCGCGTTCTGCCAAAAGCACCATTTGCATGCACATCTTGTGGTTTTGCAGAAAACTTCATCCGCGTCTACCAAAAGATGCATGTGCATGCTTAAAACGCGTTTTCGCACAAATCCGTGCGCGGGTGCTAAAAAGAGCAGCATCGGCATGCTTAGCACGTCGTTTGGTAGAAATCCACGTGCGCGTTCTGCCAAAAGCACCATTTGCATGCACATCTTGTGGTTTTGCAGAAAACTTCATCCGCGTCTACCAAAAGATGCATGTGCATGCTTAAAACGCGTTTTCGCACAAATCCGTGCGCGGGTGCTAAAAAGAGCAGCATCGGCATGCTTAGCAGGTCGTTTGGTAGAAATCCACGTGCGCGTTCTGCCAAAAGCACCATTTGCATGCACATCTTGTGGTTTTGCAGAAAACTTCATCCGCGTCTACCAAAAGATGCATGTGCATGCTTAAAACGCGTTTTCGCACAAATCCGTGCGCGGGTGCTAAAAAGAGCAGCATCGGCATGCTTAGCATGTCGTTTGGTAGAAATCCACGTGCGCGTTCTGCCAAAAGCACCATTTGCATGCACATCTTGTGGTTTTGCAGAAAACTTCATCCGCGTCTACCAAAAGAGGCATGTGCATGCTTAAAACGCGTTTTCGCACAAATCCGTGCGCGGGTGCTAAAAAGAGCAGCATCGGCATGCTTAGCACGTCGTTTGGTAGAAATCCACGTGCGCGTTCTGCCAAAAGCACCATTTGCATGCACATCTTGTGGTTTTGCAGAAAACTTCATCCGCGTCTACCAAAAGATGCATGTGCATGCTTAAAACGCGTTTTCGCACAAATCCGTGCGCGGGTGCTAAAAAGAGCAGCATCGGCATGCTTAGCACGTCGTTTGGTAGAAATCCACGTGCGCGTTCTGCCAAAAGCACCATTTGCATGCACATCTTGTGGTTTTGCAGAAAACTTTATCCGCGTCTACCAAAAGATGCATGTGCATGCTTAAAACGCGTTTTCGCACAAATCCGTGCGCGGGTGCTAAAAAGAGCAGCATCGGCATGCTTAGCACGTCGTTTGGTAGAAATCCACGTGCGCGTTCTGCCAAAAGCACCATTTGCATGCACATCTTGTGGTTTTGCAGAAAACTTCATCCGCGTCTACCAAAAGATGCATGTGCATGCTTAAAACGCGTTTTCGCACAAATCCGTGCGCGGGTGCTAAAAAGAGCAGCATCGGCATGCTTAGCACGTCGTTTGGTAGAAATCCACGTGCGCGTTCTGCCAAAAGCACCATTTGCATGCACATCTTGTGGTTTTGCAGAAAACTTCATCCGCGTCTACCAAAAGATGCATGTGCATGCTTAAAACGCGTTTTCGCACAAATCCGTGCGCGGGTGCTAAAAAGAGCAGCATCGGCATGCTTAGCACGTCGTTTGGTAGAAATCCACGTGCGCGTTCTGCAAAAAGCACCATTTGCATGCACATCTTGTGGTTTTGCAGAAAACTCCATCCGCGTCTACCAAAAGATGCATGTGCATGCTTAAAACGCGTTTTCGCACAAATGCGTGCGCGGGTGCTAAAAAGAGCAGCATCGGCATGCTTAGCACGTCGTTTGGTAGAAATCCACGTGCGCGTTCTGCCAAAAGCACCATTTGCATGCACATCTTCTGGTTTTGCAGAAAACTTCATCCGCGTCTACCAAAAGATGCATGTGCATGCTTAAAACGCGTTTTCGCACAAATCCGTGCGCGGGTGCTAAAAAGAGCAGCATCGGCATGCTTAGCACGTCGTTTGGTAGAAATCCACGTGCGCGTTCTGCCAAAAGCACCATTTGCATGCACATCTTCTGGTTTTGCAGAAAACTTCATCCGCGTCTACCAAAAGATGCATGTGCATGCTTAAAACGCGTTTTCGCACAAATCCGTGCGCGGGTGCTAAAAAGAGCAGCATCGGCATGCTTAGCCCGTCGTTTGGTAGAAATCCACGTGCGCGTTCTGCCAAAAGCACCATTTGCATGCACATCTTGTGGTTTTGCAGAAAACTTCATCCGCGTCTACCAAAAGATGCATGTGCATGCTTAAAACGCGTTTTCGCACAAATCCGTGCGCGGGTGCTAAAAAGAGCAGCATCGGCATGCTTAGCACGTCGTCTGGTAGAAATCCACGTGCGCGTTCTGCAAAAAGCACCATTTGCATGCACATCTTGTGGTTTTGCAGAAAACTTCATCCGCGTCTACCAAGAGATGCATGTGCATGCTTAAAACGCGTTTTCGCACAAATGCGTGCGCGGGTGCTAAAAAGAGCAGCATCGGCATGCTTAGCACGTCGTTTGGTAGAAATCCACGTGCGCGTTCTGCCAAAAGCACCATTTGCATGCACATCTTGTGGTTTTGCAGAAAACTTCATCCGCGTCTACCAAAAGATGCATGTGCATGCTTAAAACGCGTTTTCGCACAAATCCGTGCGCGGGTGCTAAAAAGAGCAGCATCGGCATGCTTAGCACGTCGTTTGGTAGAAATCCACGTGCGCGTTCTGCAAAAAGCACCATTTGCATGCACATCTTGTGGTTTTGCAGAAAACTCCATCCGCGTCTACCAAAAGATGCATGTGCATGCTTAAAACGCGTTTTCGCACAAATGCGTGCGCGGGTGCTAAAAAGAGCAGCATCGGCATGCTTAGCACGTCGTTTGGTAGAAATCCACGTGCGCGTTCTGCCAAAAGCACCATTTGCATGCACATCTTGTGGTTTTGCAGAAAACTTCATCCGCGTCTACCAAAAGATGCATGTGCATGCTTAAAACGCGTTTTCGCACAAATCCGTGCGCGGGTGCTAAAAAGAGCAGCATCGGCATGCTTAGCACGTCGTTTGGTAGAAATCCACGTGCGCGTTCTGCCAAAAGCACCATTTGCATGCACATCTTCTGGTTTTGCAGAAAACTTCATCCGCGTCTACCAAAAGATGCATGTGCATGCTTAAAACGCGTTTTCGCACAAATCCGTGCGCGGGTGCTAAAAAGAGCAGCATCGGCATGCTTAGCACGTCGTTTGGTAGGAATCCACGTGCGCGTTCTGCCAAAAGCACCATTTGCATGTACATCTTGTGGTTTTGCAGAAAACTTCATCCGCGTCTACCAAAAGATGCATGTGCATGCTTAAAACACGTTTTCGCACAAATCCGTGCGCGGGTGCTAAAAAGAGCAGCATCGGCATGCTTAGCACGTCGTCTGGTAGAAATCCACGTGCGCGTTCTGCAAAAAGCACCATTTGCATGCACATCTTGTGGTTTTGCAGAAAACTTCATCCGCGTCTACCAAAAGATGCATGTGCATGCTTAAAACGCGTTTTCGCACAAATGCGTGCGCGGGTGCTAAAAAGAGCAGCATCGGCATGCTTAGCACGTCGTTTGGTAGAAATCCACGTGCGCGTTCTGCCAAAAGCACCATTTGCATGCACATCTTGTGGTTTTGCAGAAAACTTCATCCGCGTCTACCAAAAGAGGCATGTGCATGCTTAAAACGCGTTTTCGCACAAATCCGTGCGCGGGTGCTAAAAAGAGCAGCATCGGCATGCTTAACACGTCGTTTGGTAGAAATCCACGTGCGCGTTCTGCCAAAAGCACCATTTGCATGCACATCTTGTGGTTTTGCAGAAAACTTCATCCGCGTCTACCAAAAGATGCATGTGCATGCTTAAAACGCGTTTTCGCACAAATCCGTGCGCGGGTGCTAAAAAGAGCAGCATCGGCATGCTTAGCACGTCGTTTGGTAGAAATCCACGTGCGCGTTCTGCCAAAAGCACCATTTGCATGCACATCTTGTGGTTTTGCAGAAAACTTTATCCGCGTCTACCAAAAGATGCATGTGCATGCTTAAAACGCGTTTCCGCACAAATCCGTGCGCGGGTGCTAAAAAGAGCAGCATCGGCATGCTTAGCACGTCGTTTGGTAGAAATCCACGTGCGCGTTCTGCCAAAAGCACCATTTGCATGCACATCTTGTGGTTTTGCAGAAAACTTCATCCGCGTCTACCAAAAGATGCATGTGCATGCTTAAAACGCGTTTTCGCACAAATCCGTGCGCGGGTGCTAAAAAGAGCAGCATCGGCATGCTTAGCACGTCGTTTGGTAGAAATCCACGTGCGCGTTCTGCAAAAAGCACCATTTGCATGCACATCTTGTGGTTTTGCAGAAAACTCCATCCGCGTCTACCAAAAGATGCATGTGCATGCTTAAAACGCGTTTTCGCACAAATGCGTGCGCGGGTGCTAAAAAGAGCAGCATCGGCATGCTTAGCACGTCGTTTGGTAGAAATCCACGTGCGCGTTCTGCCAAAAGCACCATTTGCATGCACATCTTCTGGTTTTGCAGAAAACTTCATCCGCGTCTACCAAAAGATGCATGTGCATGCTTAAAACGCGTTTTCGCACAAATGCGTGCGCGGGTGCTAAAAAGAGCAGCATCGGCATGCTTAGCACGTCGTTTGGTAGAAATCCACGTGCGCGTTCTGCCAAAAGCACCATTTGCATGCACATCTTGTGGTTTTGCAGAAAACTTCATCCGCGTCTACCAAAAGATGCATGTGCATGCTTAAAACGCGTTTTCGCACAAATCCGTGCGCGGGTGCTAAAAAGAGCAGCATCGGCATGCTTAGCACGTCGTTTGGTAGAAATCCACGTGCGCGTTCTGCCAAAAGCACCATTTGCATGCACATCTTCTGGTTTTGCAGAAAACTTCATCCGCGTCTACCAAAAGATGCATGTGCATGCTTAAAACGCGTTTTCGCACAAATCCGTGCGCGGGTGCTAAAAAGAGCAGCATCGGCATGCTTAGCACGTCGTTTGGTAGGAATCCACGTGCGCGTTCTGCCAAAAGCACCATTTGCATGTACATCTTGTGGTTTTGCAGAAAACTTCATCCGCGTCTACCAAAAGATGCATGTGCATGCTTAAAACACGTTTTCGCACAAATCCGTGCGCGGGTGCTAAAAAGAGCAGCATCGGCATGCTTAGCACGTCGTCTGGTAGAAATCCACGTGCGCGTTCTGCAAAAAGCACCATTTGCATGCACATCTTGTGGTTTTGCAGAAAACTTCATCCGCGTCTACCAAAAGATGCATGTGCATGCTTAAAACGCGTTTTCGCACAAATGCGTGCGCGGGTGCTAAAAAGAGCAGCATCGGCATGCTTAGCACGTCGTTTGGTAGAAATCCACGTGCGCGTTCTGCCAAAAGCACCATTTGCATGCACATCTTGTGGTTTTGCAGAAAACTTCATCCGCGTCTACCAAAAGAGGCATGTGCATGCTTAAAACGCGTTTTCGCACAAATCCGTGCGCGGGTGCTAAAAAGAGCAGCATCGGCATGCTTAACACGTCGTTTGGTAGAAATCCACGTGCGCGTTCTGCCAAAAGCACCATTTGCATGCACATCTTGTGGTTTTGCAGAAAACTTCATCCGCGTCTACCAAAAGATGCATGTGCATGCTTAAAACGCGTTTTCGCACAAATCCGTGCGCGGGTGCTAAAAAGAGCAGCATCGGCATGCTTAGCACGTCGTTTGGTAGAAATCCACGTGCGCGTTCTGCCAAAAGCACCATTTGCATGCACATCTTGTGGTTTTGCAGAAAACTTTATCCGCGTCTACCAAAAGATGCATGTGCATGCTTAAAACGCGTTTCCGCACAAATCCGTGCGCGGGTGCTAAAAAGAGCAGCATCGGCATGCTTAGCACGTCGTTTGGTAGAAATCCACGTGCGCGTTCTGCCAAAAGCACCATTTGCATGCACATCTTGTGGTTTTGCAGAAAACTTCATCCGCGTCTACCAAAAGATGCATGTGCATGCTTAAAACGCGTTTTCGCACAAATCCGTGCGCGGGTGCTAAAAAGAGCAGCATCGGCATGCTTAGCACGTCGTTTGGTAGAAATCCACGTGCGCGTTCTGCAAAAAGCACCATTTGCATGCACATCTTGTGGTTTTGCAGAAAACTCCATCCGCGTCTACCAAAAGATGCATGTGCATGCTTAAAACGCGTTTTCGCACAAATGCGTGCGCGGGTGCTAAAAAGAGCAGCATCGGCATGCTTAGCACGTCGTTTGGTAGAAATCCACGTGCGCGTTCTGCCAAAAGCACCATTTGCATGCACATCTTCTGGTTTTGCAGAAAACTTCATCCGCGTCTACCAAAAGATGCATGTGCATGCTTAAAACGCGTTTTCGCACAAATCCGTGCGCGGATGCTAAAAAGAGCAGCATCGGCATGCTTAGCACGTCGTTTGGTAGAAATCCACGTGCGCGTTCTGCCAAAAGCACCATTTGCATGCACATCTTCTGGTTTTGCAGAAAACTTCATCCGCGTCTACCAAAAGATGCATGTGCATGCTTAAAACGCGTTTTCGCACAAATCCGTGCGCGGGTGCTAAAAAGAGCAGCATCGGCATGCTTAGCACGTCGTTTGGTAGAAATCCACGTGCGCGTTCTGCCAAAAGCACCATTTGCATGCACATCTTGTGGTTTTGCAGAAAACTTCATCCGCGTCTACCAAAAGATGCATGTGCATGCTTAAAACGCGTTTTCGCACAAATCCGTGCGCGGGTGCTAAAAAGAGCAGCATCGGCATGCTTAGCACGTCGTCTGGTAGACATCCACGTGCGCGTTCTGCAAAAAGCACCATTTGCATGCACATATTGTGGTTTTGCAGAAAACTTCATCCGCGTCTACCAAAAGATGCATGTGCATGCTTAAAACGCGTTTTCGCACAAATGCGTGCGCGGGTGCTAAAAAGAGCAGCATCGGCATGCTTAGCACGTCGTTTGGTAGAAATCCACGTGCGCGTTCTGCCAAAAGCACCATTTGCATGCACATCTTGTGGTTTTGCAGAAAACTTCATCCGCGTCTACCAAAAGATGCATGTGCATGCTTAAAACGCGTTTTCGCACAAATCCGTGCGCGGGTGCTAAAAACAGCAGCATCGGCATGCTTAGCACGTCGTTTGGTAGAAATCCACGTGCGCGTTCTGCAAAAAGCACCATTTGCATGCACATCTTGTGGTTTTGCAGAAAACTCCATCCGCGTCTACCAAAAGATGCATGTGCATGCTTAAAACGCGTTTTCGCACAAATGCGTGCGCGGGTGCTAAAAAGAGCAGCATCGGCATGCTTAGCACGTCGTTTGGTAGAAATCCACGTGCGCGTTCTGCAAAAAGCACTATTTGCATGCACATCTTGTGGTTTTGCAGAAAACTCCATCCGCGTCTACCAAAAGATGCATGTGCATGCTTAAAACGCGTTTTCGCACAAATGCGTGCGCGGGTGCTAAAAAGAGCAGCATCGGCATGCTTAGCCCGTCGTTTGGTAGAAATCCACGTGCGCGTTCTGCCAAAAGCACCATTTGCATGCACATCTTGTGGTTTTGCAGAAAACTTCATCCGCGTCTACCAAAAGATGCATGGGCATGCTTAAAACGCGTTTTCGCACAAATCCGTGCGCGGGTGCTAAAAAGAGCAGCATCGGCAAGCTTAGCACGTCGTTTGGTAAAAATCCACGTGCGCGTTCTGCAAAAAGCACCATTTGCATGCACATCTTGTGGTTTTGCAGAAACCTTCATCCGCGTCTACCAAAAGATGCATGTGCATGCTTAAAACGCGTTTTCGCACAAATGCGTGCGCGGGTGCTAAAAAGACCAGCATCGGCATGCTTAGCACGTCGTTTGGTAGAAATCCACGTGCGCGTTCTGCAAAAAGCACCATTTGCATGCACATCTGTCTCGCGTGTGTCTTGTGGTTTTGCAGAAAACTTCATCCGCGTCTACCAAAAGATGCATGTGCATGCTTAAAACGCGTTTTTCGCACAAATGCGTGCTCGGGTGCTAAAAAGAGCAGCATCGGCATGCTTAGCACGTCGTTTGGTAGAAATCCACGTGCGCGTTCTGCCAAAAGCACCATTTGCATGCACATCTTGTGGTTTTGCAGAAAACTTCATCCGCGTCTACCAAAAAGATGCATGTGCATGCTTAAAACGCGTTTTCGCACAAATGCGTGCGCGGGTGCTAAAAAGAGCAGCATCGGCATGCTTAGCACGTCGTTTGGTAGAAATCCACGTGCGCGTTCTGCCAAAAGCACCATTTGCATGCACATCTTGTGGTTTTGCAGAAAACTTCATCCGCGTCTACCAAAAGATGCATGTGCATGCTTAAAACGCGTTTTCGCACAAATCCGTGCGCGGGTGCTAAAAAGAGCAGCATCGGCATGCTTAGCACGTCGTTTGGTAGAAATCCACGTGCGCGTTCTGCCAAAAGCACCATTTGCATGCACATCTTTTGGTTTTGCAGAAAACTTCATCAGCGTCTACCAAAAGATGCATGTGCATGCTTTAAAACGCGTTTTCGCACAAATCCGTGCGCGGGTGCTAAAAAGAGCAGCATCGGCATGCTTAGCACGTCGTTTGGTAGAAATCCACGTGCGCGTTCTGCCAAAAGCACCATTTGCATGCACATCTTGTGGTTTTGCAGAAAACTTCATCCGCGTCTACCAAAAGATGCATGTGCATGCTTAAAACGCGTTTTCGCACAAATCCGTGCGCGGGTGCTAAAAAGAGCAGCATCGGCATGCTTAGCACGTCGTTTGGTAGAAATCCACGTGCGCGTTCTGCCAAAAGCACCATTTGCATGCACATTTTGTGGTTTTGCAGAAAACTTCATCCGCGTCTACCAAAAGATGCATGTGCATGCTTAAAACGCGTTTTCGCACAAATCCGTGCGCGGGTGCTAAAAAGAGCAGCATCGGCATGCTTAGCACGTCGTTTGGTAGAAATCCACGTGCGCGTTCTGCCAAAAGCACCATTTGCATGCACATCTTGTGGTTTTGCAGAAAACTTCATCCGCGTCTACCAAAAGATGCATGTGCAAGCTTAAACGGCGTTTTCGCACAAATGCGTGCGCGGGTGCTAAAAAGAGCAGCATCGGCATGCTTAGCACGTCGTTTGGTAGAAATCCACGTGCGCGTTCTGCAAAAAGCACCATTTGCATGCACATCTTGTGGTTTTGCAGAAAACTTCATCCGCGTCTACCAAAAGATGCATGTGCATGCTTAAAACGCGTTTTCGCACAAATCCGTGCGCGGGTGCTAAAAAGAGCAGCATCGGCATGCTTAGCACGTCGTTTGGTAGAAATCCACGTGCGCGTTCTGCCAAAAGCACCATTTGCATGCACATCTTGTGGTTTTGCAGAAAACTTCATCCGCGTCTACCAAAAGATGCATGTGCATGCTTAAAACGCGTTTTCGCACAAATGCGTGCGCGGGTGCTAAAAAGAGCAGCATCGGCATGCTTAGCACGTCGTTTGGTTGAAATCTACGTGCGCGTTCTGCCAAAAGCACCATTTGCATGCACATCTTGTGGTTTTGCAGAAAACTTCATCCGCGTCTACCAAAAGATGCATCTGCATACTTAAAACGCGTTTTCGCACAAATCCGTGTGCGGGTGCTAAAAAGAGCAGCATCGGCATGCTTAGCACGTCGTTTGGTAGAAATCCACGTGCGCGTTCTGCCAAAAGCACCATTTGCATGCACATCTTGTGGGTTTTGCAGAAAACTTCATCCGCGTCTACCAAAAGATGCATGTGCATGCTTAAAACGCGTTTTCGCACAAATCCGTGCGCGGGTGCTAAAAAGAGCAGCATCGGCATGCTTAGCACGTCGTTTGGTAGAAATCCACGTGCGCTTTCTGCCAAAAGCACCATTTGCATGCACATCTTGTGGTTTTGCAGAAAACTCCATCCGCGTCTACCAAAAGATGCATGTGCATGCTTAAAACGCGTTTTCGCACAAATGCGTGCGCGGGTGCTAAAAAGAGCAGCATCGGCATGCTTAGCACGTCGTTTGGTAGAAATCCACGTGCGCGTTCTGCAAAAAGCACCATTTGCATGCACATCTTGTGGTTTTGCAGAAAACTTCATCCGCGTCTACCAAAAGATGCATGTGCATGCTTAAAACGCGTTTTCGCACAAATGCGTGCTCGGGTGCTAAAAAGAGCAGCATCGGCATGCTTAGCACGTCGTTTGGTAGAAATCCACGTGCGCGTTCTGCCAAAAGCACCATTTGCATGCACATCTTGTGGTTTTGCAGAAAACTTCATCCGCGTCTACCAAAAGATGCATGTGCATGCTTAAAACGCGTTTTCGCACAAATGCGTGCGCGGGTGCTAAAAAGAGCAGCATCGGCATGCTTAGCACGTCGTTTGGTAGAAATCCACGTGCGCGTTCTGCCAAAAGCACCATTTGCATGCACATCTTGTGGTTTTGCAGAAAACTTCATCCGCGTCTACCAAAAGATGCATGTGCATGCTTAAAACGCGTTTTCGCACAAATCCGTGCGCGGGTGCTAAAAAGAGCAGCATCGGCATGCTTAGCACGTCGTTTGGTAGAAATCCACGTGCGCGTTCTGCCAAAAGCACCATTTGCATGCACATCTTTTGGTTTTGCAGAAAACTTCATCCGCGTCTACCAAAAGATGCATGTGCATGCTTAAAACGCGTTTTCGCACAAATCCGTGCGCGGGTGCTAAAAAGAGCAGCATCGGCATGCTTAGCACGTCGTTTGGTAGAAATCCACGTGCGCGTTCTGCCAAAAGCACCATTTGCATGCACATCTTGTGGTTTTGCAGAAAACTTCATCCGCGTCTACCAAAAGATGCATGTGCATGCTTAAAACGCGTTTTCGCACAAATGCGTGCGCGGGTGCTAAAAAGAGCAGCATCGGCATGCTTAGCACGTCGTTTGGTAGAAATCCACGTGCGCGTTCTGCAAAAAGCACCATTTGCATGCACATCTTGTGGTTTTGCAGAAAACTTCATCCGCGTCTACCAAAAGATGCATGTGCATGCTTAAAACGCGTTTTCGCACAAATCCGTGCGCGGGTGCTAAAAAGAGCAGCATCGGCATGCTTAGCACGTCGTTTGGTAGAAATCCACGTGCGCGTTCTGCCAAAAGCACCATTTGCATGCACATCTTGTGGTTTTGCAGAAAACTTCATCCGCCTCTACCAAAAGATGCATGTGCATGCTTAAAACGCGTTTTCGCACAAATGCGTGCGCGGGTGCTAAAAAGAGCAGCATCGGCATGCTTAGAACGTCGTTTGGTTGAAATCCACGTGCGCGTTCTGCCAAAAGCACCATTTGCATGCACATCTTGTGGTTTTGCAGAAAACTTCATCCGCGTCTACCAAAAGATGCATGTGCATACTTAAAACGCGTTTTCGCACAAATCCGTGCGCGGGTGCTAAAAAGAGCAGCATCGGCATGCTTAGCACGTCGTTTGGTAGAAATCCACGTGCGCGTTCTGCCAAAAGCACCATTTGCATGCACATCTTGTGGTTTTGCAGAAAACTTCATCCGCGTCTACCAAAAGATGCATGTGCATGCTTAAAACGCGTTTTCGCACAAATCCGTGCGCGGGTGCTAAAAAGAGCAGCATCGGCATGCTTAGCACGTCGTTTGGTAGAAATCCACGTGCGCGTTCTGCCAAAAGCACCATTTGCATGCACATCTTGTGGTTTTGCAGAAAACTTCATCCGCGTCTACCAAAAGATGCATGTGCATGCTTAAAACGCGTTTTCGCACAAATCCGTGCGCGGGTGCTAAAAAGAGCAGCATCGGCATGCTTAGCACGTCGTTTGGTAGAAATCCACGTGCGCGTTCTGCCAAAAGCACCATTTGCATGCACATCTTGTGGTTTTGCAGAAAACTTCATCCGCGTCTACCAAAAGATGCATGTGCATGCTTAAAAAGCGTTTTCGCACAAATCCTTGCGCGGGTGCTAAAAAGAGCAGCATCGGCATGCTTAGCACGTCGTTTGGTAGAAATCCACGTGCGCGTTCTGCAAAAAGCACCATTTGCATGCACATCTTGTGGTTTTGCAGAAAACTCCATCCGCGTCTACCAAAAGATGCATGTGCATGCTTAAAACGCGTTTTCGCACAAATGCGTGCGCGGGTGCTAAAAAGAGCAGCATCGGCATGCTTAGCACGTCGTTTGGTAGAAATCCACGTGCGCGTTCTGCCAAAAGCACCATTTGCATGCACATCTTGTGGTTTTGCAGAAAACTTCATCCGCGTCTACCAAAAGATGCATGGGCATGCTTAAAACGCGTTTTCGCACAAATCCGTGCGCGGGTGCTAAAAAGAGCAGCATCGGCAAGCTTAGCACGTCGTTTGGTAGAAATCCACGTGCGCGTTCTGCAAAAAGCACCATTTGCATGCACATCTTGTGGTTTTGCAGAAACCTTCATCCGCGTCTACCAAAAGATGCATGTGCATGCTTAAAACGCGTTTTCGCACAAATGCGTGCGCGGGTGCTAAAAAGAGCAGCATCGGCAGGCTTAGCACGTGGTTTGGTAGAAATCCACGTGCGCGTTCTGCCAAAAGCACCATTTGCATGCACATCTTGTGGTTTTGCAGAAAACTTCATCCGCGTCTACCAGAAGATGCATGTGCATGCTTAAAACGCGTTTTCGCACAAATCCGTGCGCGGGTGCTAAAAAGAGCAGCATCGGCATGCTTAGCACGTCGTCTGGTAGAAATCCACGTGCGCGTTCTGCAAAAAGCACCATTTGCATGCACCTCTTGTGGTTTTGCAGAAAACTTCATCCGCGTCTACCAAAAGATGCATGTGCATGCTTAAAACGCGTTTTCGCACAAATGCGTGCGCGGGTGCTAAAAAGAGCAGCATCGGCATGCTTAGCGCGTCGTTTGGTAGAAATCCACGTGCGCGTTCTGCCAAAAACACCATTTGCATGCACATCTTGTGGTTTTGCAGAAAACTTTATCCGCGTCTACCAAAAGATGCATGTGCATGCTTAAAACGCGTTTTCGCACAAATCCGTGCACGGGTGCTAAAAAGAGCAGCATCGGCATGCTTAGCACGTCGTTTGGTAGAAATCCACGTGCGCGTTCTGCCAAAAGCACCAGTTGCATGCACATCTTGTGGTTTTGCAGAAAACTTATTCCGCGTCTACCAAAAGATGTATGTGCATGCTTAAAACGCGTTTTCGCACAAATCCGTGCGCGGGTGCTAAAAAGAGCAGCATCGGCATGCTTAGCACGTCGTTTGGTAGAAATCCACGTGCGCGTTCTGCCAAAAGCACCATTTGCATGCACATCTTGTGGTTTTGCAGAAAACTTCATCCGCGTCTACCAAAAGATGCATGTGCATGCTTAAAACGCGTTTTCGCACAAATCCGTGCGCGGGTGCTAAAAAGAGCAGCATCGGCATGCTTAGCACGTCGTTTGGTAGAAATCCACGTGCGCGTTCTGCCAAAAGCACCATTTGCATGCACATCTTGTGGTTTTGCAGAAAACTTCATCCGCGTCTACCAAAAGAGGCATGTGCATGCTTAAAACGCGTTTTCGCACAAATCCGTGCGCGGGTGCTAAAAAGAGCAGCATCGGCATGCTTAGCACGTCGTTTGGTAGAAATCCACGTGCGCGTTCTGCCCAAAGCACCATTTGCATGCACATCTTGTGGTTTTGCAGAAAACTTCATCCGCGTCTACCAAAAGATGCATGTGCATGCTTAAAACGCGTTTTCGCACAAATCCGTGCGCGGCTGGTAAAAAGAGCAGCATCGGCATGCTTAGCACGTCGTTTGGTAGAAATCCACGTGCGCGTTCTGCCAAAAGCACCATTTGCATGCACATCTTGTGGTTTTGCAGAAAACTTCATCCGCGTCTACCAAAAGAGGCATGTGCATGCTTAAAACGCGTTTTCGCACAAATCCGTGCGCGGGTGCTAAAAAGAGCAGCATCGGCATGCTTAGCACGTCGTTTGGTAGAAATCCACGTGCGCGTTCTGCCAAAAGCACCATTTGCATGCACATCTTGTGGTTTTGCAGAAAACTTCATCCGCGTCTACCAAAAGATGCATGTGCATGCTTAAAACGCGTTTTCGCACAAATGCGTGCGCGGGTGCTAAAAAGAGCAGCATCGGCATGCTTAGCACGTCGTTTGGTAGAAATCTACGTGCGCGTTCTGCAAAAAGCACCATTTGCATGCACATCTTGTGGTTTTGCAGAAAACTTCATCCGCGTCTACCAAAAGATGCATGTGCATGCTTAAAACGCGTTTTCGCACAAATCCGTGCGCGGGTGCTAAAAAGAGCAGCATCGGCATGCTTAGCACGTCGTTTGGTAGAAATCCACGTGCGCGTTCTGCCAAAAGCACCATTTGCATGCACATCTTGTGGTTTTGCAGAAAACTTCATCCGCGTCTACCAAAAGACGCATGTGCATGCTTAAAACGCGTTTTCGCACAAATCCGTGCGCGGGTGCTAAAAAGAGCAGCATCGGCATGCTTAGCACGTCGTTTGGTAGAAATCCACGTGCGCGTTCTGCCAAAAGCACCATTTGCATGCACATCTTGTGGTTTTGCAGAAAACTTCATCCGCGTCTACCAAAAGATGCATGTGCATGCTTAAAACGCGTTTTCGCACAAATCCGTGCGCGGGTGCTAAAAAGAGCAGCATCGGTATGCTTAGCACGTCGTTTGGTAGAAATCCACGTGCGCGTTCTGCCAAAAGCACCATTTGCATGCACATCTTGTGGTTTTGCAGAAAACTTCATCCGCGTCTACCAAAAGATGCATGTGCATGCTTAAAACGCGTTTTCGCACAAATCCGTGCGCGGGTGCTAAAAAGAGCAGCATCGGCATGCTTAGCAGGTCGTTTGGTAGAAATCCACATGCGCGTTCTGCCAAAAGCACCATTTGCATGCACATCTTGTGGTTTTGCAGAAAACTTCATCCGCGTCTACCAAAAGATGCATGTGCATGCTTAAAACGCGTTTTCGCACAAATCCGTGCGCGGGTGCTAAAAAGAGCAGCATCGGCATGCTTAGCACGTCGTTTGGTAGAAATCCACGTGCGCGTTCTGCCAAAAGCACCATTTGCATGCACATCTTGTGGTTTTGCAGAAAACGTCATCCGCGTCTACCAAAAGATGCATGTGCATGCTTAAAACGCGTTTTCGCACAAATCCGTGCGCGGGTGCTAAAAAGAGCAGCATCGGCATGCTTAGCACGTCGTTTGGTAGAAATCCACGTGCGCGTTCTGCCAAAAGCACCATTTGCATGCACATCTTGTGGTTTTGCAGAAAACTTCATCCGCGTCTACCAAAAGATGCATGTGCATGCTTAAAACGCGTTTTCGCACAAATCCGTGCGCGGGTGCTAAAAAGAGCAGCATCGGCATGCTTAGCACGTCGTTTGGTAGAAATCCACGTGCGCGTTCTGCCAAAAGCACCATTTGCATGCACATCTTGTGGTTTTGCAGAAAACTTCATCCGCGTCTACCAAAAGAAGCATGTCCATGCTTAAAACGCGTTTTCGTACAAATCCGTGCGCGGGTGCTAAAAAGAGCAGCATCGGCATGCTTAGCACGTCGTTTGGTAGAAATCCACGTGCGCGTTCTGCCAAAAGCACCATTTGCATGCACATCTTCTGGTTTTGCAGAAAACATCATCCGCGTCTACCAAAAGATGCATGTGCATGCTTAAAACGCGTTTTCGCACAAATCCGTGCGCGGGTGCTAAAAAGAGCAGCATCGGCATGCTTAGCACGTCGTTTGGTAGAAATCCACGTGCGCGTTCTGCCAAAAGCACCATTTGCATGCACATCTTCTGGTTTTGCAGAAAACTTCATCCGCGTCTACCAAAAGATGCATGTGCATGCTTAAAACGCGTTTTCGCACAAATCCGTGCGCGGGTGCTAAAAAGAGCAGCATCGGCATGCTTAGCACGTCGTTTGGTAGAAATCCACGTGCGCGTTCTGCGAAAAGCACCGTTTGCATGCACATCTTGTGGTTTTGCAGAAAACTTCATCCGCGTCTACCAAAAGATGCATGTGCATGCTTAAAACGCGTTTTCGCACAAATCCGTGCGCGGGTGCTAAAAAGAGCAGCATCGGCATGCTTAGCACGTCGTCTGGTAGAAATCCACGTGCGCGTTCTGCAAAAAGCACCATTTGCATGCACATCTTGTGGTTTTGCAGAAAACTTCATCCGCGTCTACCAAAAGATGCATGTGCATGCTTAAAACGCGTTTTCGCACAAATGCGTGCGCGGGTGCTAAAAAGAGCAGCATCGGCATGCTTAGCACGTCGTTTGGTAGAAATCCACGTGCGCGTTCTGCCAAAAGCACCATTTGCATGCACATCTTGTGGTTTTGTAGAAAACTTCATCCGCGTCTACCAAAAGATGCATGTGCATGCTTAAAACGCGTTTTCGCACAAATCCGTGCACGGGTGCTAAAAAGAGCAGCATCGGCATGCTTAGCACGTCGTTTGGTAGAAATCCACGTGCGCGTTCTGCCAAAAGCACCAGTTGCATGCACATCTTGGGGTTTTGCAGAAAACTTCATCCGCGTCTACCAAAAGATGTATGTGCATGCTTAAAACGCGTTTTCGCGCAAATCCGTGCGCGGGTGCTAAAAAGAGCAGCATCGGCATGCTTAGCACGTCGTTTGGTAGAAATCCACGTGCGCGTTCTGCCAAAAGCACCATTTGCATGCACATCTTGTGGTTTTGCAGAAAACTTCATCCGCGTCTACCAAAAGAGGCATGTGCATGCTTAAAACGCGTTTTTGCACAAATCCGTGCACGGGTGCTAAAAAGAGCAGCATCGGCATGCTTAGCACGTCGTTTGGTAGAAATTCACGTGCGCGTTCTGCCAAAAGCACCATTTGCATGCACATCTTGTGGTTTTGCAGAAAACTTCATCCGCGTCTACCAAAAGATGCATGTGCATGCTTAAAACGCGTTTTCGCACAAATGTGTGCGCGGGTGCTAAAAAGAGCAGCATCGGTATGCTTAGCACGTCGTTTGGTAGAAATCTACGTGCGCGTTCTGCAAAAAGCACCATTTGCATGCACATCTTGTGGTTTTGCAGAAAACTTCATCCGCGTCTACCAAAAGATGCATGTGCATGCTTAAAACGCGTTTTCGCACAAATCCGTGCGCGGGTGCTAAAAAGAGCAGCATCGGCATGCTTAGCAGGTCGTTTGGTAGAAATCCACGTGCGCGTTCTGCCAAAAGCACCATTTGCATGCACATCTTGTGGTTTTGCAGAAAACTTCATCCGCGTCTACCAAAAGATGCATGTGCATGCTTAAAACGCGTTTTCGCACAAATCCGTGCGCGGGTGCTAAAAAGAGCAGCATCGGCATGCTTAGCATGTCGTTTGGGAGAAATCCACGTGCGCGTTCTGCCAAAAGCACCATTTGCATGCACATCTTGTGGTTTTGCAGAAAACTTCATCCGCGTCTACCAAAAGAGGCATGTGCATGCTTAAAACGCGTTTTCGCACAAATCCGTGCGCGGGTGCTAAAAAGAGCAGCATCGGCATGCTTAGCACGTCGTTTGGTATAAATCCACGTGCGCGTTCTGCCAAAAGCACCATTTGCATGCACATCTTGTGGTTTTGCAGAAAACTTCATCCGCGTCTACCAAAAGATGCATGTGCATGCTTAAAACGCGTTTTCGCGCAAATCCGTGCGCGGGTGCTAAAAAGAGCAGCATCGGCATGCTTAGCACGTCGTTTGGTAGAAATCCACGTGCGCGTTCTGCCAAAAGCACCATTTGCATGCACATCTTGTGGTTTTGCAGAAAACTTCATCCGCGTCTACCAAAAGATGCATGTGCATGCTTAAAACGCGTTTTCGCACAAATCCGTGCGCGGGTGCTAAAAAGAGCAGCATCGGCATGCTTAGCAGGTCGTTTGGTAGAAATCCACGTGCGCGTTCTGCCAAAAGCACCATTTGCATGCACATCTTGTGGTTTTGCAGAAAACTTCATCCGCGTCTACCAAAAGATGCATGTGCATGCTTAAAACGCGTTTTCGCACAAATCCGTGCGCGGGTGCTAAAAAGAGCAGCATCGGCATGCTTAGCATGTCGTTTGGGAGAAATCCACGTGCGCGTTCTGCCAAAAGCACCATTTGCATGCACATCTTGTGGTTTTGCAGAAAACTTCATCCGCGTCTACCAAAAGAGGCATGTGCATGCTTAAAACGCGTTTTCGCACAAATCCGTGCGCGGGTGCTAAAAAGAGCAGCATCGGCATGCTTAGCACGTCGTTTGGTATAAATCCGCGTGCGCGTTCAGCCAATAGCACCATTTGCATGCACATCTTGTGGTTTTGCAGAAAACTTCATCCGCGTCTACCAAAAGATGCATGTGCATGCTTAAAACGCGTTTTCGCACAAATCCGTGCGCGGGTGCTAAAAAGAGCAGCATCGGCATGCTTAGCACGTCGTTTGGTAGAAATCCACGTGCGCGTTCTGCAAAAAGCACCATTTGCATGCACATCTTGTGGTTTTGCAGAAAACTTCATCCGCGTCTACCAAAAGATGCATGTGCATGCTTAAAACGCGTTTTCGCACAAATCCGTGCGCGGGTGCTAAAAAGAGCAGCATCGGCATGCTTAGCACGTCGTCTGGTAGAAATCCACGTGCGCGTTCTGCAAAAAGCACCATTTGCATGCACATCTTGTGGTTTTGCAGAAAGCTTCATCCGCGTCTACCAAAAGATGCATGTGCATCCTTAAAACGCGTTTTCGCACAAATGCGTGCGCGGGTGCTAAAAAGAGCAGCATCGGCATGCTTAGCACGTCGTTTGGTAGAAATCCACGTGCGCGTTCTGCCAAAAGCACCATTTGCATGCACATCTTGTGGTTTTGCAGAAAACTTTATCCGCGTCTACCAAAAGATGCATGTGCATGCTTAAAACGCGTTTTCGCACAAATCCGTGCGCGGGTGCTAAAAAGAGCAGCATCGGCATGCTTAGCACGTCGTTTGGTAGAAATCCACGGGCGCGTTCTGCCAAAAGCACCATTTGCATGCACATTTGTGGTTTTGCAGAAAACTTCATCCGCGTCTACCAAAAGATGCATGTGCATGCTTAAAACGCGTTTTCGCACAAATCCGTGCGCGGGTGCTAAAAAGAGCAGCATCGGCATGCTTAGCACGTCGTTTGGTAGAAATCCACGTGCGCGTTCTGCCAAAAGCACCATTTGCATGCACATCTTGTGGTTTTGCAGAAAACTTCATCCGCGTCTACCAAAAAAGCATGTCCATGCTTAAAACGCGTTTTCGCACAAACCCGTGCGCGGGTGCTAAAAAGAGCAGCATCGGCATGCTTAGCACGTCGTTTGGTAGAAATCCACGTGCGCGTTCTGCCAAAAGCACCATTTGCATGCACATCTTCTGGTTTTGCAGAAAACTTCATCCGCGTCTACCAAAAGATGCATGTGCATGCTTAAAACGCGTTTTCGCACAAATCCGTGCGCGGGTGCTAAAAAGAGCAGCATCGGCATGCTTAGCACGTCGTTTGGTAGAAATCCACGTGCGCGTTCTGCCAAAAGCACCATTTGCATGCACATCTTCTGGTTTTGCAGAAAACTTCATCCGCGTCTACCAAAAGATGCATGTGCATGCTTAAAACGCGTTTTCGCACAAATCCGTGCGCGGGTGCTAAAAAGAGCAGCATCGGCATGCTTAGCACGTCGTTTGGTAGAAATCCACGTGCGCGTTCTGCCAAAAGCACCATTTGCATGCACATCTTGTGGTTTTGCAGAAAACTTCATCCGCGTCTACCAAAAGATGCATGTGCATGCTTAAAACGCGTTTTCGCACAAATCCGTGCGCGGGTGCTAAAAAGAGCAGCATCGGCATGCTTAGCACGTCGTCTGGTAGAAATCCACGTGCGCGTTCTGCAAAAAGCACCATTTGCATGCACATCTTGTGGTTTTGCAGAAAACTTCATCCGCGTCTACCAAAAGATGCATGTGCATGCTTAAAACGCGTTTTCGCACAAATGCGTGCGCGGGTGCTAAAAAGAGCAGCATCGGCATGCTTAGCACGTCGTTTGGTAGAAATCCACGTGCGCGTTCTGCTAAAAGCACCATTTGCATGCACATCTTGTGGTTTTGCAGAAAACTTCATCCGCGTCTACCAAAAGATGCATGTGCATGCTTAAAACGCGTTTTCGCACAAATCCGTGCGCGGGTGCTAAAAAGAGCAGCATCGGCATGCTTAGCACGTCGTTTGGTAGAAATCCACGTGCGCGTTCTGCAAAAAGCACCATTTGCATGCACATCTTGTGGTTTTGCAGAAAACTCCATCCGCGTCTACCAAAAGATGCATGTGCATGCTTAAAACGCGTTTTCGCACAAATGCGTGCGCGGGTGCTAAAAAGAGCAGCATCGGCATGCTTAGCACGTCGTTTGGTAGAAATCCACGTGCGCGTTCTGCCAAAAGCACCATTTGCATGCACATCTTGTGGTTTTGCAGAAAACTTCATCCGCGTCTACCAAAAGATGCATGTGCATGCTTAAAACGCGTTTTCGCACAAATCCGTGCGCGGGTGCTAAAAAGAGCAGCATTGGCATGCTTAGCACGTCGTTTGGTAGAAATCCACGTGCGCGTTCTGCCAAAAGCACCATTTGCATGCACATCTTGTGGTTTTTCAGAAAACTTCATCCGCGTCTACCAAAAGATGCATGTGCATGCTTAAAACGCGTTTTCGCACAAATCCGTGCGCGGGTGCTAAAAAGAGCAGCATCGGCATGCTTAGCACGTCGTTTGGTAGAAATCCACGTGCGCGTTCTGCAAAAAGCACCATTTGCATGCACATCTTGTGGTTTTGCAGAAAACTCCATCCGCGTCTACCAAAAGATGCATGTGCATGCTTAAAACGCGTTTTCGCACAAATGCGTGCGCGGGTGCTAAAAAGAGCAGCATCGGCATGCTTAGCACGTCGTTTGGTAGAAATCCACGTGCGCGTTCTGCCAAAAGCACCATTTGAATGCACATCTTGTGGTTTTGCAGAAAACTTCATCCGCGTCTACCAAAAGATGCATGGGCATGCTTAAAACGCGTTTTCGCACAAATCCGTGCGCGGGTGCTAAAAAGAGCAGCATCGGCAAGCTTAGCACGTCGTTTGGTAGAAATCCACGTGCGCGTTCTGCAAAAAGCACCATTTGCATGCACACCTTGTGGTTTTGCAGAAACCTTCATCCGCGTCTACCAAAAGATGCATGTGCATGCTTAAAACGCGTTTTCGCACAAATGCGTGCGCGGGTGCTAAAAAGAGCAGCATCGGCATGCTTAGCACGTCGTTTGGTAGAAATCCACGTGCGCGTTCTGCCAAAAGCACCATTTGCATGCACATCTTGTGGTTTTGCAGAAAACTTCATCCGCGTCTACCAAAAGATGCATGTGCATGCTTAAAACGCGTTTTCGCACAAATCCGTGCGCGGGTGCTAAAAAGAGCAGCATCGGCGTGCTTAGCACGTCGTTTGGTAGAAATCCACGTGCGCGTTCTGCCAAAAGCACCATTTGCATGCACATCTTCTGGTTTTGCAGAAAACTTCATCCGCGTCTACCAAAAGATGCATGTGCATGCTTAAAACGCGTTTTCGCACAAATCCGTGCGCGGGTGCTAAAAAGAGCAGCATCGGCATGCTTAGCACGTCGTTTGGTAGGAATCCACGTGCGCGTTCTGCCAAAAGCACCATTTGCATGTACATCTTGTGGTTTTGCAGAAAACTTCATCCGCGTCTACCAAAAGATGCATGTGCATGCTTAAAACGCGTTTTCGCACAAATCCGTGCGCGGGTGCTAAAAAGAGCAGCATCGGCATGCTTAGCACGTCGTCTGGTGGAAATCCACGTGCGCGTTTCCTCAAAAAGCACCATTTGCATGCACATCTTGTGGTTTTGCAGAAAACTTCATCCGCGTCTACCAAAAGATGCATGTGCATGCTTAAAACGCGTTTTCGCACAAATGCGTGCGCGGGTGCTAAAAAGAGCAGCATCGGCATGCTTAGCACGTCGTTTGGTAGAAATCCACGTGCGCGTTCTGCCAAAAGCACCATTTGCATGCACATCTTGTGGTTTTGCAGAAAACTTCATCCGCGTCTACCAAAAGATGCATGTGCATGCTTAAAACGCGTTTTCGCACAAATCCGTGCGCGGGTGCTAAAAAGAGCAGCATCGGCATGCTTAGCACGTCGTTTGGTAGAAATCCACGTGCGCGTTCTGCCAAAAGCACCATTTGCATGCACATCTTGTGGTTTTGCAGAAAACTTCATCCGCGTCTACCAAAAGATGCATGTGCATGCTTAAAACGCGTTTTCGCACAAATCCGTGCGCGGGTGCTAAAAAGAGCAGCATCGGCATGCTTAGCAGGTCGTTTGGTAGAAATCCACGTGCGCGTTCTGCCAAAAGCACCATTTGCATGCACATCTTGTGGTTTTGCAGAAAACTTCATCCGCGTCTACCAAAAGATGCATGTGCATGCTTAAAACGCGTTTTCGCACAAATCCGTGCGCGGGTGCTAAAAAGAGCAGCATCGGCATGCTTAGCATGTCGTTTGGTAGAAATCCACGTGCGCGTTCTGCCAAAAGCACCATTTGCATGCACATCTTGTGGTTTTGCAGAAAACTTCATCCGCGTCTACCAAAAGAGGCATGTGCATGCTTAAAACGCGTTTTCGCACAAATCCGTGCGCGGGTGCTAAAAAGAGCAGCATCGGCATGCTTAGCACGTCGTTTGGTAGAAATCCACGTGCGCGTTCTGCCAAAAGCACCATTTGCATGCACATCTTGTGGTTTTGCAGAAAACTTCATCCGCGTCTACCAAAAGATGCATGTGCATGCTTAAAACGCGTTTTCGCACAAATCCGTGCGCGGGTGCTAAAAAGAGCAGCATCGGCATGCTTAGCACGTCGTTTGGTAGAAATCCACGTGCGCGTTCTGCCAAAAGCACCATTTGCATGCACATCTTGTGGTTTTGCAGAAAACTTTATCCGCGTCTACCAAAAGATGCATGTGCATGCTTAAAACGCGTTTTCGCACAAATCCGTGCGCGGGTGCTAAAAAGAGCAGCATCGGCATGCTTAGCACGTCGTTTGGTAGAAATCCACGTGCGCGTTCTGCCAAAAGCACCATTTGCATGCACATCTTGTGGTTTTGCAGAAAACTTCATCCGCGTCTACCAAAAGATGCATGTGCATGCTTAAAAACGCGTTTTCGCACAAATCCGTGCGCGGGTGCTAAAAAGAGCAGCATCGGCATGCTTAGCACGTCGTTTGGTAGAAATCCACGTGCGCGTTCTGCCAAAAGCACCATTTGCATGCACATCTTGTGGTTTTGCAGAAAACTTCATCCGCGTCTACCAAAAGATGCATGTGCATGCTTAAAACGCGTTTTCGCACAAATCCGTGCGCGGGTGCTAAAAAGAGCAGCATCGGCATGCTTAGCACGTCGTTTGGTAGAAATCCACGTGCGCGTTCTGCAAAAAGCACCATTTGCATGCACATCTTGTGGTTTTGCAGAAAACTCCATCCGCGTCTACCAAAAGATGCATGTGCATGCTTAAAACGCGTTTTCGCACAAATGCGTGCGCGGGTGCTAAAAAGAGCAGCATCGGCATGCTTAGCACGTCGTTTGGTAGAAATCCACGTGCGCGTTCTGCCAAAAGCACCATTTGCATGCACATCTTCTGGTTTTGCAGAAAACTTCATCCGCGTCTACCAAAAGATGCATGTGCATGCTTAAAACGCGTTTTCGCACAAATCCGTGCGCGGGTGCTAAAAAGAGCAGCATCGGCATGCTTAGCACGTCGTTTGGTAGAAATCCACGTGCGCGTTCTGCCAAAAGCACCATTTGCATGCACATCTTCTGGTTTTGCAGAAAACTTCATCCGCGTCTACCAAAAGATGCATGTGCATGCTTAAAACGCGTTTTCGCACAAATCCGTGCGCGGGTGCTAAAAAGAGCAGCATCGGCATGCTTAGCACGTCGTTTGGTAGAAATCCACGTGCGCGTTCTGCCAAAAGCACCATTTGCATGCACATCTTGTGGTTTTGCAGAAAACTTCATCCGCGTCTACCAAAAGATGCATGTGCATGCTTAAAACGCGTTTTCGCACAAATCCGTGCGCGGGTGCTAAAAAGAGCAGCATCGGCATGCTTAGCACGTCGTCTGGTAGAAATCCACGTGCGCGTTCTGCAAAAAGCACCATTTGCATGCACATCTTGTGGTTTTGCAGAAAACTTCATCCGCGTCTACCAAAAGATGCATGTGCATGCTTAAAACGCGTTTTCGCACAAATGCGTGCGCGGGTGCTAAAAAGAGCAGCATCGGCATGCTTAGCACGTCGTTTGGTAGAAATCCACGTGCGCGTTCTGCCAAAAGCACCATTTGCATGCACATCTTGTGGTTTTGCAGAAAACTTCATCCGCGTCTACCAAAAGATGCATGTGCATGCTTAAAACGCGTTTTCGCACAAATCCGTGCGCGGGTGCTAAAAAGAGCAGCATCGGCATGCTTAGCACGTCGTTTGGTAGAAATCCACGTGCGCGTTCTGCAAAAAGCACCATTTGCATGCACATCTTGTGGTTTTGCAGAAAACTCCATCCGCGTCTACCAAAAGATGCATGTGCATGCTTAAAACGCGTTTTCGCACAAATGCGTGCGCGGGTGCTAAAAAGAGCAGCATCGGCATGCTTAGCACGTCGTTTGGTAGAAATCCACGTGCGCGTTCTGCCAAAAGCACCATTTGCATGCACATCTTGTGGTTTTGCAGAAAACTTCATCCGCGTCTACCAAAAGATGCATGTGCATGCTTAAAACGCGTTTTCGCACAAATCCGTGCGCGGGTGCTAAAAAGAGCAGCATCGGCATGCTTAGCACGTCGTTTGGTAGAAATCCACGTGCGCGTTCTGCCAAAAGCACCATTTGCATGCACATCTTCTGGTTTTGCAGAAAACTTCATCCGCGTCTACCAAAAGATGCATGTGCATGCTTAAAACGCGTTTTCGCACAAATCCGTGCGCGGGTGCTAAAAAGAGCAGCATCGGCATGCTTAGCACGTCGTTTGGTAGGAATCCACGTGCGCGTTCTGCCAAAAGCACCATTTGCATGTACATCTTGTGGTTTTGCAGAAAACTTTATCCGCGTCTACCAAAAGATGCATGTGCATGCTTAAAACACGTTTTCGCACAAATCCGTGCGCGGGTGCTAAAAAGAGCAGCATCGGCATGCTTAGCACGTCGTCTGGTAGAAATCCACGTGCGCGTTCTGCAAAAAGCACCATTTGCATGCACATCTTGTGGTTTTGCAGAAAACTTCATCCGCGTCTACCAAAAGATGCATGTGCATGCTTAAAACGCGTTTTCGCACAAATGCGTGCGCGGGTGCTAAAAAGAGCAGCATCGGCATGCTTAGCACGTCGTTTGGTAGAAATCCACGTGCGCGTTCTGCCAAAAGCACCATTTGCATGCACATCTTGTGGTTTTGCAGAAAACTTCATCCGCGTCTACCAAAAGATGCATGTGAATGCTTAAAACGCGTTTTCGCACAAATCCGTGCGCGGGTGCTAAAAAGAGCAGCATCGGCATGCTTAGCACGTCGTTTGGTAGAAATCCACGTGCGCGTTCTGCCAAAAGCACCATTTGTATGCACATCTTGTGGTTTTGCAGAAAACTTCATCCGAGTCTACCAAAAGATGCATGTGCATGCTTAAAACGCGTTTTCGCACAAATCCGTGCGCGGGTGCTAAAAAGAGCAGCATCGGCGTGCTTAGCAGGTCGTTTGGTAGAAATCCACGTGCGCATTCTGCCAAAAGCACCATTTGCATGCACATCTTGTGGTTTTGCAGAAAACTTCATCCCCGTCTACCAAAAGATGCATGTGCATGCTTAAAACGCGTTTTCGCACAAATCCGTGCGCGGGTGCTAAAAAGAGCAGGATCGGCATGCTTAGCATGTCGTTTGGTAGAAATCCACGTGCGCGTTCTGCCAAAAGCACCATTTGCATGCACATCTTGTGGTTTTGCAGAAAACTTCATCCGCGTCTACCAAAAGAGGCATGTGCATGCTTAAAACGCGTTTTCGCACAAATCCGTGCGCGGGTGCTAAAAAGAGCAGCATCGGCATGCTTAGCACGTCGTTTGGTAGAAATCCACGTGCGCGTTCTGCCAAAGGCACCATTTGCATGCACATCTTCTGGTTTTGCAGAAAACTTCATCCGCGTCTACCAAAAGATGCATGTGCATGCTTAAAACGCGTTTTCGCACAAATCCGTGCGCGGGTGCTAAAAAGAGCAGCATCGGCATGCTTAGCACGTCGTTTGGTAGGAATCCACGTGCGCGTTCTGCCAAAAGCACCATTTGCATGTACATCTTGTGGTTTTGCAGAAAACTTCATCCGCGTCTACCAAAAGATGCATGTGCATGCTTAAAACGCGTTTTCGCACAAATCCGTGCGCGGGTGCTAAAAAGAGCAGCATCGGCATGCTTAGCACGTCGTCTGGTAGAAATCCACGTGCGCGTTCTGCAAAAAGCACCATTTGCATGCACATCTTGTGGTTTTGCAGAAAACTTCATCCGCGTCTACCAAAAGATGCATGTGCATGCTTAAAACGCGTTTTCGCACAAATGCGTGCGCGGGTGCTAAAAAGAGCAGCATCGGCATGCTTAGCACGTCGTTTGGTAGAAATCCACGTGCGCGTTCTGCCAAAAGCACCATTTGTATGCACATCTTGTGGTTTTGCAGAAAACTTCATCCGCGTCTACCAAAAGATGCATGTGCATGCTTAAAACGCGTTTTCGCACAAATCCGTGCGCGGGTGCTAAAAAGAGCAGCATCGGCGTGCTTAGCAGGTCGTTTGGTAGAAATCCAC
Organism: Dermacentor andersoni; assembly: GCF_023375885.2. Taxonomy (NCBI): domain Eukaryota; kingdom Metazoa; phylum Arthropoda; class Arachnida; order Ixodida; family Ixodidae; genus Dermacentor; species Dermacentor andersoni. Next base: position 39,056 of record NW_027314795.1, on the reverse strand, counting down.
GTGCGCATTCTGCCAAAAGCACCATTTGCGTGCACATCTTGTGGTTTTGCAGAAAACTTCATCCGCGTCTACCAAAAGATGCATGTGCATGCTTAAAACGCGTTTTCGCTCAAATCCGTGCGCGGGTGCTAAAAAGAGCAGCATCGGCATGCTTAGCATGTCGTTTGGTAGAAATCCACGTGCGCGTTCTGCCAAAAGCACCATTTGCATGCACATCTTGTGGTTTTGCAGAAAACTTCATCCGCGTCTACCAAAAGAGGCATGTGCATGCTTAAAACGCGTTTTCGCACAAATCCGTGCGCGGGTGCTAAAAAGAGCAGCATCGGCATGCTTAACACGTCGTTTGGTAGAAATCCACGTGCGCGTTCTGCCAAAAGCACCATTTGCATGCACATCTTGTGGTTTTGCAGAAAACTTCATCCGCGTCTACCAAAAGATGCATGTGCATGCTTAAAACGCGTTTTCGCACAAATCCGTGCGCGGGTGCTAAAAAGAGCAGCATCGGCATGCTTAGCACGTCGTTTGGTAGAAATCCACGTGCGCGTTCTGCCAAAAGCACCATTTGCATGCACATCTTGTGGTTTTGCAGAAAACTTTATCCGCGTCTACCAAAAGATGCATGTGCATGCTTAAAACGCGTTTTCGCACAAATCCGTGCGCGGGTGCTAAAAAGAGCAGCATCGGCATGCTTAGCACGTCGTTTGGTAGTAATCCACGTGCGCGTTCTGCCAAAAGCACCATTTGCATGCACATCTTGTGGTTTTGCAGAAAACATCATCCGCGTCTACCAAAAGATGCATGTGCATGCTTAAAACGCGTTTTCGCACAAATCCGTGCGCGGGTGCTAAAAAGAGCAGCATCGGCATGCTTAGCACGTCGTTTGGTAGAAATCCACGTGCGCGTTCTGCCAAAAGCACCATTTGCATGCACATCTTGTGGTTTTGCAGAAAACTTCATCCGCGTCTACCAAAAGATGCATGTGCATGCTTAAAACGCGTTTTCGCACAAATGTGTGCGCGGGTGCTAAAAAGAGCAGCATCGGCATGCTTAGCACGTCGTTTGGTAGAAATCCACGTGCGCGTTCTGCCAAAAGCACCATTTGCATGCACATCTTCTGGTTTTGCAGAAAACTTCATCCGCGTCTACCAAAAGATGCATGTGCATGCTTAAAACGCGTTTTCGCACAAATCCGTGCGCGGATGCTAAAAAGAGCAGCATCGGCATGCTTAGCACGTCGTTTGGTAGAAATCCACGTGCGCGTTCTGCCAAAAGCACCATTTGCATGCACATCTTCTGGTTTTGCAGAAAACTTCATCCGCGTCTACCAAAAGATGCATGTGCATGCTTAAAACGCGTTTTCGCACAAATCCGTGCGCGGGTGCTAAAAAGAGCAGCATCGGCATGCTTAGCACGTCGTTTGGTAGAAATCCACGTGCGCGTTCTGCCAAAAGCACCATTTGCATGCACATCTTGTGGTTTTGCAGAAAACTTCATCCGCGTCTACCAAAAGATGCATGTGCATGCTTAAAACGCGTTTTCGCACAAATCCGTGCGCGGGTGCTAAAAAGAGCAGCATCGGCATGCTTAGCACGTCGTCTGGTAGAAATCCACGTGCGCGTTCTGCAAAAAGCACCATTTGCATGCACATCTTGTGGTTTTGCAGAAAACTTCATCCGCGTCTACCAAAAGATGCATGTGCATGCTTAAAACGCGTTTTCGCACAAATGCGTGCGCGGGTGCTAAAAAGAGCAGCATCGGCATGCTTAGCACGTCGTTTGGTAGAAATCCACGTGCGCGTTCTGCCAAAAGCACCATTTGCATGCACATCTTGTGGTTTTGCAGAAAACTTCATCCGCGTCTACCAAAAGATGCATGTGCATGCTTAAAACGCGTTTTCGCACAAATCCGTGCGCGGGTGCTAAAAACAGCAGCATCGGCATGCTTAGCACGTCGTTTGGTAGAAATCCACGTGCGCGTTCTGCAAAAAGCACCATTTGCATGCACATCTTGTGGTTTTGCAGAAAACTCCATCCGCGTCTACCAAAAGATGCATGTGCATGCTTAAAACGCGTTTTCGCACAAATGCGTGCGCGGGTGCTAAAAAGAGCAGCATCGGCATGCTTAGCACGTCGTTTGGTAGAAATCCACGTGCGCGTTCTGCCAAAAGCACCATTTGCATGCACATCTTGTGGTTTTGCAGAAAACTTCATCCGCGTCTACCAAAAGATGCATGTGCATGCTTAAAACGCGTTTTCGCACAAATGCGTGCGCGGGTGCTAAAAAGAGCAGCATCGGCGTGCTTAGCAGGTCGTTTGGTAGAAATCCACGTGCGCATTCTGCCAAAAGCACCATTTGCATGCACATCTTGTGGTTTTGCAGAAAACTTCATCCCCGTCTACCAAAAGATGCATGTGCATGCTTAAAACGCGTTTTCGCACAAATCCGTGCGCGGGTGCTAAAAAGAGCAGGATCGGCATGCTTAGCATGTCGTTTGGTAGAAATCCACGTGCGCGTTCTGCCAAAAGCACCATTTGCATGCACATCTTGTGGTTTTGCAGAAAACTTCATCCGCGTCTACCAAAAGAGGCATGTGCATGCTTAAAACGCGTTTTCGCACAAATCCGTGCGCGGGTGCTAAAAAGAGCAGCATCGGCATGCTTAGCACGTCGTTTGGTAGAAATCCACGTGCGCGTTCTGCCAAAGGCACCATTTGCATGCACATCTTCTGGTTTTGCAGAAAACTTCATCCGCGTCTACCAAAAGATGCATGTGCATGCTTAAAACGCGTTTTCGCACAAATCCGTGCGCGGGTGCTAAAAAGAGCAGCATCGGCATGCTTAGCACGTCGTTTGGTAGGAATCCACGTGCGCGTTCTGCCAAAAGCACCATTTGCATGTACATCTTGTGGTTTTGCAGAAAACTTCATCCGCGTCTACCAAAAGATGCATGTGCATGCTTAAAACGCGTTTTCGCACAAATCCGTGCGCGGGTGCTAAAAAGAGCAGCATCGGCATGCTTAGCACGTCGTCTGGTAGAAATCCACGTGCGCGTTCTGCAAAAAGCACCATTTGCATGCACATCTTGTGGTTTTGCAGAAAACTTCATCCGCGTCTACCAAAAGATGCATGTGCATGCTTAAAACGCGTTTTCGCACAAATGCGTGCGCGGGTGCTAAAAAGAGCAGCATCGGCATGCTTAGCACGTCGTTTGGTAGAAATCCACGTGCGCGTTCTGCCAAAAGCACCATTTGTATGCACATCTTGTGGTTTTGCAGAAAACTTCATCCGCGTCTACCAAAAGATGCATGTGCATGCTTAAAACGCGTTTTCGCACAAATCCGTGCGCGGGTGCTAAAAAGAGCAGCATCGGCGTGCTTAGCAGGTCGTTTGGTAGAAATCCACGTGCGCATTCTGCCAAAAGCACCATTTGCGTGCACATCTTGTGGTTTTGCAGAAAACTTCATCCGCGTCTACCAAAAGATGCATGTGCATGCTTAAAACGCGTTTTCGCTCAAATCCGTGCGCGGGTGCTAAAAAGAGCAGCATCGGCATGCTTAGCATGTCGTTTGGTAGAAATCCACGTGCGCGTTCTGCCAAAAGCACCATTTGCATGCACATCTTGTGGTTTTGCAGAAAACTTCATCCGCGTCTACCAAAAGAGGCATGTGCATGCTTAAAACGCGTTTTCGCACAAATCCGTGCGCGGGTGCTAAAAAGAGCAGCATCGGCATGCTTAACACGTCGTTTGGTAGAAATCCACGTGCGCGTTCTGCCAAAAGCACCATTTGCATGCACATCTTGTGGTTTTGCAGAAAACTTCATCCGCGTCTACCAAAAGATGCATGTGCATGCTTAAAACGCGTTTTCGCACAAATCCGTGCGCGGGTGCTAAAAAGAGCAGCATCGGCATGCTTAGCACGTCGTTTGGTAGAAATCCACGTGCGCGTTCTGCCAAAAGCACCATTTGCATGCACATCTTGTGGTTTTGCAGAAAACTTTATCCGCGTCTACCAAAAGATGCATGTGCATGCTTAAAACGCGTTTTCGCACAAATCCGTGCGCGGGTGCTAAAAAGAGCAGCATCGGCATGCTTAGCACGTCGTTTGGTAGTAATCCACGTGCGCGTTCTGCCAAAAGCACCATTTGCATGCACATCTTGTGGTTTTGCAGAAAACATCATCCGCGTCTACCAAAAGATGCATGTGCATGCTTAAAACGCGTTTTCGCACAAATCCGTGCGCGGGTGCTAAAAAGAGCAGCATCGGCATGCTTAGCACGTCGTTTGGTAGAAATCCACGTGCGCGTTCTGCCAAAAGCACCATTTGCATGCACATCTTGTGGTTTTGCAGAAAACTTCATCCGCGTCTACCAAAAGATGCATGTGCATGCTTAAAACGCGTTTTCGCACAAATCCGTGCGCGGGTGCTAAAAAGAGCAGCATCGGCATGCTTAGCACGTCGTTTGGTAGAAATCCACGTGCGCGTTCTGCAAAAAGCACCATTTGCATGCACATCTTGTGGTTTTGCAGAAAACTCCATCCGCGTCTACCAAAAGATGCATGTGCATGCTTAAAACGCGTTTTCGCACAAATGTGTGCGCGGGTGCTAAAAAGAGCAGCATCGGCATGCTTAGCACGTCGTTTGGTAGAAATCCACGTGCGCGTTCTGCCAAAAGCACCATTTGCATGCACATCTTCTGGTTTTGCAGAAAACTTCATCCGCGTCTACCAAAAGATGCATGTGCATGCTTAAAACGCGTTTTCGCACAAATCCGTGCGCGGATGCTAAAAAGAGCAGCATCGGCATGCTTAGCACGTCGTTTGGTAGAAATCCACGTGCGCGTTCTGCCAAAAGCACCATTTGCATGCACATCTTCTGGTTTTGCAGAAAACTTCATCCGCGTCTACCAAAAGATGCATGTGCATGCTTAAAACGCGTTTTCGCACAAATCCGTGCGCGGGTGCTAAAAAGAGCAGCATCGGCATGCTTAGCACGTCGTTTGGTAGAAATCCACGTGCGCGTTCTGCCAAAAGCACCATTTGCATGCACATCTTGTGGTTTTGCAGAAAACTTCATCCGCGTCTACCAAAAGATGCATGTGCATGCTTAAAACGCGTTTTCGCACAAATCCGTGCGCGGGTGCTAAAAAGAGCAGCATCGGCATGCTTAGCACGTCGTCTGGTAGAAATCCACGTGCGCGTTCTGCAAAAAGCACCATTTGCATGCACATCTTGTGGTTTTGCAGAAAACTTCATCCGCGTCTACCAAAAGATGCATGTGCATGCTTAAAACGCGTTTTCGCACAAATGCGTGCGCGGGTGCTAAAAAGAGCAGCATCGGCATGCTTAGCACGTCGTTTGGTAGAAATCCACGTGCGCGTTCTGCCAAAAGCACCATTTGCATGCACATCTTGTGGTTTTGCAGAAAACTTCATCCGCGTCTACCAAAAGATGCATGTGCATGCTTAAAACGCGTTTTCGCACAAATCCGTGCGCGGGTGCTAAAAACAGCAGCATCGGCATGCTTAGCACGTCGTTTGGTAGAAATCCACGTGCGCGTTCTGCAAAAAGCACCATTTGCATGCACATCTTGTGGTTTTGCAGAAAACTCCATCCGCGTCTACCAAAAGATGCATGTGCATGCTTAAAACGCGTTTTCGCACAAATGCGTGCGCGGGTGCTAAAAAGAGCAGCATCGGCATGCTTAGCACGTCGTTTGGTAGAAATCCACGTGCGCGTTCTGCCAAAAGCACCATTTGCATGCACATCTTGTGGTTTTGCAGAAAACTTCATCCGCGTCTACCAAAAGATGCATGTGCATGCTTAAAACGCGTTTTCGCACAAATCCGTGCGCGGGTGCTAAAAAGAGCAGCATCGGCATGCTTAGCACGTCGTTTGGTAGAAATCCACGTGCGCGTTCTGCAAAAAGCACCATTTGCATGCACATCTTGTGGTTTTGCAGAAAACTCCATCCGCGTCTACCAAAAGATGCATGTGCATGCTTAAAACGCGTTTTCGCACAAATGCGTGCGCGGGTGCTAAAAAGAGCAGCATCGGCATGCTTAGCCCGTCGTTTGGTAGAAATCCACGTGCGCGTTCTGCCAAAAGCACCATTTGCATGCACATCTTGTGGTTTTGCAGAAAACTTCATCCGCGTCTACCAAAAGATGCATGGGCATGCTTAAAACGCGTTTTCGCACAAATCCGTGCGCGGGTGCTAAAAAGAGCAGCATCGGCAAGCTTAGCACGTCGTTTGGTAAAAATCCACGTGCGCGTTCTGCAAAAAGCACCATTTGCATGCACATCTTGTGGTTTTGCAGAAACCTTCATCCGCGTCTACCAAAAGATGCATGTGCATGCTTAAAACGCGTTTTCGCACAAATGCGTGCGCGGGTGCTAAAAAGAGCAGCATCGGCATGCTTAGCACGTCGTTTGGTAGAAATCCACGTGCGCGTTCTGCAAAAAGCACCATTTGCATGCACATCTTGTGGTTTTGCAGAAAACTTCATCCGCGTCTACCAAAAGATGCATGTGCATGCCTAAAACGCGTTTTCGCACAAATGCGTGCTCGGGTGCTAAAAAGAGCAGCATCGGCATGCTTAGCACGTCGTTTGGTAGAAATCCACGTGCGCGTTCTGCCAAAAGCACCATTTGCATGCACATCTTGTGGTTTTGCAGAAAACTTCATCCGCGTCTACCAAAAGATGCATGTGCATGCTTAAAACGCGTTTTCGCACAAATGCGTGCGCGGGTGCTAAAAAGAGCAGCATCGGCATGCTTAGCACGTCGTTTGGTAGAAATCCACGTGCGCGTTCTGCCAAAAGCACCATTTGCATGCACATCTTGTGGTTTTGCAGAAAACTTCATCCGCGTCTACCAAAAGATGCATGTGCATGCTTAAAACGCGTTTTCGCACAAATCCGTGCGCGGGTGCTAAAAAGAGCAGCATCGGCATGCTTAGCACGTCGTTTGGTAGAAATCCACGTGCGCGTTCTGCCAAAAGCACCATTTGCATGCACATCTTTTGGTTTTGCAGAAAACTTCATCAGCGTCTACCAAAAGATGCATGTGCATGCTTAAAACGCGTTTTCGCACAAATCCGTGCGCGGGTGCTAAAAAGAGCAGCATCGGCATGCTTAGCACGTCGTTTGGTAGAAATCCACGTGCGCGTTCTGCCAAAAGCACCATTTGCATGCACATCTTGTGGTTTTGCAGAAAACTTCATCCGCGTCTACCAAAAGATGCATGTGCATGCTTAAAACGCGTTTTCGCACAAATCCGTGCGCGGGTGCTAAAAAGAGCAGCATCGGCATGCTTAGCACGTCGTTTGGTAGAAATCCACGTGCGCGTTCTGCCAAAAGCACCATTTGCATGCACATTTTGTGGTTTTGCAGAAAACTTCATCCGCGTCTACCAAAAGATGCATGTGCATGCTTAAAACGCGTTTTCGCACAAATCCGTGCGCGGGTGCTAAAAAGAGCAGCATCGGCATGCTTAGCACGTCGTTTGGTAGAAATCCACGTGCGCGTTCTGCCAAAAGCACCATTTGCATGCACATCTTGTGGTTTTGCAGAAAACTTCATCCGCGTCTACCAAAAGATGCATGTGCAAGCTTAAAACGCGTTTTCGCACAAATGCGTGCGCGGGTGCTAAAAAGAGCAGCATCGGCATGCTTAGCACGTCGTTTGGTAGAAATCCACGTGCGCGTTCTGCAAAAAGCACCATTTGCATGCACATCTTGTGGTTTTGCAGAAAACTTCATCCGCGTCTACCAAAAGATGCATGTGCATGCTTAAAACGCGTTTTCGCACAAATCCGTGCGCGGGTGCTAAAAAGAGCAGCATCGGCATGCTTAGCACGTCGTTTGGTAGAAATCCACGTGCGCGTTCTGCCAAAAGCACCATTTGCATGCACATCTTGTGGTTTTGCAGAAAACTTCATCCGCGTCTACCAAAAGATGCATGTGCATGCTTAAAACGCGTTTTCGCACAAATGCGTGCGCGGGTGCTAAAAAGAGCAGCATCGGCATGCTTAGCCCGTCGTTTGGTAGAAATCCACGTGCGCGTTCTGCCAAAAGCACCATTTGCATGCACATCTTGTGGTTTTGCAGAAAACTTCATCCGCGTCTACCAAAAGATGCATGGGCATGCTTAAAACGCGTTTTCGCACAAATCCGTGCGCGGGTGCTAAAAAGAGCAGCATCGGCAAGCTTAGCACGTCGTTTGGTAAAAATCCACGTGCGCGTTCTGCAAAAAGCACCATTTGCATGCACATCTTGTGGTTTTGCAGAAACCTTCATCCGCGTCTACCAAAAGATGCATGTGCATGCTTAAAACGCGTTTTCGCACAAATGCGTGCGCGGGTGCTAAAAAGAGCAGCATCGGCATGCTTAGCACGTCGTTTGGTAGAAATCCACGTGCGCGTTCTGCAAAAAGCACCATTTGCATGCACATCTTGTGGTTTTGCAGAAAACTTCATCCGCGTCTACCAAAAGATGCATGTGCATGCCTAAAACGCGTTTTCGCACAAATGCGTGCTCGGGTGCTAAAAAGAGCAGCATCGGCATGCTTAGCACGTCGTTTGGTAGAAATCCACGTGCGCGTTCTGCCAAAAGCACCATTTGCATGCACATCTTGTGGTTTTGCAGAAAACTTCATCCGCGTCTACCAAAAGATGCATGTGCATGCTTAAAACGCGTTTTCGCACAAATGCGTGCGCGGGTGCTAAAAAGAGCAGCATCGGCATGCTTAGCACGTCGTTTGGTAGAAATCCACGTGCGCGTTCTGCCAAAAGCACCATTTGCATGCACATCTTGTGGTTTTGCAGAAAACTTCATCCGCGTCTACCAAAAGATGCATGTGCATGCTTAAAACGCGTTTTCGCACAAATCCGTGCGCGGGTGCTAAAAAGAGCAGCATCGGCATGCTTAGCACGTCGTTTGGTAGAAATCCACGTGCGCGTTCTGCCAAAAGCACCATTTGCATGCACATCTTTTGGTTTTGCAGAAAACTTCATCAGCGTCTACCAAAAGATGCATGTGCATGCTTAAAACGCGTTTTCGCACAAATCCGTGCGCGGGTGCTAAAAAGAGCAGCATCGGCATGCTTAGCACGTCGTTTGGTAGAAATCCACGTGCGCGTTCTGCCAAAAGCACCATTTGCATGCACATCTTGTGGTTTTGCAGAAAACTTCATCCGCGTCTACCAAAAGATGCATGTGCATGCTTAAAACGCGTTTTCGCACAAATCCGTGCGCGGGTGCTAAAAAGAGCAGCATCGGCATGCTTAGCACGTCGTTTGGTAGAAATCCACGTGCGCGTTCTGCCAAAAGCACCATTTGCATGCACATTTTGTGGTTTTGCAGAAAACTTCATCCGCGTCTACCAAAAGATGCATGTGCATGCTTAAAACGCGTTTTCGCACAAATCCGTGCGCGGGTGCTAAAAAGAGCAGCATCGGCATGCTTAGCACGTCGTTTGGTAGAAATCCACGTGCGCGTTCTGCCAAAAGCACCATTTGCATGCACATCTTGTGGTTTTGCAGAAAACTTCATCCGCGTCTACCAAAAGATGCATGTGCAAGCTTAAAACGCGTTTTCGCACAAATGCGTGCGCGGGTGCTAAAAAGAGCAGCATCGGCATGCTTAGCACGTCGTTTGGTAGAAATCCACGTGCGCGTTCTGCAAAAAGCACCATTTGCATGCACATCTTGTGGTTTTGCAGAAAACTTCATCCGCGTCTACCAAAAGATGCATGTGCATGCTTAAAACGCGTTTTCGCACAAATCCGTGCGCGGGTGCTAAAAAGAGCAGCATCGGCATGCTTAGCACGTCGTTTGGTAGAAATCCACGTGCGCGTTCTGCCAAAAGCACCATTTGCATGCACATCTTGTGGTTTTGCAGAAAACTTCATCCGCGTCTACCAAAAGATGCATGTGCATGCTTAAAACGCGTTTTCGCACAAATGCGTGCGCGGGTGCTAAAAAGAGCAGCATCGGCATGCTTAGCACGTCGTTTGGTTGAAATCCACGTGCGCGTTCTGCCAAAAGCACCATTTGCATGCACATCTTGTGGTTTTGCAGAAAACTTCATCCGCGTCTACCAAAAGATGCATCTGCATACTTAAAACGCGTTTTCGCACAAATCCGTGTGCGGGTGCTAAAAAGAGCAGCATCGGCATGCTTAGCACGTCGTTTGGTAGAAATCCACGTGAGCGTTCTGCCAAAAGCACCATTTGCATGCACAACTTGTGGTTTTGCAGAAAACTTCATCCGCGTCTACCAAAAGATGCATGTGCATGCTTAAAACGCGTTTTCGCACAAATCCGTGCGCGGGTGCTAAAAAGAGCAGCATCGGCATGCTTAGCACGTCGTTTGGTAGAAATCCACGTGCGCGTTCTGCCAAAAGCACCATTTGCATGCACATCTTGTGGTTTTGCAGAAAACTCCATCCGCGTCTACCAAAAGATACATGTGCATGCTTAAAACGCGTTTTCGCACAAATGCGTGCGCGGGTGCTAAAAAGAGCAGCATCGGCATGCTTAGCACGTCGTTTGGTAGAAATCCACGTGCGCGTTCTGCAAAAAGCACCATTTGCATGCACATCTTGTGGTTTTGCAGAAAACTTCATCCGCGTCTACCAAAAGATGCATGTGCATGCTTAAAACGCGTTTTCGCACAAATGCGTGCTCGGGTGCTAAAAAGAGCAGCATCGGCATGCTTAGCACGTCGTTTGGTAGAAATCCACGTGCGCGTTCTGCCAAAAGCACCATTTGCATGCACATCTTGTGGTTTTGCAGAAAACTTCATCCGCGTCTACCAAAAGATGCATGTGCATGCTTAAAACGCGTTTTCGCACAAATGCGTGCGCGGGTGCTAAAAAGAGCAGCATCGGCATGCTTAGCACGTCGTTTGGTAGAAATCCACGTGCGCGTTCTGCCAAAAGCACCATTTGCATGCACATCTTGTGGTTTTGCAGAAAACTTCATCCGCGTCTACCAAAAGATGCATGTGCATGCTTAAAACGCGTTTTCGCACAAATCCGTGCGCGGGTGCTAAAAAGAGCAGCATCGGCATGCTTAGCACGTCGTTTGGTAGAAATCCACGTGCGCGTTCTGCCAAAAGCACCATTTGCATGCACATCTTTTGGTTTTGCAGAAAACTTCATCAGCGTCTACCAAAAGATGCATGTGCATGCTTAAAACGCGTTTTCGCACAAATCCGTGCGCGGGTGCTAAAAAGAGCAGCATCGGCATGCTTAGCACGTCGTTTGGTAGAAATCCACGTGCGCGTTCTGCTAAAAGCACCATTTGCATGCACATCTTGTGGTTTTGCAGAAAAGTTCATCCGCGTCTACCAAAAGATGCATGTGCATGCTTAAAACGCGTTTTCGCACAAATCCGTGCGCGGGTGCTAAAAAGAGCAGCATCGGCATGCTTAGCACGTCGTTTGGTAGAAATCCACGTGCGCGTTCTGCCAAAAGCACCATTTGCATGCACATCTTGTGGTTTTGCAGAAAACTTCATCCGCGTCTACCAAAAGATGCATGTGCATGCTTAAAACGCGTTTTCGCACAAATCCGTGCGCGGGTGCTAAAAAGAGAAGCATCGGCATGCTTAGCACGTCGTTTGGTAGAAATCCACGTGCGCGTTCTGCCAAAAGCACCATTTGCATGCACATCTTGTGGTTTTGCAGAAAACTTCATCCGCGTCTACCAAAAGATGCATGTGCATGCTTAAAACGCGTTTTCGCACAAATGCGTGCGCGGGTGCTAAAAAGAGCAGCATCGGCATGCTTAGCACGTCGTTTGGTAGAAATCCACGTGCGCGTTCTGCAAAAAGCACCATTTGCATGCACATCTTGTGGTTTTGCAGAAAACTTCATCCGCGTCTACCAAAAGATGCATGTGCATGCTTAAAACGCGTTTTCGCACAAATCCGTGCGCGGGTGCTAAAAAGAGCAGCATCGGCATGCTTAGCACGTCGTTTGGTAGAAATCCACGTGCGCGTTCTGCCAAAAGCACCATTTGCATGCACATCTTGTGGTTTTGCAGAAAACTTCATCCGCGTCTACCAAAAGATGCATGTGCATGCTTAAAACGCGTTTTCGCACAAATGCGTGCGCGGGTGCTAAAAAGAGCAGCATCGGCATGCTTAGCACGTCGTTTGGTTGAAATCCACGTGCGCGTTCTGCCAAAAGCACCATTTGCATGCACATCTTGTGGTTTTGCAGAAAACTTCATCCGCGTCTACCAAAAGATGCATGTGCATACTTAAAACGCGTTTTCGCACAAATCCGTGCGCGGGTGCTAAAAAGAGCAGCATCGGCATGCTTAGCACGTCGTTTGGTAGAAATCCACGTGCGCGTTCTGCCAAAAGCACCATTTGCATGCACATCTTGTGGTTTTGCAGAAAACTTCATCCGCGTCTACCAAAAGATGCATGTGCATGCTTAAAACGCGTTTTCGCACAAATCCGTGCGCGGGTGCTAAAAAGAGCAGCATCGGCATGCTTAGCACGTCGTTTGGTAGAAATCCACGTGCGCGTTCTGCCAAAAGCACCATTTGCATGCACATCTTGTGGTTTTGCAGAAAACTTCATCCGCGTCTACCAAAAGATGCATGTGCATGCTTAAAACGCGTTTTCGCACAAATGCGTGCGCGGGTGCTAAAAAGAGCAGCATCGGCATGCTTAGCACGTCGTTTGGTAGAAATCCACGTGCGCGTTCTGCCAAAAGCACCATTTGCATGCACATCTTGTGGTTTTGCAGAAAACTTCATCCGCGTCTACCAAAAGATGCATGTGCATGCTTAAAACGCGTTTTCGCACAAATCCGTGCGCGGGTGCTAAAAAGAGCAGCATCGGCATGCTTAGCACGTCGTTTGGTAGAAATCCACGTGCGCGTTCTGCCAAAAGCACCATTTGCATGCACATCTTTTGGTTTTGCAGAAAACTTCATCAGCGTCTACCAAAAGATGCATGTGCATGCTTAAAACGCGTTTTCGCACAAATCCGTGCGCGGGTGCTAAAAAGAGCAGCATCGGCATGCTTAGCACGTCGTTTGGTAGAAATCCACGTGCGCGTTCTGCTAAAAGCACCATTTGCATGCACATCTTGTGGTTTTGCAGAAAAGTTCATCCGCGTCTACCAAAAGATGCATGTGCATGCTTAAAACGCGTTTTCGCACAAATCCGTGCGCGGGTGCTAAAAAGAGCAGCATCGGCATGCTTAGCACGTCGTTTGGTAGAAATCCACGTGCGCGTTCTGCCAAAAGCACCATTTGCATGCACATCTTGTGGTTTTGCAGAAAACTTCATCCGCGTCTACCAAAAGATGCATGTGCATGCTTAAAACGCGTTTTCGCACAAATCCGTGCGCGGGTGCTAAAAAGAGAAGCATCGGCATGCTTAGCACGTCGTTTGGTAGAAATCCACGTGCGCGTTCTGCCAAAAGCACCATTTGCATGCACATCTTGTGGTTTTGCAGAAAACTTCATCCGCGTCTACCAAAAGATGCATGTGCATGCTTAAAACGCGTTTTCGCACAAATGCGTGCGCGGGTGCTAAAAAGAGCAGCATCGGCATGCTTAGCACGTCGTTTGGTAGAAATCCACGTGCGCGTTCTGCAAAAAGCACCATTTGCATGCACATCTTGTGGTTTTGCAGAAAACTTCATCCGCGTCTACCAAAAGATGCATGTGCATGCTTAAAACGCGTTTTCGCACAAATCCGTGCGCGGGTGCTAAAAAGAGCAGCATCGGCATGCTTAGCACGTCGTTTGGTAGAAATCCACGTGCGCGTTCTGCCAAAAGCACCATTTGCATGCACATCTTGTGGTTTTGCAGAAAACTTCATCCGCGTCTACCAAAAGATGCATGTGCATGCTTAAAACGCGTTTTCGCACAAATGCGTGCGCGGGTGCTAAAAAGAGCAGCATCGGCATGCTTAGCACGTCGTTTGGTTGAAATCCACGTGCGCGTTCTGCCAAAAGCACCATTTGCATGCACATCTTGTGGTTTTGCAGAAAACTTCATCCGCGTCTACCAAAAGATGCATGTGCATACTTAAAACGCGTTTTCGCACAAATCCGTGCGCGGGTGCTAAAAAGAGCAGCATCGGCATGCTTAGCACGTCGTTTGGTAGAAATCCACGTGCGCGTTCTGCCAAAAGCACCATTTGCATGCACATCTTGTGGTTTTGCAGAAAACTTCATCCGCGTCTACCAAAAGATGCATGTGCATGCTTAAAACGCGTTTTCGCACAAATCCGTGCGCGGGTGCTAAAAAGAGCAGCATCGGCATGCTTAGCACGTCGTTTGGTAGAAATCCACGTGCGCGTTCTGCCAAAAGCACCATTTGCATGCACATCTTGTGGTTTTGCAGAAAACTTCATCCGCGTCTACCAAAAGATGCATGTGCATGCTTAAAACGCGTTTTCGCACAAATCCGTGCGCGGGTGCTAAAAAGAGCAGCATCGGCATGCTTAGCACGTCGTTTGGTAGAAATCCACGTGCGCGTTCTGCCAAAAGCACCATTTGCATGCACATCTTGTGGTTTTGCAGAAAACTTCATCCGCGTCTACCAAAAGATGCATGTGCATGCTTAAAACGCGTTTTCGCACAAATCCTTGCGCGGGTGCTAAAAAGAGCAGCATCGGCATGCTTGGCACGTCGTTTGGTAGAAATCCACGTGCGCGTTCTGCAAAAAGCACCATTTGCATGCACATCTTGTGGTTTTGCAGAAAACTCCATCCGCGTCTACCAAAAGATGCATGTGCATGCTTAAAACGCGTTTTCGCACAAATGCGTGCGCGGGTGCTAAAAAGAGCAGCATCGGCATGCTTAGCACGTCGTTTGGTAGAAATCCACGTGCGCGTTCTGCCAAAAGCACCATTTGCATGCACATCTTGTGGTTTTGCAGAAAACTTCATCCGCGTCTACCAAAAGATGCATGGGCATGCTTAAAACGCGTTTTCGCACAAATCCGTGCGCGGGTGCTAAAAAGAGCAGCATCGGCAAGCTTAGCACGTCGTTTGGTAGAAAACCACGTGCGCGTTCTGCAAAAAGCACCATTTGCATGCACATCTTGTGGTTTTGCAGAAACCTTCATCCGCGTCTACCAAAAGATGCATGTGCATGCTTAAAACGCGTTTTCGCACAAATGCGTGCGCGGGTGCTAAAAAGAGCAGCATCGGCATGCTTAGCACGTCGTTTGGTAGAAATCCACGTGCGCGTTCTGCCAAAAGCGCCATTTGCATGCACATCTTGTGGTTTTGCAGAAAACTTCATCCGCGTCTACCAAAAGATGCATGTGCATGCTTAAAACGCGTTTTCGCACAAATCCGTGCGCGGGTGCTAAAAAGAGCAGCATCGGCATGCTTAGCACGTCGTCTGGTAGAAATCCACGTGCGCGTTCTGCAAAAAGCACCATTTGCATGCACCTCTTGTGGTTTTGCAGAAAACTTCATCCGCGTCTACCAAAAGATGCATGTGCATGCTTAAAACGCGTTTTCGCACAAATGCGTGCGCGGGTGCTAAAAAGAGCAGCATCGGCATGCTTAGCGCGTCGTTTGGTAGAAATCCACGTGCGCGTTCTGCCAAAAACACCATTTGCATGCACATCTTGTGGTTTTGCAGAAAACTTTATCCGCGTCTACCAAAAGATGCATGTGCATGCTTAAAACGCGTTTTCGCACAAATCCGTGCGCGGGTGCTAAAAAGAGCAGCATCGGCATGCTTAGCACGTCGTTTGGTAGAAATCCACGTGCGCGTTCTGCCAAAAGCACCATTTGCATGCACATCTTGTGGTTTTGCAGAAAACTTCATCCGCGTCTACCAAAAGATGCATGTGCATGCTTAAAACGCGTTTTCGCACAAATCCGTGCGCGGGTGCTAAAAAGAGCAGCATCGGCATGCTTAGCACGTCGTTTGGTAGAAATCCACGTGCGCGTTCTGCCAAAAGCACCATTTGCATGCACATCTTGTGGTTTTGCAGAAAACTTCATCCGCGTCTACCAAAAGATGCATGTGCATGCTTAAAACGCGTTTTCGCACAAATCCGTGCGCGGGTGCTAAAAAGAGCAGCATCGGCATGCTTAGCACGTCGTTTGGTAGAAATCCACGTGCGCGTTCTGCCAAAAGCACCATTTGCATGCACATCTTCTGGTTTTGCAGAAAACTTCATCCGCGTCTACCAAAAGATGCATGCGCATGCTTAAAACGCGTTTTCGCACAAATCCGTGCGCGGGTGCTAAAAAGAGCAGCATCGGCATGCTTAGCACGTCGTTTGGTAGAAATCCACGTGCGCGTTCTGCCAAAAGCACCATTTGCATGCACATCTTGTGGTTTTGCAGAAAACTTCATCCGCGTCTACCAAAAGATGCATGTGCATGCTTAAAACGCGTTTTCGCACAAATCCGTGCGCGGGTGCTAAAAAGAGCAGCATCGGCATGCTTAGCACGTCGTTTGGTAGAAATCCACGTGCGCGTTCTGCCAAAAGCACCATTTGCATGCACATCTTGTGGTTTTGCAGAAAACTTCATCCGCGTCTACCAAAAGATGCATGTGCATGCTTAAAACGCGTTTTCGCACAAATGCGTGCGCGGGTGCTAAAAAGAGCAGCATCGGCATGCTTAGCACGTCGTTTGGTAGAAATCCACGTGCGCGTTCTGCAAAAAGCACCATTTGCATGCACATCTTGTGGTTTTGCAGAAAACTTCATCCGCGTCTACCAAAAGATGCATGTGCATGCTTAAAACGCGTTTTCGCACAAATCCGTGCGCGGGTGCTAAAAAGAGCAGCATCGGCATGCTTAGCACGTCGTTTGGTAGAAATCCACGTGCGCGTTCTGCCAAAAGCACCATTTGCATGCACATCTTGTGGTTTTGCAGAAACCTTCATCCGCGTCTACCAAAAGATGCATGTGCATGCTTAAAACGCGTTTTCGCACAAATGCGTGCGCGGGTGCTAAAAAGAGCAGCATCGGCATGCTTAGCACGTCGTTTGGTAGAAATCCACGTGCGCGTTCTGCAAAAAGCACCATTTGCATGCACATCTTGTGGTTTTGCAGAAAACTTCATCCGCGTCTACCAAAAGATGCATGTGCATGCCTAAAACGCGTTTTCGCACAAATGCGTGCTCGGGTGCTAAAAAGAGCAGCATCGGCATGCTTAGCACGTCGTTTGGTAGAAATCCACGTGCGCGTTCTGCCAAAAGCACCATTTGCATGCACATCTTGTGGTTTTGCAGAAAACTTCATCCGCGTCTACCAAAAGATGCATGTGCATGCTTAAAACGCGTTTTCGCACAAATGCGTGCGCGGGTGCTAAAAAGAGCAGCATCGGCATGCTTAGCACGTCGTTTGGTAGAAATCCACGTGCGCGTTCTGCCAAAAGCACCATTTGCATGCACATCTTGTGGTTTTGCAGAAAACTTCATCCGCGTCTACCAAAAGATGCATGTGCATGCTTAAAACGCGTTTTCGCACAAATGCGTGCTCGGGTGCTAAAAAGAGCAGCATCGGCATGCTTAGCACGTCGTTTGGTAGAAATCCACGTGCGCGTTCTGCCAAAAGCACCATTTGCATGCACATCTTGTGGTTTTGCAGAAAACTTCATCCGCGTCTACCAAAAGATGCATGTGCATGCTTAAAACGCGTTTTCGCACAAATGCGTGCGCGGGTGCTAAAAAGAGCAGCATCGGCATGCTTAGCACGTCGTTTGGTAGAAATCCACGTGCGCGTTCTGCAAAAAGCACCATTTGCATGCACATCTTGTGGTTTTGCAGAAAACTTCATCCGCGTCTACCAAAAGATGCATGTGCATGCTTAAAACGAGTTTTCGCACAAATGCGTGCGCGGGTGCTAAAAAGAGCAGCATCGGCATGCTTAGCACGTCGTTTGGTAGAAATCCACGTGCGCGTTCTGCCAAAAGCGCCATTTGCATGCACATCTTGTGGTTTTGCAGAAAACTTCATCCGCGTCTACCAAAAGATGCATGTGCATGCTTAAAACGCGTTTTCGCACAAATCCGTACGCGGGTGCTAAAAAGAGCAGCATCGGCATGCTTAGCACGTCGTTTGGTAGAAATCCACGTGCGCGTTCTGCCAAAAGCACCATTTGCATGCACATCTTGTGGTTTTGCAGAAAACTTCATCCGCGTCTACCAAAAGATGCATGTGCATGCTTAAAACGCGTTTTCGCACAAATCCGTGCGCGGGTGCTAAAAAGAGCAGCATCGGCATGCTTAGCGCGTCGTTTGGTAGAAATCCACGTGCGCGTTCTGCCAAAAGCACCATTTGCATGCACATATTGTGGTTTTGCAGAAACCTTCATCCGCGTCTACCAAAAGATGCATGTGCATGCTTAAAACGCGTTTTCGCACAAATGCGTGCGCGGGTGCTAAAAAGAGCAGCATCGGCATGCTTAGCACGTCGTTTGGTAGAAATCCACGTGCGCGTTCTGCAAAAAGCACCATTTGCATGCACATCTTGTGGTTTTGCAGAAAACTTCATCCGCGTCTACCAAAAGATGCATGTGCATGCCTAAAACGCGTTTTCGCACAAATGCGTGCTCGGGTGCTAAAAAGAGCAGCATCGGCATGCTTAGCACGTCGTTTGGTAGAAATCCACGTGCGCGTTCTGCCAAAAGCACCATTTGCATGCACATCTTGTGGTTTTGCAGAAAACTTCATCCGCGTCTACCAAAAGATGCATGTGCATGCTTAAAACGCGTTTTCGCACAAATGCGTGCGCGGGTGCTAAAAAGAGCAGCATCGGCATGCTTAGCACGTCGTTTGGTAGAAATCCACGTGCGCGTTCTGCCAAAAGCACCATTTGCATGCACATCTTGTGGTTTTGCAGAAAACTTCATCCGCGTCTACCAAAAGATGCATGTGCATGCTTAAAACGCGTTTTCGCACAAATGCGTGCTCGGGTGCTAAAAAGAGCAGCATCGGCATGCTTAGCACGTCGTTTGGTAGAAATCCACGTGCGCGTTCTGCCAAAAGCACCATTTGCATGCACATCTTGTGGTTTTGCAGAAAACTTCATCCGCGTCTACCAAAAGATGCATGTGCATGCTTAAAACGCGTTTTCGCACAAATCCGTGCGCGGGTGCTAAAAAGAGCAGCATCGGCATGCTTAGCACGTCGTCTGGTAGAAATCCACGTGCGCGTTCTGCAAAAAGCACCATTTGCATGCACATCTTGTGGTTTTGCAGAAAACTTCATCCGCGTATACCAAAAGATGCATCATCATCATCATCATCAGCCTGATTACGCCCACTGCAGGGCAAAGGCCTCTCCCATACTTCTCCAACTACCCCGGTCACGTACTAATTGTGGCCATGTTGACCCTCCAAACTTCCTAATCTCATCTGCCCACCTAACTTTCTGTCGCCCCCTGCTACGCTTCCCTTCCCTCGGAATCCAGTCTGTAACCCTTAATGACCATCGGTTATCTTCCCTCCTCATTACATGTCCTGCCCATGCCCATTTCTTTTTCTTGATTTCAACTAAGATGTCATTAACGCGCGTTTGTTCCCTCACCCAATCTGCTCTTTTCTTATCCCTTAACGTTACACCTATCATTCTTCTTTCCAT
Source organism: Dermacentor andersoni (assembly GCF_023375885.2). Taxonomy (NCBI): domain Eukaryota; kingdom Metazoa; phylum Arthropoda; class Arachnida; order Ixodida; family Ixodidae; genus Dermacentor; species Dermacentor andersoni. The sequence goes on along the minus strand of NW_027314795.1, from coordinate 19,469 downwards.
AGCTCGTTGCGTCGTCCTCAATTTAAGTAGAACCCTTTTCGTAAGCCTCCAGGTTTCTGCTCCGTACGTAAGTACTGGTAAGACACAGCTGTTATACACTTTTCTCTTGAGGGATAATGGCAACCTGCTGTTCATGATCTGCGAATGCCTGCCAAACGCACCCCAGCCCATTCTTATTCTTCTGATTATTTCACTCTCATGATCTGGATCAGCAGTCACTACCTGTCCTAAGTAGATATATTCTCTTACCATTTCCAGTGCCTCGCTACCTATCGTAAACTGCTGTTCCCTTCCGAGACTGTTAAACATTACTTTAGTTTTCTGCAGATTCATTTTTAGTCCCACCCTTCTGCTCTGCCTCTCCAGATCAGTGAGCATGCATTGCAGTTGGTCCCCTGAGTTACTAAGCAAGGCAATATCATCAGCGAAGCGCAAGTTACTAAGGTATTCTCCATTTACTCTTATCCCCAATTCTTCCCAATCCAGGTCTCTGAATACCTCCTGTAAACACGCTGTGAATAGCATTGGAGAGATCGTATCTCCCTGCCTGACGCCTTTCTTTATTGGGATTTTGTTGCTTTCTTTATGGAGGAGTACAGTGGCTGTGGAGCCGCTATAGATGTCTTTCAGTATTTTTACATACGGCTCGTCTACACCCTGATTCCGCAATGCCTCCATGACTGCCGAGGTTTCGACTGAATCAAACGCTTTCTCGTAATCAATGAAAGCTATATATAATGGTCGGTTATATTCCGCACATTTCTCTATCACCTGATTGATAGTGTGAATGTGATCTATTGTTGAGTAGCCTTTACGGAATCCTGCCTGGTCCTTTGGTTGACGGAAGTCTAAGGTGTTCCGGATTCTATTTGCAATTACCTTAGTAAATACTTTGTAGGCAACGGACAGTAAGCTGATCGGTCTATAATTTTTCAAGTCTTTGGCGTCGCCTTTCTTATGGATTAGGATTATGTTAGCGTTCTTCCAAGATTCCGGTACGGTCGAGGTCTTGAGGCATTGTGTATACAGGGTGGCCAGTTTTTCTAGAACAATCTGCCCACCATCCTTCAGCAAATCTGCTGTTACCTGATCCTCCCCAGCTGCCTTCCCCCTTTGCATAGCTCCCAAGGCTTTCTTTACTTCTTCCGGCGTTACTTCTGGGATATCGAATTCCTCTAGATTATTCTCTCTTCCATTATCATCGTGGGTGCCACTCGTACTGTATAAATCTCTATAGAACTCCTCAGCCACTTGAACTATCTCATCCATATTAGTAATGATATTGCCGGCTTTGTCTCTTAACGCATACATCTGATTCTTGCCAATTCCTAGTTTCTTCTTCACTGCTTTTAGGCTTCCTCCGTTCCTGAGTGCTTGTTCAATTCTGTCCATGTTATACTTCCTTATGTCCGCTGTCTTACGCTTGTTGATTAACTTCGAAAGTTCTGCCAGTTCTATTCTAGCTGTAGGGTTAGAGGCTTTCATACATTGGCGTTTCTTGATCAGATCTTTCGTCTCCTGCGATAGCTTACTGGTATCCTGTCTAACGGAGTTACCACCGACTTCTATTGCACACTCCTTAATGATGCCCACAATATTGTCGTTCATTGCTTCAACACTAAGGTCCTCTTCGTGACTTAAAGCCGAATACCTGTTCGATAGCTTGATCTGGAATTCCTCTATTTTCCCTCTAAGCGCTAACTCATTGATGGGCTTCTTATGTACCAGTTTCCTCCGTTCCCTCCTCAGGTCTAGGCTAATTCGAGTTCTTACCATCATGTGGTCACTGCAGCGCACTTTACCGAGCACGTCCACATCTTGTATGATGCCAGGGTTAGCGCAGAGTATGAAATCTATTTCATTTCTAGTCTCGCCGTTCGGGCTCCTCCATGTCCACTTTCGGTTATTCCGCTTGCGGAAGAAGGTATTCATTATCCTCATATTATTCTGTTCTGCAAACTCCACTAATAACTCGCCCCTGCTATTCCTAGTGCCTATGCCATATTCCCCCACTGCCTTGTCTCCAGCATGCTTCTTGCCTACCTTGGCATTGAAATCGCCCATCAGTATAGTGTATTTTGTTTTCACTCTACCCATCGCCGATTCCACGTCTTCATAGAAGCTTTCGACTTCCTGGTCATCATGACTGGACGTAGGGGCGTAGACCTGTTCAACCTTCATTTTGTACCTCTTATTAAGTTTCACAACAAGACATGCCACCCTCTCGTTAATGCTATAGAATTCCTGTATGTTACCAGCTATATTCTTATTAATCAGGAATCCGACTCCTAGTTCTCTTCTCTCCGCTAAGCCCCGGTAGCACAGGACGTGCCCGCTCCTTAACACTGTATATGCTTCTTTTGGCCTCCTAACTTCACTGAGCCCTATTATATCCCATTTACTGCCCTCTAATTCTTCCAATAGCACTGCTAGACTCGCCTCACTAGATAATGTTCTTGCGTTAAACGTTGCCAGGTTCATATTCCAATGGCGGCCTGTCCGGAGCCAGGGATTCTTAGCACCCTCTGCAGCGTCGCAGGTCTGACCGCCGCCGTGGTCAGTTGCTTCGCAGCTGCTGGGGACTGAGGGCCGGGGTTTGATTGTTGTGTTCATATAGGAGGTTGTGGCCAAGTACTGCACCAGGGTGGCCAATCCTGCTCTGGTGAGGAGTGCGTTACCGGTTCTGGTCACCGGCATCAGGCCACACTCCAGGCCTGTTTATGCAATTTTATCAACACGCGGATTTTTTTTTTTTTAATCCGGTGGAAAATTGCGCGGCACCGGGATTCGAACCACGGACCTCTTGCACGCGAGGCGGGTGTTCTACCTCTACGCCAAAAGATGCATGTGCATGCTTAAAATGCGTTTTCGCACAAATGCGTGCGCGGGTGCTAAAAAGAGCAGCATCGGCATGCATAGCACGTCGTTTGGTAGAAATCCACGTGCGCGTTCTGCCAAAAGCACCATTTGCATGCACATCTTGTGGTTTTGCAGAAAACTTCATCCGCGTCTACCAAAAAATGCATGTGCATGCTTAAAACGCGTTTTCGCACAACTCCGTGCGCGGGTGCTAAAAAGAGCAGCATCGGCATGCTTAGCACGTCGTTTGGTAGAAATCCACGTGCGCGTTCTGCCAAAAGCACCATTTGCATGCACATCTTGTGGTTTTGTAGAAAACTTCATCCGCGTCTACCAAAAGATGCATGTGCATGCTTAAAACGCGTTTTCGCACAAATCCGTGCGCGGGTGCTAAAAAGAGCAGCATCGGCATGCTTAGCACGTCGTTTGGTAGAAATCCACGTGCGCGTTCTGCCAAAAGCACCATTTGCATGCACATCTTGTGGTTTTGCAGAAAACTTCATCCGCGTCTACCAAAAGATGCATGTGCATGCTTAAAACGCGTTTTCGCACAAATCCGTGCGCGGGTGCTAAAAAGAGCAGCATCGGCATGCTTAGCACGTCGTTTGGTAGAAATCCACGTGCGCGTTCTGCCAAAAGCACCATTTGCATGCACATCTTGTGGTTTTGCAGAAAACTTCATCCGCGTCTACCAAAAGAGGCATGTTCATGCTTAAAACGCGTTTTCGCACAAATCCGTGCGCGGGTGTTAAAAAGAGCAGCATCGGCATGCTTAGCACGTCGTTTGGTAGAAATCCACGTGCGCGTTCTGCCAAAAGCACCATTTGCATGCACATCTTGTGGTTTTGCAGAAAACTTCATCCGCGTCTACCAAAAGATGCATGTGCATGCTTAAAACGCGTTTTCGCACAAATCCGTGCGCGGGTGCTAAAAAGAGCAGCATCGGCATGCTTAGCACGTCGTTTGGTAGAAATCCACGTGCGCGTTCTGCAAAAAGCACCATTTGCATGCACATCTTGTGGTTTTGCGGAAAACTCCATCCGCGTCTACCAAAAGATGCATGTGCATGCTTAAAACGCGTTTTCGCACAAATGCGTGCGCGGGTGCTAAAAAGAGCAGCATCGGCATGCTTAGCACGTCGTTTGGTAGAAATCCACGTGCGCGTTCTGCCAAAGCACCATTTGCATGCACATCTTGTGGTTTTGCAGAAAACTTCATCCGCGTCTACCAAAAGATGCATGGGTATGCTTAAAACGCGTTTTCGCACAAATCCGTGCGCGGGTGCTAAAAAGAGCAGCATCGGCAAGCTTAGCACGTCGTTTGGTAGAAATCCACGTGCGCGTTCTGCAAAAAGCACCATTTGCATGCACATCTTGTGGTTTTGCAGAAACCTTCATCCGCGTCTACCAAAAGATGCATGTGCATGCTTAAAACGCGTTTTCGCACAAATGCGTGCGCGGGTGCTAAAAAGAGCAGCATCGGCATGCTTAGCACGTCGTTTGGTAGAAATCCACGTGCGCCGTCTGCAAAAAGCACCATTTGCATGCACATCTTGTGGTTTTGCAGAAAACTTCATCCGCGTCTACCAAAAGATGCATGTGCATGCTTAAAACGCGTTTTCGCACAAATGCGTGCTCGGGTGCTAAAAAGAGCAGCATCGGCATGCTTAGCACGTCGTTTGGTAGAAATCCACGTGCGCGTTCTGCCAAAAGCACCATTTGCATGCACATCTTGTGGTTTTGCAGAAAACTTCATCCGCGTCTACCAAAAGATGCATGTGCATGCTTAAAACGCGTTTTCGCACAAATGCGTGCGCGGGTGCTAAAAAGAGCAGCATCGGCATGCTTAGCACGTCGTTTGGTAGAAATCCACGTGCGCGTTCTGCCAAAAGCACCATTTGCATGCACATCTTGTGGTTTTGCAGAAAACTTCAACCGCGTCTACCAAAAGATGCATGTGCATGCTTAAAACGCGTTTTCGCACAAATCCGTGCGCGGGTGCTAAAAAGAGCAGCATCGGCATGCTTAGCACGTCGTTTGGTAGAAATCCACGTGCGCGTTCTGCCAAAAGCACCATTTGCATGCACATCTTGTGGTTTTGCAGAAAACTTCATCCGCGTCTACCAAAAGATGCATGTGCATGCTTAAAACGCGTTTTCGCACAAATCCGTGCGCGGGTGCTAAAAAGAGCAGCATCGGCATGCTTAGCACGTCGTTTGGTAGAAATCCACGTGCGCGTTCTGCCAAAAGCACCATTTGCATGCACATCTTGTGGTTTTGCAGAAAACTTCATCCGCGTCTACCAAAAGATGCATGTGCATGCTTAAAACGCGTTTTCGCACAAATGCGTGCGCGGGTGCTAAAAAGAGCAGCATCGGCATGCTTAGCACGTCGTTTGGTAGAAATCCACGTGCGCGTTCTGCCAAAAGCACCATTTGCATGCACATCTTGTGGTTTTGCAGAAAACTTCATCCGCGTCTACCAAAAGATGCATGTGCATGCTTAAAACGCGTTTTCGCACAAATCCGTGCGCGGGTGCTAAAAAGAGCAGCATCGGCATGCTTAGCACGTCGTTTGGTAGAAATCCACGTGCGCATTCTGCCAAAAGCACCATTTGCATGCACATCTTGTGGTTTTGCAGAAAACTTCATCCGCGTCTACCAAAAGATGCATGTGCATGCTTAAAACGCGTTTTCGCACAAATCCGTGCGCGGGTGCTAAAAAGAGCAGCATCGGCATGCTTAGCACGTCGTTTGGTAGAAATCCACGTGCGCGTTCTGCCAAAAGCACCATTTGCATGCACATGTTGTGGTTTTGCAGAAAACTTCATCCGCGTCTACCAAAAGATGCATGTGCATGCTTAAAACGCGTTTTCGCACAAATGCGTGCGCGGGTGCTAAAAAGAGCAGCATCGGCATGCTTAGCACGTCGTTTGGTAGAAATCCACGTGCGCGTTCTGCCAAAAGCACCATTTGCATGCACATCTTGTGGTTTTGCAGAAAACTTTATCCGCGTCTACCAAAAGATGCATGTGCATGCTTAAAACGCGTTTTCGCACAAATCCGTGCGCGGGTGCTAAAAAGAGCAGCATCGGCATGCTTAGCACGTCGTTTGGTAGAAATCCACGTGCGCGTTCTGCCAAAAGCACCATTTGCATGCACATCTTGTGGTTTTGCAGAAAACTTCATCCGCGTCTACCAAAAGATGCATGTGCATGCTTAAAACGCGTTTTCGCACAAATCCGTGCGCGGGTGCTAAAAAGAGCAGCATCGGCATGCTTAGCACGTCGTTTGGTAGAAATCCACGTGCGCGTTCTGCCAAAAGCACCATTTGCATGCACATCTTGTGGTTTTGCAGAAAACTTCATCCGCGTCTACCAAAAGATGCATGTGCATGCTTAAAACGCGTTTTCGCACAAATCCGTGCGCGGGTGCTAAAAAGAGCAGCATCGGCATGCTTAGCACGTCGTTTGGTAGAAATCCACGTGCGCGTTCTGCCAAAAGCACCATTTGCATGCACATCTTGTGGTTTTGCAGAAAACTTCATCCGCGTCTACCAAAAGAAGCATGTCCATGCTTAAAACGCGTTTTCGCACAAATCCGTGCGCGGGTGCTAAAAAGAGCAGCATCGGCATGCTTAGCACGTCGTTTGGTAGAAATCCACGTGCGCGTTCTGCCAAAAGCACCATTTGCATGCACATCTTCTGGTTTTGCAGAAAACTTCATCCGCGTCTACCAAAAGATGCATGTGCATGCTTAAAACGCGTTTTCGCACAAATCCGTGCGCGGGTGCTAAAAAGAGCAGCATCGGCATGCTTAGCACGTCGTTTGGTAGAAATCCACGTGCGCGTTCTGCCAAAAGCATCATTTGCATGCACATCTTCTGGTTTTGCAGAAAACTTCATCCGCGTCTACCAAAAGATGCATGTGCATGCTTAAAACGCGTTTTCGCACAAATCCGTGCGCGGGTGCTAAAAAGAGCAGCATCGGCATGCTTAGCACATCGTCTGGTAGAAATCCACGTGCGCGTTCTGCAAAAAGCACCATTTGCATGCACATCTTGTGGTTTTGCAGAAAACTTCATCCGCGTCTACCAAAAGATGCATGTGCATGCTTAAAACGCGTTTTCGCACAAATGCGTGCGCGGGTGCTAAAAAGAGCAGCATCGGCATGCTTAGCACGTCGTTTGGTAGAAATCCACGTGCGCGTTCTGCCAAAAGCACCATTTGCATGCACATCTTGTGGTTTTGCAGAAAACTTCATCCGCGTCTACCAAAAAATGCATGTGCATGCTTAAAACGCGTTTTCGCACAAATCCGTGCGCGGGTGCTAAAAAGAGCAGCATCGGCATGCTTAGCACGTCGTTTGGTAGAAATCCACGTGCGCGTTCTGCCAAAAGCACCATTTGCATGCACATCTTGTGCTTTTGTAGAAAACTTCATCCGCGTCTACCAAAAGATGCATGTGGATGCTTAAAACGCGTTTTCGCACAAATCCGTGCGCGCGTGCTAAAAAGAGCAGCATCGGTATGCTTAGCACGTCGTTTGGTAGAAATCCACGTGCGCGTTCTGCCAAAAGCACCATTTGCATGCACATCTTGTGGTTTTGCAGAAAACTTCATCCGCGTCTACCAAAAGATGCATGTGCATGCTTAAAACGCGTTTTCGCACAAATCCGTGCGCGGGTGCTAAAAAGAGCAGCATCGGCATGCTTAGCACGTCGTTTGGTAGAAATCCACGTGCGCGTTCTGCCAAAAGCACCATTTGCATGCACATCTTGTGGTTTTGCAGAAAACTTCATCCGCGTCTACCAAAAGAGGCATGTGCATGCTTAAAACGCGTTTTCGCACAAATCCGTGCGCGGGTGTTAAAAAGAGCAGCATCGGCATGCTTAGCACGTCGTTTGGTAGAAATCCACGTGCGCGTTCTGCCAAAAGCACCATTTGCATGCACATCTTGTGGTTTTGCAGAAAACTTCATCCGTGTCTACCAAAAGATGCATGTGCATGCTTAAAACGCGTTTTCGCACAAATCCGTGCGCGGGTGCTAAAAAGAGCAGCATCGGCATGCTTAGCACGTCGTTTGGTAGAAATCCACGTGCGCGTTCTGCCAAAAGCACCATTTGCATGCACATCTTGTGGTTTTGCAGAAAACTTCATCCGCGTCTACCAAAAGATGCATGTGCATGCTTAAAACGCGTTTTCGCACAAATCCGTGCGCGGGTGCTCAAAAGAGCAGCATCGGCATGCTTAGCACGTCGTTTGGTAGAAATCCACGTGCGCGTTCTGCAAAAAGCACCATTTGCATGCACATCTTGTGGTTTTGCGGAAAACTCCATCCGCGTCTACCAAAAGATGCATGTGCATGCTTAAAACGCGTTTTCACACAAATCCGTGCGCGGGTGCTAAAAAGAGCAGCATCGGCAAGCTTAGCACGTCGTTTGGTAGAAATCCACGTGCGCGTTCTGCAAAAAGCACCATTTGCATGCACATCTTGTGGTTTTGCAGAAACCTTCATCCGCGTCTACCAAAAGATGCATGTGCATGCTTAAAACGCGTTTTCGCACAAATGCGTGCGCGGGTGCTAAAAAGAGCAGCATCGGCATGCTTAGCACGTCGTTTGGTAGAAATCCACGTGCGCCGTCTGCAAAAAGCACCATTTGCATGCACATCTTGTGGTTTTGCAGAAAACTTCATCCGCGTCTACCAAAAAATGCATGTGCATGCTTAAAACGCGTTTTCGCACAAATGCGTGCTCGGGTGCTAAAAAGAGCAGCATCGGCATGCTTAGCACGTCGTTTGGTAGAAATCCACGTGCGCGTTCTGCCAAAAGCACCATTTGCATGCACATCTTGTGGTTTTGCAGAAAACTTCATCCGCGTCTACCAAAAGATGCATGTGCATGCTTAAAACGCGTTTTCGCACAAATGCGTGCGCGGGTGCTAAAAAGAGCAGCATCGGCATGCTTAGCACGTCGTTTGGTAGAAATCCACGTGCGCGTTCTGCCAAAAGCACCATTTGCATGCACATCTTGTGGTTTTGCAGAAAACTTCATCCGCGTCTACCAAAAGATGCATGTGCATGCTTAAAACGCGTTTTCGCACAAATCCGTGCGCGGGTGCTAAAAAGAGCAGCATCGGCATGCTTAGCACATCGTTTGGTAGAAATCCACGTGCGCGTTCTGCCAAAAGCACCATTTGCATGCACATCTTTTGGTTTTGGAGAAAACTTCATCAGCGTCTACCAAAAGATGCATATGCATGCTTAAAACGCGTTTTCGCACAAATCCGTGCGCGGGTGCTAAAAAGAGCAGCATCGGCATGCTTAGCACGTCGTTTGGTAGAAATCCACGTGCGCGTTCTGCCAAAAGCACCATTTGCATGCACATCTTGTGGTTTTGCAGAAAACTTCATCCGCGTCTACCAAAAGATGCATGTGCATGCTTAAAACGCGTTTTCGCACAAATCCGTGCGCGGGTGCTAAAAACAGCAGCATCGGCATGCTTAGCACGTCGTTTGGTAGAAATCCACGTGCGCGTTCTGCCAAAAGCACCATTTGCATGCACATCTTGTGGTTTTGCAGAAAACTTCATCCGCGTCTACCAAAAGATGCATGTGCATGCTTAAAACGCGTTTTCGCACAAATCCGTGCGCGGGTGCTAAAAAGAGCAGCATCGGCATGCTTAGCACGTCGTTTGGTAGAAATCCACGTGCGCGTTCTGCCAAAAGCACCATTTGCATGCACATCTTGTGGTTTTGCAGAAAACTTCATCCGCGTCTACCAAAAGAAGCATGTCCATGCTTAAAACGCGTTTTCGCACAAATCCGTGCGCGGGTGCTAAAAAGAGCAGCATCGGCATGCTTAGCACGTCGTTTGGTAGAAATCCACGTGCGCGTTCTGCCAAAAGCACCATTTGCATGCACATCTTCTGGTTTTGCAGAAAACTTCATCCGCGTCTACCAAAAGATGCATGTGCATGCTTAAAACGCGTTTTCGCACAAATCCGTGCGCGGGTGCTAAAAAGAGCAGCATCGGCATGCTTAGCACGTCGTTTGGTAGAAATCCACGTGCGCGTTCTGCCAAAAGCATCATTTGCATGCACATCTTCTGGTTTTGCAGAAAACTTCATCCGCGTCTACCAAAAGATGCATGTGCATGCTTAAAACGCGTTTTCGCACAAATCCGTGCGCGGGTGCTAAAAAGAGCAGCATCGGCATGCTTAGCACGTCGTTTGGTAGAAATCCACGTGCGCGTTCTGCCAAAAGCACCATTTGCATGCACATCTTGTGGTTTTGCAGAAAACTTCATCCGCGTCTACCAAAAGATGCACGTGCATGCTTAAAACGCGTTTTCGCACAAATCCGTGCGCGGGTGCTAAAAAGAGCAGCATCGGCATGCTTAGCACGTCGTTTGGTAGAAATCCACGTGCGCGTTCTGCCAAAAGCACCATTTGCATGCACATATTGTGGTTTTGCAGAAAACTTCATCCGCGTCTACCAAAAGATGCATGTGCATGCTTTAAACGCGTTTTTGCACAAATCCGTGCGCGGGTGCTAAAAAGAGCAGCATCGGCATGCTTAGCACGTCGTTTGGTAGAAATCCACGTGCGCGTTCTGCCAAAAGCACCATTTGCATGCACATCTTGTGGTTTTGCAGAAAACTTCATCCGCGTCTACCAAAAGATGCATGTGCATGCTTAAAAAGCGTTTTCGCACAAATCCGTGTGCGGGTGCTAAAAAGAGCAGCATCGGCATGCTTAGCACGTCGTTTGGTAGAAATCCACGTGCGCGTTCTGCCAAAAGCACCATTTGCATGCACATCTTGTGGTTTTGCAGAAAACTTCATCCGCGTCTACCAAAAGATGCATGTGCATGCTTAAAACGCGTTTTCGCACAAATCCGTGCGCGGGTGCTAAAAAGAGCAGCATCGGCATGGTTAGCACGTCGTTTGGTAGAAATCCACGTGCGCGTTCTGCCAAAAGCACCATTTGCATGCACATCTTGTGGTTTTGCAGGAAACTTCATCCGCGTCTACCAAAAGATGCATGTGCATGCTTAAAACGCGTTTTCGCACAAATGCGTGCGCGGGTGCTAAAAAGAGCAGCATCGGCATGCTTAGCACGTCGTTTGGTAGAAATCCACGTGCGCGTTCTGCCAAAAGCACCATTTGCATGCACATCTTGTGGTTTTGCAGAAAACTTCATCCGCGTCTACCAAAAGATGCATGTGCATGCTTAAAACGCGTTTTCGCACAAATCCGTGCGCGGGTGCTAAAAAGAGCAGCATCGGCATGCTTAGCACGTCGTTTGTAAGAAATCCACTTGCGCGTTCTGCAACGAGCACCATTTGCATGCACATCTTGTGGTTTTGCAGAAAACTTCATCCGCGTCTACCAAAAGATGCATGTGCATGCTTAAAACGCGTTTTCGCACAAATGCGTGCGCGGGTGCTAAAAAGAGCAGCATCGGCATGCTTAGCACGTCGTTTGGTAGAAATCCACGTGCGCGTTCTGCCAAAAGCACCATTTGCATGCACATCTTGTGGTTTTGCAGAAAACTTCATCCGCGTCTACCAAAAGATGCATGTGCATGCTTAAAACGCGTTTTCGCACAAATCCGTGCGCGGGTGCTAAAAAGAGCAGCATCGGCATGCTTAGCACGTCGTTTGGTAGAAATCCACGTGCGCGTTCTGCAAAAAGCACCATTTGCATGCACATCTTGTGGTTTTGCAGAAAACTTCATCCGCGTCTACCAAAAGGTGCATGTGCATGCTTAAAACGCGTTTTCGCACAAATGCGTGCGCGGGTGCTAAAAAGAGCAGCATCGGCATGCTTAGCACGTCGTTTGGTAGAAATCCACGTGCGCGTTCTGCCAAAAGCACCATTTGCATGCACATCTTGTGGTTTTGCAGAAAACTTCATCCGCGTCTACCAAAAGATGCATGTGCATGCTTAAAACGCGTTTTCGCACAAATGCGTGCGCGGGTGCTAAAAAGAGCAGCATCGGCATGCTTAGCACGTCGTTTGGTAGAAATCCACGTGCGCGTTCTGCCAAAAGCACCATTTGCATGCACATCTTGTGGTTTTGCAGAAAACTTCATCCGCGTCTACCAAAAGATGCATGTGCATGCTTAAAACGCGTTTTCGCACAAATCCGTGCGCGGGTGCTAAAAAGAGCAGCATCGGCATGCTTAGCACGTCGTTTGGTAGAAATCCACGTGCGCGTTCTGCCAAAAGCACCATTTGCATGCACATCTTGTGGTTTTGCAGAAAACTTCATCCGCGTCTACCAAAAGATGCATGTGCATGCTTAAAACGCGTTTTCGCACAAATGCGTGCGCGGGTGCTAAAAAGAGCAGCATCGGCATGCTTAGCACGTCGTTTGGTAGAAATCCACGTGCGCGTTCTGCCAAAAGCACCATTTGCATGCACATCTTGTGGTTTTGCAGAAAACTTCATCCGCGTCTACCAAAAGATGCATGTGCATGCTTAAAACGCGTTTTCGCACAAATCCGTGCGCGGGTGCTAAAAAGAGCAGCATCGGCATGCTTAGCACGTCGTTTGGTAGAAATCCACGTGCGCGTTCTGCAACGAGCACCATTTGCATGCACATCTTGTGGTTTTGCAGAAAACTTCATCCGCGTCTACCAAAAGATGCATGTGCATGCTTAAAACGCGTTTTCGCACAAATGCGTGCGCGGGTGCTAAAAAGAGCAGCATCGGCATGCTTAGCACGTCGTTTGGTAGAAATCCACGTGCGCGTTCTGCCAAAAGCACCATTTGCATGCACATCTTGTGGTTTTGCAGAAAACTTCATCCGCGTCTACCAAAAGATGCATGTGCATGCTTAAAACGCGTTTTCGCACAAATCCGTGCGCGGGTGCTAAAAAGAGCAGCATCGGCATGCTTAGCACGTCGTTTGGTAGAAATCCACGTGCGCGTTCTGCAAAAAGCACCATTTGCATGCACATCTTGTGGTTTTGCAGAAAACTTCATCCGCGTCTACCAAAAGGTGCATGTGCATGCTTAAAACGCGTTTTCGCACAAATGCGTGCGCGGGTGCTAAAAAGAGCAGCATCGGCATGCTTAGCACGTCGTTTGGTAGAAATCCACGTGCGCGTTCTGCCAAAAGCACCATTTGCATGCACATCTTGTGGTTTTGCAGAAAACTTCATCCGCGTCTACCAAAAGATGCATGTGCATGCTTAAAACGCGTTTTCGCACAAATGCGTGCGCGGGTGCTAAAAAGAGCAGCATCGGCATGCTTAGCACGTCGTTTGGTAGAAATCCACGTGCGCGTTCTGCCAAAAGCACCATTTGCATGCACATCTTGTGGTTTTGCAGAAAACTTCATCCGCGTCTACCAAAAGATGCATGTGCATGCTTAAAACGCGTTTTCGCACAAATCCGTGCGCGGGTGCTAAAAAGAGCAGCATCGGCATGCTTAGCACGTCGTTTGGTAGAAATCCACGTGCACGTTCTGCCAAAAGCACCATTTGCATGCACATCTTGTGGTTTTGCAGAAAACTTCATCCGCGTCTACCAAAATATGCATGTGCATGCTTAAAACGCGTTTTCGCACAAATCCGTGCGCGGGTGCTAAAAAGAGCAGCATCGGCATGCTTAGCACGTCGTTTGGTAGAAATCCACGTGCGCGTTCTGCCAAAAGCACCATTTGCATGCACATCTTGTGGTTTTGCAGAAAACTTCATCCGCGTCTACCAAAAGATGCATGTGCATGCTTAAAACGCGTTTTCGCACAAATGCGTGCGCGGGTGCTAAAAAGAGCAGCATCGGCATGCTTAGCACGTCGTTTGGTAGAAATCCACGTGCGCGTTCTGCCAAAAGCACCATTTGCATGCACATATTGTGGTTTTGCAGAAAACTTCATCCGCGTCTACCAAAAGATGCATGTGCATGCTTAAAACGCGTTTTCGCACAAATGCGTGCGCGGGTGCTAAAAAGAGCAGCATCGGCATGCTTAGCACGTCGTTTGGTAGAAATCCACGTGCGCGTTCTGCCAAAAGCACCATTTGCATGCACATCTTGTGGTTTTGCAGAAAACTTCATCCGCGTCTACCAAAAGATGCATGTGCATGCTTAAAACGCGTTTTCGCACAAATCCGTGCGCGGGTGCTAAAAAGAGCAGCATCGGCATGCTTAGCACGTCGTTTGGTAGAAATCCACGTGCGCGTTCTGCAAAAAGCACCATTTGCATGCACATCTTGTGGTTTTGCAGAAAACTTCATCCGCGTCTACCAAAAGGTGCATGTGCATGCTTAAAACGCGTTTTCGCACAAATGCGTGCGCGGGTGCTAAAAAGAGCAGCATCGGCATGCTTAGCACGTCGTTTGGTAGAAATCCACGTGCGCGTTCTGCCAAAAGCACCATTTGCATGCACATCTTGTGGTTTTGCAGAAAACTTCATCCGCGTCTACCAAAAGATGCATGTGCATGCTTAAAACGCGTTTTCGCACAAATGCGTGCGCGGGTGCTAAAAAGAGCAGCATCGGCATGCTTAGCACGTCGTTTGGTAGAAATCCACGTGCGCGTTCTGCCAAAAGCACCATTTGCATGCACATCTTGTGGTTTTGCAGAAAACTTCATCCGCGTCTACCAAAAGATGCATGTGCATGCTTAAAACGCGTTTTCGCACAAATCCGTGCGCGGGTGCTAAAAAGAGCAGCATCGGCATGCTTAGCACGTCGTTTGGTAGAAATCCACGTGCGCGTTCTGCCAAAAGCACCATTTGCATGCACATCTTGTGGTTTTGCAGAAAACTTCATCCGCGTCTACCAAAAGATGCATGTGCATGCTTAAAACGCGTTTTCGCACAAATCCGTGCGCGGGTGCTAAAAAGACCAGCATCGGCATGCTTAGCACGTCGTTTGGTAGAAATCCACGTGCGCGTTCTGCCAAAAGCACCATTTGCATGCACATCTTGTGGTTTTGCAGAAAACTTCATCCGCGTCTACCAAAAGATGCATGTGCATGCTTAAAACGCGTTTTCGCACAAATCCGTGCGCGGGTGCTAAAAAGAGCAGCATCGGCATGCTTAGCACGTCGTTTGGTAGAAATCCACGTGCGCGTTCTGCCAAAAGCACCATTTGCATGCACATATTGTGGTTTTGCAGAAAACTTCATCCGCGTCTACCAAAAGATGCATGTGCATGCTTAAAACGCGTTTTCGCACAAATGCGTGCGCGGGTGCTAAAAAGAGCAGCATCGGCATGCTTAGCACGTCGTTTGGTAGAAATCCACGTGCGCGTTCTGCCAAAAGCACCATTTGCATGCACATCTTGTGGTTTTGCAGAAAACTTCATCCGCGTCTACCAAAAGATGCATGTGCATGCTTAAAACGCGTTTTCGCACAAATCCGTGCGCGGGTGCTAAAAAGAGCAGCATCGGCATGCTTAGCACGTCGTTTGGTAGAAATCCACGTGCGCGTTCTGCAAAAAGCACCATTTGCATGCACATCTTGTGGTTTTGCAGAAAACTTCATCCGCGTCTACCAAAAGGTGCATGTGCATGCTTAAAACGCGTTTTCGCACAAATGCGTGCGCGGGTGCTAAAAAGAGCAGCATCGGCATGCTTAGCACGTCGTTTGGTAGAAATCCACGTGCGCGTTCTGCCAAAAGCACCATTTGCATGCACATCTTGTGGTTTTGCAGAAAACTTCATCCGCGTCTACCAAAAGATGCATGTGCATGCTTAAAACGCGTTTTCGCACAAATGCGTGCGCGGGTGCTAAAAAGAGCAGCATCGGCATGCTTAGCACGTCGTTTGGTAGAAATCCACGTGCGCGTTCTGCCAAAAGCACCATTTGCATGCACATCTTGTGGTTTTGCAGAAAACTTCATCCGCGTCTACCAAAAGATGCATGTGCATGCTTAAAACGCGTTTTCGCACAAATCCGTGCGCGGGTGCTAAAAAGAGCAGCATCGGCATGCTTAGCACGTCGTTTGGTAGAAATCCACGTGCGCGTTCTGCCAAAAGCACCATTTGCATGCACATCTTGTGGTTTTGCAGAAAACTTCATCCGCGTCTACCAAAAGATGCATGTGCATGCTTAAAACGCGTTTTCGCACAAATCCGTGCGCGGGTGCTAAAAAGACCAGCATCGGCATGCTTAGCACGTCGTTTGGTAGAAATCCACGTGCGCGTTCTGCCAAAAGCACCATTTGCATGCACATCTTGTGGTTTTGCAGAAAACTTCATCCGCGTCTACCAAAAGATGCATGTGCATGCTTAAAACGCGTTTTCGCACAAATGCGTGCGCGGGTGCTAAAAAGAGCAGCATCGGCATGCTTAGCACGTCGTTTGGTAGAAATCCACGTGCGCGTTCTGCCAAAAGCACCATTTGCATGCACATATTGTGGTTTTGCAGAAAACTTCATCCGCGTCTACCAAAAGATGCATGTGCATGCTTAAAACGCGTTTTCGCACAAATCCGTGCGCGGGTGCTAAAAAGAGCAGCATCGGCATGCTTAGAACGTCGTTTGGTAGAAATCCACGTGCGCGGTCTGCCAAAAGCACCATTTGCAGGCACATCTTGTGGTTTTGCAGAAAACTTCATCCGCGTCTACCAAAAGATGCATGTGCATGCTTAAAACGCGTTTTCGCACAAATGCGTGCGCGGGTGCTAAAAAGAGCAGCATCGGCATGCTTAGCACGTCGTTTGGTAGAAATCCACGTGCGCGTTCTGCCAAAAGCACCATTTGCATGCACATCTTGTGGTTTTGCAGAAAACTTCATCCGCGTCTACCAAAAGATGCATGTGCATGCTTAAAACGCGTTTTCGCACAAATCCGTGCGCGGGTGCTAAAAAGAGCAGCATCGGCATGCTTAGCACGTCGTTTGGTAGAAATCCACGTGCGCGTTTTGCCAAAAGCACCATTTGCATGCACATCTTGTGGTTTTGCAGAAAACTTCATCCGCGTCTACCAAAAGATGCATGTGCATGCTTAAAACGCGTTTTCGCACAAATCCGTGCGCGGGTGCGAAACAGAGCAGCATCGGCATGCTTAGCACGTCGTTTGGTAGAAATCCACGTGCGCGTTCTGCCAAAAGCACCATTTTCATGCACATCTTGTGGTTTTGCAGAAAACTTCATCCGCGTCTACCAAAAGATGCATGTGCATGCTTAAAACGCGTTTTCGCACAAATCCGTGCGCGGGTGCTAAAAAGAGCAGCATCGGCATGCTTAGCACGTCGTTTGGTAGAAATCCACGTGCGCGTTCTGCCAAAAGCACCATTTGCACGCACATCTTGTGGTTTTGCAGAAAACTTCATCCGCGTCTACCAAAAGATGCATGTGCATGCTTAAAACGCGTTTTCGCACAAATGCGTGCGCGGGAGCTAAAAAGAGCAGCATCGGCATGCTTAGCACGTCGTTTGGTAGAAATCCACGTGCGCGTTCTGCCAAAAGCACCATTTGCATGCACATATTGTGGATTTGCAGAAAACTTCATCCGCGTCTACCAAAAGATGCATGTGCATGCTTTAAACGCGTTTTTGCACAAATCCGTGCGCGGGTGCTAAAAAGAGCAGCATCGGCATGCTTAGCACGTCGTTTGTAGAAATCCACGTACGCGTTCTGCCAAAAGCACCATTTGCATGCACATCTTGTGGTTTTGCAGAAAACTTCATCCGCGTCTACCAAAAGATGCATGTGCATGCTTAAAAAGCGTTTTCGCACAAATCCGTGTGCGGGTGCTAAAAAGAGCAGCATCGGCATGCTTAGCACGTCGTTTGGTAGAAATCCACGTGCGCGTTCTGCCAAAAGCACCATTTGCATGCACATCTTGTGGTTTTGCAGAAAACTTCATCCGCGTCTACCAAAAGATGCATGTGCATGCTTAAAACGCGTTTTCGCACAAATCCGTGCGCGGGTGCTAAAAAGAGCAGCATCGGCATGCTTAGCACGTCGTTTGGTAGAAATCCACGTGCGCGTTCTGCCGAAAGCACCATTTGCATGCACATCTTGTGGTTTTGCAGAAAACTTCATCCGCGTCTACCAAAAGATGCATGTGCATGCTTAAAACGCGTTTTCGCACAAATGCGTGCGCGGGTGCTAAAAAGAGCAGCATCGGCATGCTTAGCACGTCGTTTGGTAGAAATCCACGTGCGCGTTCTGCCAAAGCACCATTTGCATGCACATCTTGTGGTTTTGCAGAAAACTTCATCGCGTCTACCAAAAGATGCATGTGCATGCTTAAAACGCGTTTTCGCACAAATCCGTGCGCGGGTGCTAAAAAGAGCAGCATCGGCATGCTTAGCACGTCGTTTGGTAGAAATCCACGTGCGCGTTCTGCCAAAAGCACCATTTGCATGCACATCTTGTGGTTTTGCAGAAAACTTCATCCGCGTCTACCAAAAGATGCATGTGCATGCTTAAAACGCGTTTTCGCACAAATGCGTGCGCGGGTGCTAAAAAGAGCAGCATCGGCATGCTTAGCACGTCGTTTGGTAGAAATCCACGTGCGCGTTCTGCCAAAAGCACCATTTGCATGCACATCTTGTGGTTTTGCAGAAAACTTCATCCGCGTCTACCAAAAGATGCATGTGCATGCTTAAAACGCGTTTTCGCACAAAT
This sequence comes from Dermacentor andersoni, assembly GCF_023375885.2. Taxonomy (NCBI): domain Eukaryota; kingdom Metazoa; phylum Arthropoda; class Arachnida; order Ixodida; family Ixodidae; genus Dermacentor; species Dermacentor andersoni. The sequence goes on along the minus strand of NW_027314795.1, from coordinate 1,022 downwards.
CCGTGCGCGGGTGCTAAAAAGAGCAGCATCGGCATGCTTAGCACGTCGTTTGGTAGAAATCCACGTGCGCGTTCTGAAAAAGCACCATTTGCATGCACATCTTGTGGTTTTGCAGAAAACTTCATCCGCGTCTACCAAAAGGTGCATGTGCATGCTTAAAACGCGTTTTCGCACAAATGCGTGCGCGGGTGCTAAAAAGAGCAGCATCGGCATGCTTAGCACGTCGTTTGGTAGAAATCCACGTGCGCGTTCTGCCAAAAGCACCATTTGCATGCACATCTTGTGGTTTTGCAGAAAACTTCATCCGCGTCTACCAAAAGATGCATGTGCATGCTTAAAACGCGTTTTCGCACAAATGCGTGCGCGGGTGCTAAAAAGAGCAGCATCGGCATGCTTAGCACGTCGTTTGGTAGAAATCCACGTGCGCGTTCTGCCAAAAGCACCATTTGCATGTATATTGTGGTTTTGCAGAAAACTTCATCCGCGTTTACCAAAAGATGCATGTGCATGCTTAAAACGCGTTTTCGCACAAATCCGTGCGCGGGTGCTAAAAAGAGCAGCATCGGCATGCTTAGCACGTCGTTTGGTAGAAATCCATGTGCGCGTTCTGCCAAAGCACCATTTGCATGCACATCTTGTGGTTTTGCAGAAAACTTCATCCGCGTCTACCAAAAGATGCATGTGCATGCTTAAAACGCGTTTCGCACAAATCCGTGCGCGGGTGCTAAAAAGAGCAGCATCGGCATGCTTAGCACGTCGTTTGGTAGAAATCCACGTGCGCGTTCTGCCAAAAGCCCCATTTGCATGCACATCTTGTGGTTTTGCAGAAAACTTCATCCGCGTCTACCAAAAGATGCATGTGCATGCTTAAAACGCGTTTTCGCACAAATCCGTGCGCGGGTGCTAAAAAGAGCAGCATCGGCATGCTTAGCACGTCGTTTGGTAGAAATCCACGTGCGCGTTCTGCCAAAAGCACCATTTGCATGCACATCTTGTGGTTTTGCAGATCTGTCTCGCGTGTG